>NC_086320.1:274924728-275524728 GCF_036172605.1 Pelobates fuscus | reverse complement strand
GGAGATACACAACCTCGACTGTTGGTGGTGCCTGAGGACTGGGTTGGGGAACACTGGACTAGAGGGTTGGAAGGGTTGTGCCATGCGCACTGCAGTGCTTTTTGCAGAGTGTTGCAGGGGCATCAGCAGAAGATTCCTAAAAGTGTTTAAGATGTTATCCAAACTGGTAGATCGCCAGTTCAGTTTGTCAATTTTAGTTCTGTTAAGTTACATCTAGATTTAGAGATAAAGTTAGTAAGGATATTTCTTTGTGGATAATTGAAGGCAACCGTTTCTGTATTTTAGAATGTCTCCCCTTAGTTTGGTAATCAAAAAGGAGAAAGGTACCAACAGGCTTATCTCTCCTACCCGGATAGTGAATCCTTGAATGATGAGGTTGATGCCTACATTATTTCAGTGTTGTACACTTCCTTTGATGACGCATTAAAATAAGTAAGGCAGTGTGATCAGGGTGCGCTTATGGCTCATTTTGAAAACTGGTTTCAGGGTTACAGACAACCATACATTATTTTGAGGATTTCCTTTTTATGGGCAAAGCAGGATCATCTGGTTGCCTTATTTTATTACAATGCTTCATGTTTATTGCCCAACATTGTGGCATTCCCCTAGCAAGGGGAAAAAAACTGTATGGCCTACTACCTGCTTCCAATTTTTGGGAATCATCATTGACTGCGAATTAATGGAATTCCGTTCAGCAAAATAAAACAGGAAATTTTCCATTTATTAAGAATTAAAGGGACACTCCAGGCACCCAGACCACTTCTGCTCATTGGAGTGGTCTGGGTGCCAACTCCCACTACCCTTAACCCTGCAAGTGTAATTATTGCAGTTTTTTTTTAAACTGCAATAATTACCTTGCAGGGTTAAGTCCTCCCCTAGTGGCTGTCTGTGCTAGAGCGTCGCTGGACGTCCTCACGCTGTGTGAGGACCTCCAGCGTCGCTCTATTCCCCATAGGGAAGCATTGAAATTAATTTTCAATGCTTTCCTATGGGGTGCGCTAATGCGCATGCGCGGCATTGCCGCGCATGCGCATTAGGTCTCCTCGGCCGGCGGGCGGGATCAGTCTCGCCCACCAGCTGACGTAAGCAGAAGGAGGAGCGGCGGGGGAGGAGGAAGCAGCAACGTGGGACATGTTGCTGCCTCTGGTAAGTCACTGAAGGGGTTTTCACCCCTTCAGCAACTGGGGATTGGGGGGTGGGAGGGAGAGGGACCCTCCAGTGCCAGGAAAACGGATCGTTTTCCTGGAACTGGAGTTTCCCTTTAATAAAACAACCTTTAAGAGATTACAGTCTGTGTTGGGCCTATTACATTTTGCAACAAGGGTAATGCCAGGGGCCGGGGTCTTTTCTAGGCATATGTCCAGAGCCATGGCAAGTATAAAAAATCCACATCATCATATACGAGTATCCAGGCAGATCAAGGAAGATTTACAGGTTTGGAATATATTTTTGAGCAATTTTACTAGCCCCACTGTGTGGCAAAGTGATTTTGTGTCGAATTGGTAACTGGATATCTTTACTGATGCAGCTGGCTTGCAAGGTTTTGGTATTTACTTTCAAGGTATTTGGCAGCTGCTGGATGGTCTCAGTTGCGGGTTAAGAAGGGATGGAACAAGATAATAACACTTTTGGAGTTATTTCCAATAGTTGTTGCTTTGGAAGTCTGGGGTTCTGAATTAGCCAATAGAAGAATCACTTAACCATTGTGACAAGTTAGGGGGTGTATGGGTAATCAATTCCCTTCGAGGAAAAACTACCCACTAACTCGTGATTGATTTATTACTAATTAATTTGATGTGCTTGGTAAACAACATATAGTGAAGCTAGACATGTAGGTGGGCAAATTCATTGTATAGCTGATTCTTTGTCACATATCGTCTTGAAAACTTTCAGGTCCCTTGCACTGTTAGCAGACGAATTTGGAACAAACTTGCCTGAAAACATCTGGGGGCTATCTTCACCCAAATAAGTCACATTTCAGGATTACAAATACAAAAAGAGAAGTCCTGCGCTCACTCCCATCACTACTGGGCCGGCAGCAAGGACTACAGTACACATCAGCCCCAATATATAGTAAAAACCAAAGAAAAGAAAAAGTTACCTGCACTCTCTCCTTAATCCCTATGTATATTTAGATAAATGGAGGTCATTTACTTGCTCCAATGGCCATTGGAGGGAATGCCCGCCTGCCAACGTCAAGGCAGACCCCCCTAAGCGGATCCTAACACTGACCCCCTCAGCCTGCTTATTTGAGCCTCTGGCAAAGATATCTCTAATGAGACACAGAGGGGTATTTTTTTATATACACCCCTATATACTTATTAACCCTTAATAGGGAACACATGGGATGGGTGGCAGCAATGTAACAAGGCTGTGTGATACAAAGTAAATACAAATACAAAAAGAGAAGTCCTGCACTCACTCCCATCACTACTGGGCCGGCAGCAAGGACTACAGTACACATCAGCCCCAATATATAGTAGAAACCAAAGAAAAGAAAAAGTTACCTGCGTCCTCTACTTAATCCCTATGTATATTTAGACAAATGGAGGTCGTTTAGTTGCTCCAATGGCCATTGGAGGGAATGCCTGCCTGCCAACGTCAAGGCAGACCCCCCTAAGCGGGTCCTAACACTGACCCCTCACATTTCAGGATTATCCTTATCCTCAATCACATGGAGAACATATATGAAGGCTTGGGATGAGTGGCATAATTGTTAAGGCAAATCTAAATAATGATGCTACTGAACCTTGTTTGCAGGACGTAATTCAGTTTATCATTAATCATGGTATTATCAAGGTGTTCTTTAAATAGATCATTATTAGGTATTTCCTTTTTTCTGAAAGTGTTAGGTAAAAAACTGTTTGCAGAGACTTTGTCATTCAACAGATCCTGAAAATAACTTTGGTTAAAGAGTCACCTATTCAGGATACTAGATGCCCTGTTTCTTTTCAATTATTGGGTGATCTGGTTGATAAATTGAGCTTAATTTGCAAAGATTCTTTCGAGATTCAACCTTTTGCTACTGCCTTTGTTTTGAATTTCTTTGGCGCTTTTAGGATCAGTGAATTAGTGTCTGCTAATAAATCTTGCCATTCTGGTATACAATTCAATAAACTACACTTTGATGGTGAAACTTGGAAAATGTTATTAGGAAAATTAATATTTATCAACAAAGGAGAGGTCGATGGGTTCAGTTAAGAGCTATCAATCATCCGTCATTATGTGACACTGGGTTGTCAAAGCCTTTCTAAATATTCACCCTATGGTGCAAAGTAGTCTTCACCGTTCAGTAGTCCCTCTTTCTAAATTTCAATTTTGCTAACTTTTTCAATTAGCATGTAAACAGTTTGGTATTGATTGGAAAAGGATTACATCTGTTTCATTTCGAATAGGTGCTGCAACTAAAGCAGTGTCACAGGGCTGGTCTGCACAATTGGCAAACAGGATGGGTCGGTGGTCCTCCAATAGATTCAAGATTCACTTTCATCCTCAATTTTTGTTAAGATGGATAATTACTGTTTTACTTTTCAGGTACCATACAAATTATTGTGTGGATTGTAGCCCATTCATTTATCCACTGGGAACATAGAAGAGCCATGGAAAGAAGAATTTAAGTTATGATGCTGAGACTGTGTTGAATTTTTTGGTTGGTGTATGAGGTTTGAGAAGGGAGAATGTATTTAATGTTTTACAAAATTGTTCCACTCATTCACCATGGCCATGTTATTATTTTGCATTATGGGGCAACGATGTTGGCAGGTTTAAGTTTGTTGTTTTGATTCATCAGTTTAAGGAAGATGTTTGGCAAGTGAAACAAATGTTTCCAGATTCCTTTAATTATAAGGTCAGAAATAGTTCCTAGGCTGGTGTGGTTGCTCAATGCGAGTAACAGAACATTAGAAAGAGTAAGGCACAAGCTTAACAGATGATCCATGGAGAAATTTATGCCATCAATCAGTGGTTTTACTCTTCGCCATGTTGATATTGAGGGTCAGTGTGTGAAGGTGTGTATTTCAGTGCTGGTATTCATCTTTCAGATGTTGGTTTACAAATTTGTAATAAAGTCTGGTGGGATGAGCTGCAGCATTAGTTGCATGCTACAGCTGGTGGGGTTAAGGTCAGCTGCTTGTTCAAAAGAGGTTATTAACCCCTTAACGCCGTTACGGCGTTCCATGCCGTCGCGCTTTAAATGGGCTTTAAAGCCGTTGCGGCGGCATGGAACGCCGTAACGGCTGCAGCCACCAGGAGCCAGCAACTACTCACCTCCGCCGCGATCCTCTTCTGGAGGGCTGCCTGACAGCCCAGGCAGCCCCCCTCCGGCAAATGAGGCCCCTGGGGGCCATGTGATCGCTCTTAAAGAGCGATCACATGGCCCCCTATAGCTGGCTATGGATCTGCCAGCAGGGGGACTGTCTAAAATATTAGACAGTCCCCCTGCTGGTAGGTAGTGTAAAAAAAAAAATATTAAACATATTATAAAATAAATTAAATGCATTTTTATATATATAATATATGTATATATAATATATATATACATATTATATATATGTAACATCATACAAAGTGTATTTTAATACTATATAATATGTACCGTATATACTCGAGTATAAGCCGACCCGAATATAAGCCGAGGCCCCTAATTTTACCCCAAAAAACTGGGAAAACGTATTGACTCGAGTATAAGACTAGGGTGAGAAATGCAGCAGCTACTGGTAAATTTCTAAATAAAATTAGATCCTAAAAAAATTATATTAATTGAATATTTATTTACAGTGTGTGTATATAATGAATGCAGTGTGTGCGTATGAATGCAGTGTGTGAGTATGAGTGCAGTGTGTATGAATGCAGTGTGTGTATGAATGCAGTGCGTGTGAGTGCAGTGCGTGTATGAGTGCAGTGCGTGTGTATGAGTGCAGTGTGCGTGTGTATGAGTGCAGTGTGTGTGTATGAGTGCAGTGTGAGTGCAGTGTGTGTGTGTATGAGTGCAGTGTGTGTGCGTATGAGTGCAGTGTGTGTGCGTATATATTAATTGAATATTTATTTCCAGTGTGTGTATTTAATGAATGCAGTGTGTGTGTGTATGAGTGCAGTGTGTATGAGTGCAGTGTGTATGAGTGCAGTGTGTGTATGAGTGCAGTGTGTGTATGTATGAGTGCAGTGTGTGTATGAGTGCAGTGTATGAATGCAGTGTGTGTATGAATGCAGTGTGTGTATATGAATGAAGTGTGAGTGTGTGTGATGCAGTGTGTGTTTGTGTATGTGTTGGTGGGGGTGGGCATTTTAAAATATATTTAAAATTATTTTATTAATTATTATTTTTTATTTTTTAATATTATTATATTTTTTTATTATTATTATTTATTATTTAATTGAATTATTATTCATTTTTATATTAATTATATATTTTTTTTCGTCCCCCCTCCCTGCTTGATACATAGCAGGGAGGGGGGCTCCTTCCCTGGTGGTCCAGTGGGATTGGTAGTTCAGTGGGGGGAAGAGGGGGGCTGGCAGAGCTGTACTTACCTGTCCTGCAGCTCCTGTCAGCTCCCTCCTCCTCCGCGCGGTCTGTGCAGCTCCCTCTGTCAGCTCCCAGTGCAAGTCTCTCGCGAGCCTTACAGTGGGAGCTTACCGAGGTGCTGAACGGACGTCGCGGAGGAGGAGAGAGCTGACAGGAGCTGCAGGACAGGTAAGTACAGCTCTGCCAGCCCCCCTCTCCCCCCAGTCTGTATTATGGCAATGTAAATGTGCTGAAAAACTCGGCTTATACTCGAGTATATACGGTAAACACTGTTTTCAGTCATTTCAAAGAATTACATATTGCATGTTCTAATTTTTCAGTCATAAGAAGATAGAAAAGATATCACACATGGCCAATTGAATCTGATTATAGAGACAAAAACAAGTAGCAAGAGAGGTGAGAACGGACAACTGCTCAATTAGCCTTCCCTTTGGTGGGTCCCCACACAGATCTCAAGCTGGTTTTAGCTCATCTTGTGCCATTACAGAGAGAACATATCTGAAGCATATCAGACTGGTCCCACCCATAAGGGCAGTCCAGATCCGAAATGCCAGCAAGTTGCCTCCGCACAAAAGATACAACAACCCCAGATGATTGTTTCAACCTTGTAATGTATCATCAGTGAGGTATAGCCAATATCCCTCTAGACACCGTGAGCAAGGGGTGCATGTCTGGATTGCCCTTTAAACTTAAGGAGAGAAAAACAAGTAGCAAGAGAGGTAAAAACAGACAACAGCTCAATTAGCCTGCCCTTCGCTTAGTTCCCGCTCAGATATCAAGCTGGTTTTTAGCTCATCTAGTGCCATTACAGAGAGTACATATCTGAAGCATATCAGACTGGTCCCACCCGTACAGACAGTCCAGATCCGAAATGCCGGCAAGTTGAGCTGTTGTCTGTTCTCACCTCTCTTGCTACTTTGTTTTTAATTTACATGTTCTGCTAGGCGCAACACATGAACTAAAATAACCCCTACGCATGGCACATGCGTTAATATGGCACTACTGAAGGAATGCCTTCTTTTGTATGGAATTCCTAGGTTAAAGCTTGAGCAGGAGTCATCATGAGAAGTGCAGTTGATGGATATCTGTTTTTAAATTATTATTACCTCACTAGTGTCTACTATATTTAGGGAGCAATGAACTTTAATTTTCAGAGATTTACTCTGTATGTTTAAGGAAAAAAATAGGGATTATAAGGTTAGTATAGTGGTTAATGTATGTGTAACCTTCCAACAAAAAGGATGGAGTATACATGATTTAAACATATATGGGATAAGTAAACTCCAGTGAACACATTTCAAAGCACAGGGTTGGTGTTGCCTGCACAGATGCCAAGATGAATGTATAAGACAGTAGCTCCTGTTACCAAACCTGTCATAAATCCATTTTAATTGCTTGTACCTGAGCTTTGGTGAGAAGCGAGCTTAGTACTGCTGCATCCTGACACCATACTGGAAGCGCTAATCCACAAAGAGTCGGTCTGGATGATTTTATCTCAACTTCAGCCAACTGTTTGCTCCACGTGCTGCTCCTGGGACCACACAATTGCTTGGAACTCAGAGCAACATCAGAATCCATGGTCACCAAGACTAATAATGCAGCAATATATCGGTTGGAAATTGCAGACTTTAATACTAAAATCCTGGGCCTTGGCTACATACGGTGGAGGAAGACACTGAATGCTCTGATCAGCTTCACAGGTTAACAGACACAGCATTTACTCATAAATACCAAGGGAAGTTGACCTTTTCAATTTCATTTTGGGCAATACTGATTTAAACCACATTAAGATTGACTGGGCTCATCGAGCACTTTGACCTCCTCACCCAGATGGAAACATGTGGGAGACTATCTATTTCTCTATTCCTTGACTGTCAAATTCAAGGTCATTGGGGATGGCAGACAACAGCCCACATGAAATTTCTATGGAGGTAGAATTTCTATTGCTCTGTTTCAAGACCCCTGTATGTTAATTGAGCCTTTCACTCCATCACTTTGGCCCTGCAGAACAATTGGAACTGTTATTGTTGAGGGTTTCCCTTTTGCCTTCAGACCAGTAGTGCCAATACATGGGCCGTGATCTGCTGGTATTCCTATTATAGATTGCACATAAATGTCATGCTTATTACTCCTCTCTGCATAATATCCCTTCTTGGAAACCATCATTGGGGACAAATTTCAGACATGTGCCATTTGCTGTGATGGGGGATGTAGCACAGGAATTGTCCTATTACGATTGAGGATTTGTATTACGTCATTAAGCTAAGTAATTGGGAAGCCTCCTCACCCTGAGGGGGTTACTCTTAAATATTGTAAGACCTTTGATTGTTATCACATGAAGGTCTCTTCATAGGAATACTTTATGCATGTTTTCCTCTATGCATGTTTTTCATTAGTTGAGAGTGGGTCCCTTCATAGGAATACGTTATGCATGTTTTCCTCTTACCAAAAGATGGAAAGGATCTGGAGCTTTTTCAATGCTTTTGGAAATATTGCTCCTGAATGTTGATTTGTAGCTTTTTTCTGAAATACTAACCTTTTAAAGGTTTTTGCACTCTCAACATTATACACCTTTCCAAGTCCATACACCTTCTGCTGCTCTCAACAGTGCAGAGTTCAATTGAGTAAACTGGCAATTTATGATTGCTCTCTTGCATCACATGGGCTTTGGGTTTAATCTTAGGACATAGACATGTCTCTCTATGGTATCCCTTGCACTTGTACAAGAGTGAAAGGCTCTCTTTAGGACAAAGTCAAGATTTGAAACTGAGTAGGGCAGGGCTTGCCACTCTCCTCCATATTCATGTTGTCTTTGGAACCCTTTCTGAAAGTGGTCCAAAATAATATTTCTGGATTTTGCTACAAGAGCAAAACATATATCGTGTCTGCTTATGCATATCATATGCTTTTCTATATCTCACAGCCACATACTTCTAGTCGAAATCTTTTAATAGAAATGTAAGAACTAATGTGCTATTTCTAATCTTTGACTTAATCCTGATAAACCAGAAATTCTCAATGTCTCCATACCTGTGTTGCGTGCTGCCTTTACTTTTGAAGGATGCCCTGATCAACTGAAATATTAAGGAGTATGGTTTACAACTGACCTGATGCCTAGTGAGGAATTTGGTTTAGGGTCTCAAGGGGTATTATTCTAAGCAGTTATGAACAGGATTCAGGTAGACATCTTTCTTTTTTCCTCTTCTCTCTCTCTTTTTACTCTGGGATTTTCTATTTTTGTTCTTAATCGGGTTTTTATTTCCATTTTCTTCTTCTTTCTCTTCTTCTTCCAGTCAGATCATGTGGTTGCTGGTACCATGTGGACTAGGGTATACATGCACTATGGTATGTTAGCTCTCTTTTTCAAATGCCTGGTTTACCCTGAAGCCTTTTTCTGTGTAAATTTCCTTGGTCTTTTGATTTCTATTGGATGGGATTGTTTTGTAATTCTTGAAAAATCTTAAATAAAAAAATGCAACAAAAAAGGAAAAGAAAAGAAAATCAAAGCACAGAAATAGTATAGCATTCCAGTGGAAGCAGGTGGGCATGGAGCACAACCCAATTGAATGTCCACATAAGCATGAGAACATATTCACATGCAAGGACAGATAGTCATCAAAAACACAGGTTTGACAGCTAGGAAGGAACATTTTTAAAATTAATATAATGATACTATGTTGCATTAACGTAAGTGTGCAACATAGTGTCACTATGTTTTTTTCCTCTTTAATTGTAAATTTATTAATTATATAGAAAATCCAAATGTATTTTTTTTTTAATACGTAGATACTGTTGAAATGTATACACTCATATCAGTTATGCATTAAGTTCTCGTATGTTATGCTTGCTTAAAGACAGGTTTCTTACACAGCTACCACCAGTTATGGAGACATAAACTGAGCCTATATCAACATCTGCAATTGAACAAAATAACTCAGAATATAGGGAACTGACTCAGCAACTCTATAACTAGATGATCTGATGGACATTTTGCAGATTTAGATTAGTTTGTTTATAGTATGAAATGTACAAGATAGACCACCCAGAAATTACAGAGGCCTTCATTCTCAGCTTTTCTTTTTTTCTTTTTTTTTGCTTTAGTTCAGCCTGTGTAGGTTGGATTCCTTATTTTTCAAACCAGAGGAGTTAAGTTGCTTTGCCAGAGGTTAGGTCTCTGGACATTTACACAACAGGCCAAAACTTCGTTATTGAAAACAGATTTAGCCACTACAGATGTTTATGAAGCAACGCTCCAGCAAAGAATAGCTACAGAGCTGCTTGAGGTTCATTTGCCAAAGAGTATATTTGTGCCAGTAACACAAAAAACATTCTTAACTGATGAATAGCAGCAATGTTCTATATGAGCCCACGCAATTACCATTTCCTTTAATATATTAAATTGGTCAAAGAAACCAAACTAGGACATCATCTACAGAAATGTTTCCTTTAGCTATGGTTGATATTTAGCAAGGCAAAATTGAAATAGGTCTGGTGCAAAGTGCTACATTTATAGTATTGAATATTTTTTATGGTCGCTCAAAATTAGACACGAAAATTGCTATTTAAAGCAAAATTAAATCAGAAGTTCGCTTTAGTATGGTTTGACACGTTATCAGATGAAGCCAAATGTCTCTATTTAGCTAAGCATAGCCAATAAAATACAGCGCTCATTGGCTGACAGCACTCAGCTGACACTTTTAGCCAGTGAAATCTGCCCTGCAAGGCCCTTCGTAGCTCAAGAGAGCTAACCAGATTCTCCTAAAGAAGAAGACATAAACAAGGTATACAGCTATTGGTACAATTGGTAGCTATTGACAGCTATTGGTATGATGTTGGCACTCTATACAGGGATTGGTGCAGGTATTGAGGTCATCCTCTCATGTATAACCCCTAAACGTATAATCAAATAATAAGAAATATACCGCACTCAAGTAAATGCTAAAAATTTGTATTTAAATTTTGTTCAAAAGAACATCAAAACATCTTTATCCATTCCCATGGAGAGGGAAAGAAGGGCTACCATGTGTATAAAGCCCATAAATCACCTGAACCTATAGAGCATGTATGCGTTTTTAACAAAACAATTACAGATGCGGGTTATGAAGACAAACTACATGTAAAAAAAGGATGTTGACCAGAATATGACAGTCATATCCAAAATATTGTAACACCATATCATAAATGTAATAAATAATTACAGGTAAAACTAAGGTAAAGAAAAATTTATTTGCCTTGCGAAAAGTATAATAGAGAATTATGATACAAATCAAAAATATCCCTCTTTCAAGGAGGGGTGTGTGTAACTATAAAAAACAGGCTACACATTGGTTTGTTTCTTTTATGTTTTATTTATGCGAACCATTCGACAACGAATCGAAGGTGAGGTGCTGCCATAAAAGCACACCAGCTTGATTACGGAGCCAGTATTCACACACAGGCTCCTTTAAATGTGAGTGTCCTGACTGCAATATTATAATCTGTGTTCTATTTTAAGTACCATCTGCACTACTTTGCATCCTTTGTTTTTTATTCTTTTACATGTACTTCATACCATACTTTGAATCAAGTAACATGTGGTAAGTTTATTCCACATATACAAAAATGTGTTTAGCAATCCACTTATAGGTGTAGGTTTCTCACTTACACCGGTTTATAATTCTGATAATTCTGATAGGTTGATATAAAACATAACTCCTGATCTGCATTTTTAAAATGTGTATTTGTAATATGTCAAAGTGAGTTTAAGATTTTGTTGTAGGCTATATTGTTGTAGGCTATATGTATATATTTTTGATGATTTATTATCTAAAGAAACGGAATGTAATTAAGATATCTAAACATATTTATGGATGTTGTGATAAACAAGCCTATAATGTTTTGTGGTGTTTTTGTATAACTTAAAAAAAATAAATAATAATAATAATAAGAACAAAAATAAATATATATATTAAAGAGAATGGGTCCAAGTACAGAATCCCTGAGGTACCCTACTGGTGACAAGACCATGCTTTGAATATACTCCATTGACTACAACCCTCTGTTGCCTGTCACTCAGCCACTGCCCTACCTATTCACCCATATAGGAACTTAAAAATTGCAGTTTAATGTATAAGCCTTCTATGTGATGATTCTATGGATCAACAACAAAAAACATATGTGAGGAAGGCTGAACTTGATGGATGCAAGTCTCTTTTCAGCTATGTAACTATGTAACTATGTAACTATGTGCAACAGTGTCAAAAGCCTTACTGAAATCTAGGTAAGCAAAGTCTACTGCACCACCCTGATCTATTATTTTAGTTACCCAATCAAAAAAATCAATAAGATTAGTTTGGCATGATTTCCCTGAAGTAAACCCATGCTGTCTCTGATCTTGAAATCCATGTGATTTTAGATGTTCATCAATCCTATCCTTTAACATGGTTTCCATTACTTTCCCCACTACTGAAGTAAGGCTTACTGGCCTATAGTTGCCTGACTCCTCCCTACTACCTTTCTTGTGAATGGGCACAACATTAGCTAACTTCCAATCTTCTGGGACTACTCCTGTTAACAATAATTGGTTAAATAAATCTGTTAATGGTTTTACTAGTACACCACTAAGCTCTTTTTATAACTTTGGGTGTATTACATCAGGCCCCATTGACGTATTTGTCTTTACGTTTGACAGTTGAAATAGAACCTCTTCCTCTGTAAACTCACATGTAACAAATGACTCATTTGTCCTTTTTCCTAACTGAGGTCCATTTCCTTCATTTTCATCTGTAAATACTGAACAAAAATATTAATTGAGGCAGTCAGCTAGACTTGTATCCTCTTCTACATACCTTCCTTCTTTTGTTTTTAATCTAACTAATCCTTGCTTAACTTTCCTTTTCTCATTTATGTATCTAAAAAAATGTTTTATCCCCTTTTTTTACTGACTGTGCTATTTTCTCTTCTGTGTGTGATTTGGAAGCTCTTATGACTTGCTTAGCCTCTTTCTGCCTAATCTTATAGATCTGTCTATCTTCCTCACTCTGTTTTTTTTTTTTTTTTATAATTACTAAATGCTAACCTTTAGTTTTTTACTATTTTGGCCACATCTGCGGAGTACCACAGTGTTTTTACTGGCAAGCCTAATGCAATTTTCTCTTGCCTTCAGCAGTGCAACTTTTAAATAATCCCATTCCTCTTGGACTCCATTTAAACTGGTTCCAGACTGATAATGACTCCTTTACTCATATTCTATGTAACGGACCGTTTCACTTACAAGAGGATAAAAACCGTTTAGGCGATAATCCCCTTCCAGATAGACAAGCAGCTACTGCAAGCACCAATCTCCCGAACTGCAAACTGTACGAATCTTCCAACTCCCGAACTGGAAACACACGAACCCTGGAATAGCTGAACAGGAAAAGCATACAATCCGCTTACACTCCTGGCAGTCAGCATACAATCCAATTCCCCCAATAACGAGACGACACTTCGTTTTAAGGGTCAAGCAGAATCTGAGGTGCTGGCACACTACTCCTGTTAACAATATCTTTTAAAACCCCTGCCAGCATGGCTTTCCGGCTCAGACCGGTTTTACAGAGCCCTCTCTCCTGGAGAAGTAATCCAATTACCTCCCAGGACAGAGACAGACTCCATTGAGCACATGGGGACACAAAGACAGTAAAACACTTTAAAATACATAAAGTCACCTTTTACACATAACACACAGACATTTCACCTATCCCCAGATAGCTGGGATCTGCGCGCACAAAACTACCGAATAGCGCGCAGATCCTATTCACACAGTTCAATTGCCATGGAGCCGAAGTCTTTAACTACACAAATGGGCTCCATGGCATAGCTATCTGCGTTAACACATTCACATAAAGTCTGGTCCATAGTCCAAAGGCAAGAGGCGGGCAAGCAGCCCCCTCCAAGGACACGTGGCAAGGTCGGTTTCGCCACATTCTAATTTTAGAAAAGTCTGTTTTTCTAAAGTCTAAAACTTTTGTTTCTGTGTGGTGTGACTCAGTTGATTTATAGCTTCCTCAAATAGTAGATTGTCTGCGACAGCTTCCACTGCCACCAAATCCACCTGCATCTTTAGCAGACACATGGCAAAGGCTTCTGGTTATTGCATTGCACTTATGGTGCAAAGTTGGGATCACTTTGAGTGCCTCCAAGAAAGCTGACTTGAAAAGTGCAGATTGTGCGTTACGGAAGTGAGTGGGGGGCAAGTGAAGAGTCATCTCACTAGTGCCAATATGAAGCAACATCTGCAAATATACCACAAGTCTGTATTACTGAGGGAAGAAATAGAACAAGAAAGTACTTGGATGACAGCAGGCCCACTGGTGCTGTATCTGGTCACCCGGTGAATTAAAAAAGAAAAGCAAATCCCCTTGCTGCCAGTGCTTCTTACACCCATTTTGACTAGAATTGCTTTACTAATTTGTGATTTTTATTTCTTATTTTTTTATTTCTAGTAAGAGACAGATTATTTGATTTGCACTGCAGTGTGCTTCTGTGCTATTACTTATGGTTTGGCAATTGCAAGCTTTTTCCCTCAGTAATATATACAGTGTGTGGCTGCACACTTGCCTACACTTAGCGTGGCAGGTCCTTTTTGTAGAAAGAAATATATATAATGAAATGTGGTATTGGTTATACCACTGCTGCTCCCCCCCTTTTTTTTTGGGGGGGGGGGGGTGGATCTTTGGGGCACCCCCTCTCCCAGCAACTGATAGCATCTTTCACTTGCCTGTATCATGGAAGATAAACGGCCATCCCTGAAGACTTTCCTTCATTTGATCGAACAAGTGGAAGTGTAAACTTTTCCCCAAAACGTTTCCTCATGCATGGGCTTTTATATGCTGCCTCAGCTCCAAATATGGGTCTGTTTTCTCTCAAACCTGTTACTTCATGAGGAACACATTTGACACACACTTTCTGGTATCCCAGTTATTGGATAATCCACAGCCAAGTTCCCCAACAATCTCTCGAATAGTGTTGCTCCAGTCTGCGCAAATTAATTGATTGACCCTGTTTTGGGTTTCATCTGTGACTTCTGTCAATGGCCTTCCACTACGCTGTTGTCTTCAACACTGGTTTCACCTTCTTTAAACTTTTTCACCCAGCTTCGCACATTGCTTATATCAATTTTTGCCTCACTGTACACATTTCTGAGCCTTTGGAGAATGCTGGCAGTATTCCATCCTTTGGTCAAGAAATCAATGACAACCCTTTGTTTATGCTTAACATTATTGTGCTAAACCTAGAATTACAGAAATTATGTCATCATGCAGGAGCAGTTACTCTACCTGGTTGTGTAAAGACATCAGATTTGAGTTAATAGCTTTGGCACAAATAGCAAACTTGCATTAATTTCAGAAAAACCCTCGCATCAGTGTAATTTTATAGTAGATGCAATCCTGGGACAACAAAAGTCTACACTTTTTGTATCTACTATTATTATCATAGGCGTGCGCAGCCTATTGCATTAGGGTGTGCACCCTAAAGCACAAGCACACGCCGCATATATATATGTATATATATGTATATATATGTATGTTTATATATATATATATATATATATATACACATACACATACATACACACATACACACACTGCTGTGTGTGTGTGTGTGTGCTGTTAGTGTGATGTGTGTGTGACGGTGCTGGTAGTGTGCTATGTGGGTGAGGGTGTTTGTGTGTGCGCGCTTGTGAGGGTGCTGTTAATGTACTGTGTGTGAGGGTGCTGTTTGTGTGTGTGTGTGTGCGCTTGTGAGGGTGCTGTTAATGTACTGTGTGTGAGGGTACTGGTAGTGTGCTGTGTGTGTGTGTTTGTTAGGGTCCTGTTTGTGTTTGTGAGGGTACTGTTAGTGTGCTGTGTGTGTGAGGGTGCTGTTAGTGTGCTGTGTGTGTGTGAGGGTGCTGTGTGTGGGTGCTGTATGTGTGTTGGTGCTGTGTATGTCTGTGGGTGCTGTATGTGTGTTGGTTCTGTGTATGTCTGTGGGTGCTGTATGTGTGTGGGTGCTGTATGTGTGTGGGTGCTGTGTATGTCTGTGGGTGCTGTATGTCTGTGGGTGCTGTATGTCTGTGGGTGCTGTATGTCTGTGGGTGCTGTGTATGTGTGTGGGTGCTGTATGTCTGTGGGTGCTGTGTATGTCTGTGGGTGCTGTGTATGTCTGTGGGTGCTGTGTATGTCTGTGGGTGCTGTATGTGTGTGGGTGCTGTGTATGTCTGTGGGTGCTGTATGTCTGTGGGTGCTGTGTATGTCTGTGGGTGCTGTATGTCTGTGGGTGCTGTGTATGTCTGTGGGTGCTGTATGTCTGTGGGTGCTGTATGTCTGTGGGTGCTGTATGTCTGTGGGTGCTGTATGTCTGTGGGTGCTGTGTATGTCTGTGGGTGCTGTGTATGTCTGTGGGTGCTGTATGTCTGTGGGTGCTGTATGTCTGTGGGTGCTGTGTATGTCTGTGGGTGCTGTGTATGTCTGTGGGTGTTGTATGTGTGTGGGTGCTGTGTATGTCTGTGGGTGCTGTATGTGTGTGTGCTGTATGTGTGTGGGTGATTGTGGGGGTGGAGGTGGGGGTACATTACTTGCTATCCCCCCTCCCTTCTTACCTTTTGTAGGGAGGGGGGATCCTTGTTGCTGCTGATTCCATCCCTGGTGGTCCAGTGGAGAGTGAACTCTAGCCCCTCTGGGGCTAGAGTTCACTCTCGCGAGATTTGAGCGTTGCCGCGGCAACGCTCATATCTCGCGAGAGGAACCCAGCAGAGCTGCCGGCAATAGCTCCGCCGGGTCCTCTCCTGCCTCCCTCCCTGCATGTCGGTCAGTGAGGAGGGAGGCTGAGAGCAGAGCCGGCGCTCGGATAGCGCCGGCTCTGCATGAGCCGACAGGGGAGATCCTGAGATCTCCCCTGCCGGTCTCAATATACATAGGCGTGCCGCGGGATTAGGGTGTGCCCAGGCACACCCGGCACACCCCGTGCGCACGCCTATGATTATTATTATTAGTATTATTATTTATCTAGCGCCATCAGATTCCGTAATGCTTTACAATGGGTGGACTAACAGACATGTAATTGTAACCAGACAACTGGACATACAGGAACAGAGAGGTGGAGGGCTCTGCTCAATGAGCTTACATTCTAGAGGGAGTGAGGTATAGTGACACAAAGGGTAAAAGTAGGGGTACGAAGTAGGTTGTTAGAAAAGTATTCACTGAGGGCTTAGTAGGTAATTTATGACAGTTGCAGGAGAGGAGTCATGGAGGGTGGGGGATAAAAACCTGCTAATAGAGTTGAGCGAACCCAAACTTTAGAGAACATTACGATTTTTGTACCCCGGACCCGAACACGGACATTTCAGTGAATGTTCGGGTTCGAGTTCGGTGTTCGCGATTTAATGGCGCGTTTTGAAAAGCTGCAGGGCAGCCAATCAACAAGCGTTTGACTCGTGTGCCCTTAGAAGCCATCACAGCCATGTCTACTAATGGCATGGCTGTGATTGGCCAGTGCAGCATGTGACCCAGCCTCTCTATAAGCTGGAGTGACGTAGCGCTGCACGTCACATGAGCTGTTATAAGTGTAGGGAGAGGATGCTGCAGCTGTGAGGGACAGATTAGGAAAGATTTCTGGTGTTGAATCTGCAAACTACAGCGATTATTTTTGTGGGTGCTATCCTACATTATTGTACCCTGCCCTGAGCCCAGTGCCACAGAGAAATAATCAATCAGTCTGTTTGTTAATGTGCCAGGCACATTACTTTAATCCTGTTCTGGTAGCTCAGTGGGCAACATCTAGGCATTTTTAAATACTGCTGCGAGCTCAGTGGGCAACATCTAGGCATTTTTAAATACTGCTGTGACATTGTAGTTTTAAAAATGCACTTTTTTTGGTGCTGAAAAGTAAAGTGTCCTATACCCCACATGGAATCAAGGTCATGCGAGTGACGTGTGCAGTGTGGAGGAAGAGGCGCTGGTCGCACAGAGACACCAGCACAGCATAAGAGGGAGCAGGGTGCAAAAGTGGAGCGGACGTCCCCTAGACAGTACACCTGCTACTGCCCACCACACCCAGGGACCGAGCACACCAAAGCCAGCTCCAAGGAGTTCCCTGGCATGGCAGTTCTTCACACAATGTGCTGACGACAAGACACGAATGGTTTGCACGCTGTGCAATCAGAGCTTGAAGCGAGGCATAAACATTCTAAACCTGAGCACAACCTGCATGACCAGGCATCTACATGCAAAGCACGAGCTGCAGTGGAGTAAGCACCTCAAAAACAAAGAAAGGTCTCACGCTCTTCCTGCTTCCTCTTCTGCTGCTGTCTCGGCCTCTTCCTCTACCCCGCAAACAGAGGATGTGGCAGCAATGCCACCACGTCCGCCAGCGTCCCCAAGCATCTCCATATCAGAGTCCATATCAGAGTCCATACAGATGTTCAAACAGCTACTAGATGCATGCTTGCAAAAACAGAATATTCAAGGATATAATCTTTCAATGTAGGGTAATAACTGCTTGATCCAAGGATAAATCTGACTGCCATTCTGGGGTCAAGAAGGATTTTTTTTCCTAGCTTGTTGCAAAATTGTGCTTCAAACTGTTTTTTTTGCCTTCTTTTGGATCAACAGCAAAAAACAAATGTGAGAAAGGCTGAACTTGATGGACGCAAGTCTCTTTTCAGCTGTGTAACTATGTCCCATGGAAGCGTTCAGCTGTCCATCTCCCAAACACTGGAGAGAAGGAGGAAGTACCCACCTGTGATCCCTGGGCCTGAATGCCAGCATTTCAAAATTCCTGGCTTTTGAAATGCTGTCATTCCGTCTGGTGGAGACGGACAGTTTTAAAAACCTGATGGTGCTATTGGACTGCAAGAAATGTTTCTATTTGTATATGTCCCAATATTTTGGGGGCTACCCCAATAAAAAAAAAAAAAAAAAAAAACTAATAAAAAACAGTGTTGGCTACCTCCTTCTCCTCCACCGCCACTTTCACCTACACCGCCACGGTCACCACCTCCTCAGCCTCCTACTCCACACCCACCTCCTCCTCCTAGTTCAAGATTATTATTTTTAATGTTTAAGTATTTTATGTTATTTTAAGTGATTTCCCTATCCACATTTGTTTGCAGGGCACTTGTCCTACTCTTACCCCCATTTTACTTCCTTTTGCAGCCCTCTAGCCCTTTCCAGGACTTTTTAGAGGCATTTTAGTGCCCAAAAGTTCGGGTCCCCATTGACTTCAATGGGGTTCGGGTACAGGGTCAAGTTCGGGTCAAGTTCGAGCCCGTACTCGAACTTTTTGACGAAGTTCAGCCGAACTCGGCGAACCCGAACATTCAGGTGTCCGCTCAACTCTACCTGCTAACAGTTTAGTTGATATGCTTTCTTGAAGAAGTGAGTTTTCAGTGATTTTTTTGAATGAGTGGAGAATGGGTGAAATTCTTATGGAGAGGGGGAGGGAGTTCCATAGAAGAGGTGCAGCCCTGGAAAAGTCTTGCAGGCGAGCGTTACTATGAGATAGAAGTGATATTTTGGGTACAAAAATATCTTTACTTTTGAATTTTTAAGAGCCTATGGGGGTGGCTAAAGCAATTGCACTTTAACACATAGCTGCTGGTTATTTATCTAATGTTTTCAATGCTTCCTAACCAAGCTTTCCTTTTTTATTAATGTGCTCTAGTGGGGGAGATGCCTGCGACACTGGTTCGCACATGTAGTAAACCTGTAGCTACATAACACTTGGAATGTGTTGTGGTCAAAGTTAAGTCATTATTTTCTCTCTCTCTCTCTAACTCTCTCTCTCTCTTTTACATAGAGTTGCATAGTAGAACTGGCACTGGTGGGGTAAAAAGGAAATGGAAAAGGGAAGAGGTGGAAGTCAAAGAATTAAAAAAAACAGTTTGGAATTTCCTTAATGTTCAAGTGTAGGCTGTATGAAATAATAGCAAGTGATACATTGGGCTCCAGTGTATTTGGTTTGGTTTAATAGAGTAAATTGATGTCATGTGTGGGGTGGTCCTATACAAATAAAACTTAAAACATTTAATGAATACGACTAGGCACTGTAATATGAAAGTCATCTCTATTACATGAAACTTCACCAGCACTTTTGTCAGATTCTATGCAGATTATTAAACAGCTGGATGATTTTATGTAAAATAGAATATTTCAGAATACAATATTTAATATTTTATTGTTGATCTAATGAGAAATCAGACTTCCAGTTTGGAGTAATTCCCCCAACCGCCCCCCCCCCCCCCCCCCCAAAAAAAAACAAAGATGTGTAAAAGGCTGAAATCGATGGACTTGACTCTTTTGTAATCTTAGTGCTTGGACTGTCCCTTTAATCTTTGCTATAACAAAAAAGTAATGCATTTGCCAGCTGTGGTTTATGATATAGTTAAGTTCTGTGTTCCAGGCAAATTGCCAGAAATGTAGATCAAATTCACGTACTAATTATATTTTACTTTAAAATAAAACATCTTTGCTGAACATACAGGCAGAATTGTTTTAACATCATTCAATGCCAAAGCACGCAGATGTGTTAGTTTTAATATATTAAGGTGAATGTTCCTATAGCTACTAGAATTTTTATGAGAAAATAAAATAGTGGAACTTTGCATGGTAATGTACACATTATTTAAACAATTAACATGAAAAACAGATGCACAGTTTAGCCTGTAGTAGATAAGACAGAAATATCAGGATGTACAGCCAAATCCCACAAATCAGTTTGTTCCATTGTGAGAAACAAAACAAAAAAAAGTTTGTAGCAAAGACATGATTCTCTTTAAAAGCAAGAGACATACAACAATGCTGGGAGGGGAAACCTTTCAAAAGAGTTGAGATGGTTGTGGGATACTTAGGGCATGATGACCCAAAATTAACTTAAAAAGGAAAGACTGGAATGGGTAAGCTGAGCAGGCGAACGCAATAGCAGTCTTAGTATCCTCAGAGGAACTGCTCTGTCAGTAATCGGTTAAAAATACCTTTACTTGAAAAGAGCAAAAATAGAACTATAATTTATTAAATCCCTAATGAGAGGACAAACAACGAAAAAAGTTTTAAGTGAACAGTGTGAATATAAGGTGAAAAGAAAGAAACAATAGTGATAGTAAACAATATAAGGTGTGAATATAAGGTGAAAGAAACAATAGTGATAGTAGTTAAAATAGGACCAACTGCTTAACCCCTTAAGGACACAAGACATGTGTGACATGTCATGATTCCCTTTTATTCCAGAAGTTTGGTCCTTAAGGGGTTAAATTAATTTTAATGGTGTCAAGATAGTTAGGTACAAACAGAGACTAGTGTTGCAAAGTATCATTTCAATTGCAACAACTTAGCCTTCTGAGTCTGACTGATATTGGATACTAACAGATAGATATACTATTAGGTGTTGTGCAAGTAGAAATAAAACAGAAATCACCCTTTATGAAAAGTTAAAGGGACACTCCAGGCACCCAGACCACTTCTGCCCATTGGAGTGGTCTGGGTGCCAACTCCCACTACTCTTAACCCTGCAAGTGTAATTATTGCAGTTTTTCATAAACTGCAATAATTACCTTGCAGGGTTAACTCCACCTCTAGTGGCTGTCTACTAGGGGTCACTTCCTGGTCTATAGCACAGGAAACCTGTGCTAGAGCATCGCTGGATGTCCTCACGCTGTGTGAGGACCTCCAGCGTCGCTCAAAACCCCCATAGGAAAGCATTGAAATGATTTTTAAATGCTTTCCTATGGGGAGACGTAATGCGCATGCGCGGCATTGCCGCGCATGCGCATTAGGTCTCCACGGCCGGTGGGCGGGATCAGTCTCGCCCACCGGCCGACGCAATGGACAGGAGGAGCGGCGCGGAGGAGGAGACAGCAGCGAGGGACATCACCGCTGCCTCAGGTAAGCGACTGAAGGGGTTTTCACCCCTTCAGTAACCGGGGATTGGGGGGTGGGAGGAGAGGGACCCTCCAGTGCCAGGAAAACGTATCGTTTTCCTGGCACTGGAGTTTCCCTTTAAGGATAACTATGAGTAAGGGTGTTTCTAGTGGCATATATGAGTTTGGACATCTGTATATCTGGGGGTACAAGATGAGTACGTAGGTGAGTCACAAATTTATATATACAGAGGGATATTTGGGGAGGAAATAGCAGCAGACCCCAGATTGGATATATACATCAAACGGGAAGCTAGCAACATGGTGCAAGGATACACTATGCACTCATCCCCATATTGTAATATCCCAATATAGTTACTGTCAAGAGCTAGTGCATTAGTGTGAAGTCAGCTATAGATGTGGCTCGCTCGATAGTAAACACCACTAGAGGTGTGCTTCTACATGTGCAATTAAACACTGTGTATGATAGAATATAAGGTATGGGTAAAGGGAGGGGGGTATTCAGTATACCTTTTGGCATTTATATAGCGCCAACTTATTCCGCAAAGCTTTACAATATGAGACTTTAATGGATAGTATAGGGCGAATTAATAGTAAAAAAAAATAAGAACTGAATAGAATACGATTTTAGTGCATCACCCCATGTTAGTGCTTACATTGGCTCTCTACATATGCTCACTAATAAACAAATATGTCCAGGGCGGGACTGGGGATACAAAGCAGCTCTGGAAAAAAAAATCTATGCCAGCCCCATATGTCTTGCCACCCCAGATGATTGAGTTTATATATATATATATATATATATATATATATATATATATTGCTTTTTTAATATAAAAAAGATTGGTCCTTTCAGAGTAAAACATTTAATTATACAGTAAGCATACTCACATGCAGACACAGACAATCTCACTGACACACACTAGTTCATTGATACACAGCCTCATAGACAAACAATTTCACTAATATACATAAGCTCATTGACATAAAAACACAAGCTCACTCACTAGCAGGCACACACACACATGCAAGCAAGCTCACTCACTAGCAGGTGCACACACACACAGCTTAATGTAGTGGTTCTGGTGTCTATAGCCTGTCCCTGCAGGCTTTTGAATGTAAACACTGACTTTTCAGAGAAAAGGCAGTGTTTACATTGCTTCCTAGTGACACCTCTAGTGACAGACACTCAGACGGTCACTAGAGGCACTTCCTGTGTCAGTGCGGATTGGCTGAGATAATAAAGCTTGATGATCTCAGTCATAGAGGCAGAGACCAGCCCGACGTTGGAAAAAAAAAAGGTGAGTAAAACACTATTTTTAAAAACAAACACAGACACCACGACTGACACACACCATGACAGACAGACACACACACACCATGACAGACACACCATGACACAGACAGACACACACACACACTGTGACACAGACAGACACACACACGACACAGACACACACACATGACACAGACACACACACCATGACACAGACACACACACCATGACACAGACACACACCCTGACACAGACACACACCCGGACACAGACAGACACACACACACACCATGACCCAGACACACACACCATGACACAGACACACACCCTGACACAGACAGACACACACACACACCATGACACAGACAGACAGACACACACACACCATGACACAGACACACACCATGACACAGACAGACACACACATCATGACACAGACACAGACACACACACAGCATGACACAGACAGACAGACACACACACACACCATGACACAGACACACACACACAGCATGACACAGACAGACATACACACAGCATGACACACACACACACAGCATGACACAGACACTTGTTGCTACCTGTGTGGGCGGGTGGGCAGACTGATAGGTGTCCCCTGCGGCCGCATGGAGAGCTTGGATGGCGGCCGCAGGTGAAGCTCTTCTGGCGGCCGCTGGCGGAGCAGGCTGTTCTGTCTCTGCTCCCCCTCCCTCGCGCGCTAGAACTAGACCAGGGCTGGAATATGACGTCAAATTCCGGCCCCGGTCTCATTAAGCTGCACGCGAGGGAGGGGGAGCAGAGACAGAACAGCCTGCTCCCCCAGCAGCCGCCAGAAGAGCTTCCCCTGCGGCCGCCATCCAAGCTCTCCATGCGGCCGCAGGGCACCCACATGTCTCCCCGGCCCCAGGTGCCGACGGCCCACCGGCGAAATTTCCCAGTATCCTGGTGG
Organism: Pelobates fuscus; assembly: GCF_036172605.1. Classification (NCBI taxonomy): domain Eukaryota; kingdom Metazoa; phylum Chordata; class Amphibia; order Anura; family Pelobatidae; genus Pelobates; species Pelobates fuscus. Next base: position 275,501,108 of record NC_086320.1, on the reverse strand, counting down.
GTCAGTCCGGCCCTGAATATGTCCCACCTAGAAATGTCTATATCATTGTCATAAAAACAACCTTTGCACTTGACATTCAGCATAGAAGAGGTGAACATTGCTTATCTTCCTATTTAGCCAGCCAGCTCTCGGAAGGTAGTGTTGACATTGCTATCAGCAAAATGAATTTGCAACCATTGCAAGCGTGCATTTTAGGGTATGGGTGCAGACCCTGGCAATGTGAAGGGGTTAAATAGTCTGTTTGTCTATGTACCTCCAGAGAACTGATGATTCCTTTTTTTTAAAAAGCCTTAAAAGCCATCATATTTTGGAAGGCATGTCAAAAAACCAATTAATCTCCTTCCTTTGCCTAATTCTACCCTTTGCACTTTTAATCCTTAAATTTCCTTAATCTCTACTCAAGTTATATTATAATATATATATATATATATATATATATATATATATATATATATATATACACTGCTCAAAAAAATAAAGGTAACACAAACATAACACATCCTAGATCTGAATGAATTAAATATCCTTCTGAAATACTTTGTTCTTTACATAGTTGAATGTGCTGACAACAAAATCACACAAAAATAAAAAAATGGAAATCAAATTTTTCAACCCATGGAGGTCTGGATTTGGAGTCACACTCATAATTAAAGTGGAAAAACACACTACAGGCTGATCCAACTTTGATGTAATGTCCTTAAAACAAGTCAAAATGAGGCTCAATAGTGTGTGTGGCCTCCACGTGCCTGTATGACCTCCCTACAATGCCTGTGCATGCTCCTGGTGAGGTGGCAGATTGTCTCCTGAGGGATCTCCTCCCAGACCTGGACGAGAGCATCTGCCAACTCCTGGATAGTCTGTGGTGCAATGTGACGTTGGTGGATGGAGCGAGACATGATGTCCCAGATGTGCTCAGTTGGATTCAGGTCAGGGGAACGGGCAGGCCAGTCAATAGCATCAATGCCTTCGTCTTGCAGGAACTGCTGACACACTCCAGCCACATGAGGTCTAGCATTGTCTTGCATTAGGAGGAACCCAGGGCCAACCGCATCAGCATATGGTCTCACAAGGGGTCTGAGGATCTCATCTCGGTACCTAATGGCAGTCAGGCTACCTCTGGCGAACACATGGAGGGCTGTGCGGCCCCCAAAAGAAATGCCACCCCACACCAGTACTGACCCACTGCCAAACCGGTCATGCTGGAGGATGTTGCAGGCAGAAGAACGTTCTCCACGACGTCTCCAGACTCTGTCACATGTGCTCAGTGTGAACCTGCTTTCATCTGTGAAGAGCACAGGGCGCCAGTGGCGAATTTGCCAATCTTGTTGTTCTCTGGCAAATGCCAAACGTCCTACATGGTGTTGGGCTGTAAGCACAACCCCCACCTGTGGACGTCGGGCCCTCATACCACCCTTATGGAGTCTGTTTCTGACCTTTTGAGCAGACACATGCACATTTGTGGCCTGCTGAAGGTCATTTTGCCGTGCTCTGGCAGTGCTCCTCCTGTTCCTCCTTGCACAAAGGCGGAGGTAGCGGTCCTGCTGCTGGGTTGTTGCCCTCCTACAGCCTCCTCCACGTCTCCTGATGTACTGGCTTGTCTCCTGGTAGCGCCTCCATGCTCTGGACACTACGCTGACAGACACAGCAAACCTTCTAGCCACAGGTCGCATTGATGTGCCATCCTGGATGAGCTGCACTACCTGAGCCACTTGTGTGGGTTGTAGACTCCGTTTTATGCTACCACTAGAGTGAAAGCACCGCCAGCATTCAAAAGTTACCAAAACATCAGCCAGGAAGCATAGGAACTGAGAAGTGGTCTGTGGTCACCACCTGCGGAACCACTCCTTTATTGGGGGTGTCTTGCTAATTGCCTATAATTTCCACCTTTTGTCTATCCCATTTGCACAACAGCATGTGAAATTGATTGTCACTCAGTGTTGCTTTCTAAATGGACAGTTTGATTTCACAGAAGTGTGATTGACTTGGAGTTACATTATGTTGTTTAAGTGCTCCCTTTAAGTGTATATATATTTATATATCATATTTACAAATGCAGTCAGAACACATACAACCCATGTACCAAACCTCTAAACAATTGCAGTACGAGAATCATGATGATAGTGAGAGGGGGTAAATTGTCTCATTGGATTAGGCCCTGGGGAGTCAGCACAGCTAAACGGACAAGGGCACATGTATGAGTGTGGGGATGGTGCTAGTAATTGGCTATATGTGTTTAGGGGAGTGGTTATGGGTTTGTAGTGGGGCAGGGATCATCTTACCTCAGTGCCTTTTGGGATTCTGGACAGCAAACATCTCCCCTGCCTCTGCGCTCCTGTTTGTCCTGGGCCTGCATGCTTTATCCTGCTTGAGGGATGGCTGTGGATTCACTCCTGCTGCCCTCAGAGCTGCTGCCCTCAGAGTTGCTGCTGCCCTGGATGATGGCAGGCACCTTCAGGAGCCATGTGCTCCCCTCCAGCCTGGCCTGCCCGCCGGTGTGGGATCACCCCCTGCAGTCAGACCTCTCCTGGGGCCTCCCACGCGGCTACAGCCCTGATCCCCCCCCTTCGGGCCTGGTATGGGAGCTGGAGCCCAGGCCCCAGGCACTACCAGGCCGCGTGTCAGCTCCATCTGACACGCGGCCTTCATCATCTGCCACCCCCCGGCCGTGGACAGCGGGCCAGGGGGGCCAGAAGACCTGCTGAGCATCCTGGGGGGTCTGGGAGGCCTTCCCAGCCCCCACGTGGTCGGCGCACGGCAGAGCCAGGCCGGTGGTGGTGAGTGGGCCCCTCAGGGCCACGTGGGGCACAGCTTTGCTGCTGCTGGGGGGTTGAGGGGGGTCCTCCCCGGGCTCTGATGGCTCCTCTGGGAATGAGGGTCGGCCGGGGGGTCCCCCTCCCCCTGGGGTGCCATCCCTGGTCCCCTCTCCCTCTGGAGTCTCCCCCCCCCCGTTGCTGCTGGTCTGTATCCTCTTCCTCGCTCTGTGCTCTCTCTCTGTCTCCCTCCCTCCTCTCCCCCCCCTGTTGCTGCTGGTCTGTATCCCCTTTCTCGCTCTGTGCTCTCTCTCTGTCTCCCTCCCTCCTCCTCCCCCCCCTGTTGCTGCTTGTCTGTGTCCCTCTCCTCTCTCTGTGCTCTCTCTCTGTCTCCCTCCCTCCTCCTCCCCTGTTCCTGCTGTGCTGGGTGTTCCTCCTCTCTCTAAGCCCTCTCCTGGCTCTCTCTGTCTCCCCCTGTCCCTTCTGCCCCTATTCCTGGTCCCTATGTCCCCCCTCTGGGTTCTCACCTCGGCTGCCCTCCTCTGCGGGGTGTGAGCTCCTCTCCACGGCTCTTCACACAGGATCTGGCTGAAGTTCCTGGAACCGTCCAGCAGATGGCGCCTGGTGCTGCTGCAAGGCTGAGCAGTGCTGAAAATGAAATTAACTCTGTCCTGCCTGGATCATCTTCATTTCCTTTGCCGCGGGAGGTTCCTCGGGCATCGGCTGGTGAGTTCACTAATGTTTATTCTTTTCAGTCCAGGGATTCCTCGCTGGGGGGTTTCTGTCAGGGCTTAGGGGTTTTCTTGATCGGTCAAAAAAAAAAAAGAAATTAAAGAAATTAAAATAAATAAATAAAGGGAGCAGGGTGCGCAAGCAGGTAGGGTCCCCCCCATTAAATGGTCAGCTTCGGTTAGTGTGGTCCCAGGCGCTGCAGCCACAGGGGGTTTTGACTGTTTCTAGGGTCACGGGGTTACCCTCTCCCGGAGTGGGCAGGCATGCTGGCACCACTGCTACGGCGTCGGGTGCCAAAGCACCTGCTGTTGCTGGGGGGTCCCTAGCATCAGGTGACCCCCCGGGTGTTGCTGCCATTTCGTGTGAGTCCGCCTATGTATTGGTCAGGGCCCTTGGGCTTGCACCTTCAACAGGAGATTCGTGAAAAACTTTGGAGGGGAGACTTTGTTGAGATTTTTCCCTCCTTCCCATGGAGGAGGCTCCTCCTTTAATGGAAAAGGACGGGTAGGAATCCAAAAAAAAAAAAGACAAGGAGAAATACCAGTGCCGAAAGAACCCTAAAACTTGCGCGAATTGGATTTGCATGTTTGCAATCCTGGCCAGTGTAATTGGAGAAAGGGCTCCGCAGAAGTGCTCCGCATTATTCTGCTACCAGGATACCATTTGGAACGCTTGTCGTACCTATGGCGGTCTAGGGTGGTGGAAATATGACGAGCATTTTCGTCAACGGTTGGCGGTGCGCACCTCAATTTCGTGGGAACAGATTGACATTGGCCTCTGGCTCTCCACTGTGACCTGCCCGGCCACACAGCAGTGTGGGTTCTTGTCCTTTCTCAGGGGGGCGATGGGGAGGGTCCTCCTCATCAGAGGCCAGGCTGTTGTTGAAATTCAACGACAGTCACTGCAAATGGGGGGCATCTTACCGTTTCCAGCACGAATGTTCCACTTGTGGGGGAGCCCATCCCGCCTCCCACTGCTTCAAGCGAGGTAAAGTTGGCGAGATAGGGGATTTGGGGTCAGAGGGCGATGGCGCCAGGGGTCATGAGCGCGATACGCCCTTGGCTCACCAGTTTATAGGAATCGTCGGGCGGCTGGCATCCTACTGGATGGGTTGAGCATGGGTTTTGGACAAATACCGTCTGATTCGCCATTTATCGTACCCCGAGTGTGGGGGGGGGGTTGGTGAATGAGGACATCTCTTGGGAACTCTGCCGGGTATCTTATGCATCCTTTGACGTGGCGGTTGACATGTTCAGGGCCATGGGCCCTGGGGCCTTATTGGCCAAGGCTGATGTGGATTCGGCCTTCCGTCTACTGTCGGTGCACCCGGAATGTCACCATCTTCTGGGCTGTGTTTTGTAGGCATGTATTACATGGATATGTGCCTCCCTGTGGGTAGTTCCATATTCTGTTGTTACTTTGCATGCTTCAGCATGTTCTTGGACTGGGTGGTGAGGGAGGAGACTGGGATAGACTCCTTGCTACACTACCTCGCTGATTTCATTTGTGTGGGTCCTGCCAATTCGACAGCTTGTGCGTTGCTGCGACAGGTTCTGGGTGAGGTGTTCCATTAGTTTGGGATCCCGTTGGCACACAGCGAGACGGTGAGCCCGGTCACTTGTCTCAGCTTTCTGGGCATTGAGATTGACCCTTTGGCGGGGGACTGCCGCTTGCCTTTGAATGTGATTCAAGGCTGGCGGCGTGAGGGGGCCTTAGCCATGGGGCGGAACGAGATTCAGCTGCACTGCCTGCAGTCGCACCTGGGTGAGCTGAATTTTGCCTGTCGGGTCTTTAACCGGCGTCTGGCTGCGGCGACAGCTGGGTTTTCCGGGCATCGCAATTTCATTCGACTCAGTCGGCCGCTGCGGGAGATTTTGGCGGTTTGGGACTCCTTCTTAGCTGCATATCATGGCCGGTCCTCCTGGCAAAGGCCTGAGGTTTCTAACGCCGACCTCCACCTATTTACGGACGCGGCTGGCGCGGTGGGGTTTGGGGCCATTCTGATCTCACAAAGAATGTGGCCTTTTTGGAGCGTTTCCCCATTTTGGTGGTGGGGAGGTCTGGCGGTCACATTTTAAGGATCTAAGGGTAGTGTTTCAATGTGACAATTTAGGGGTTGTTCAAGCCATTACTCGGCTCACAGCCTCCTTCTCTCCAGTGGTTCACTTGCTTAAGGGGCAATCGCCTCACAGGCGGATCTGGAGGGGACGCCTTGCCGGCGGACTCTTGGTCGCTCAGTCTGTCAGAGTGACGGAATGGGTCCGTGGATCAGTTTCCACGGCCACCTGGACGTTATGCTCCTGGGGGCCGTGCATGTTGGGGTATTGGTGATTCCTAGTAGGCCATGCGGTGGTGGGGTATTGTTTGCTACCATTCGGCGCCCTGCGGGTCATATCACTATAGGTATTTGACAATCCAGGTTGGATGTTTTTCAAAAAGGGTATGGCGGTTCGGCTGTTGCACTTTTCCTTTGTAGAGAACTGTGACCTGCGCCCAGTATGCACGGGCCCTCTTTTGGGTTATGCGGATGGGATTTTTTCTTTCCCATTCCCAATTTTTTGGGTCTTTCGCTCAAGTCTGATGGTTCTGGGGATTGTCGGCAAGGAATCTTGTGGCGTTCCTTTCGGTTTAGCGCTGCCTTGGAGGCTTTTAGGATGGGTATGTCAGCGCACGTGGCGCAAAGAACCGGGAGGGGGTATGGTGAGATGTCTCAGTAAGTAATGCTGGTTTTCTGGAATTTGTTCAATCCTTGAGGGAGGTTCGGATTCAATTCTCAGCGGCGGTGGCTCATCCATTCATTCCTTTGAGGTAGATAATTAAGTACCGCTTCCTTGGGTACAAGTAACAATTCCCAGGGTGCACTTGGAAAACAGATAATATCTGGATGTCCTTTTCCTGGTTAGACTCCCAGGTGGGATGCGGGTGTCCGTCTGGGAGGTGAGCTATTGGGTTGTGCGCCTTCTGGAGCGGAGGTTCGTTGGTTTGGTACCAGAGGTATGAAATGTGTTCGGCTCCTCCCGGAGCAGGTTCAGCTGTCCCACCTGTCCCTAATGGGGATTCACCTGGCGGGAATTGAGCTTGGGACGATACCAAGGTGGTGTTTGGCATCTGCCCCTAAAAGGTTATTGGTACGTGTTTTAGTTGTTTCGTGATGCGTGGTGTTGGGTTCACTGTATGACCCTGTGTGTTAAGTTATATATGTTAAGTTATGGTTATTTATGTTTAACGTTTTGGTTTCAGAAAAGAAGAGAGATTATGGTTATAGAGATTATTATAATAAGTTCTGGATGTGTTTTACAGGACTTGTCGTATGTTATAACAGCAGTAAAAAAAAAAAAAAGAATAATAATAATTAATAAAAATAAGGTAATTTCCCGTATCTTTGGCAGCGGGCCCATAATCAGTGCATGGTATGCTGCCGTATGAAGCAAAATTGGAGGGCCTTTCGAGGTGTTTGAAGGTAAGGGGATTTTGGTTTGCCACAGGGTGTTTTCGCGCATGTGGCAGCTACTGTGTTTCTGGGTGATGAAGGTCGGGCTAGACCTTTTTTCGTCATGCCATGCAGGAAGTGGTGGAACAGGCCTGGTTGGTTTTGGTGGGGCTCCCCGCTGATTTTAGGTTTAAAACAGCGGGGTTTGTGACGGGGAGCGTCAGGAGATGGACAAGGTGGGTCTCAACCTCCCCTGCTCTGTAAGGTAAACTTTTAAGTTACCGAATAGGACGTGCCCACCGAGCAAAAAGCCGGCTGGTGGTAGAGCATTTAAGATGATGGGAATTTTTGGTTTGGACGAGGGGGGAGGCGAGACACCAGTGGGTAAAGTTTTGGGGCATAGGCACCTGGTTAAGTTCGTTGGCAAGGACGGTTATTTAAGTTGGAGGCTGTAGGGCAATAAGTGTAATTTATATGTTAATTATGGTATGTATATATATATTTATATGTTTATTTATATTTGAATTAAAGAAAAATAATAAAGTTCGGATGAGTCCTACAGTTGTAAGTTTAATAAATGCTGTGGCCTGTTTCATCCAATATTCGTTGTTTGTCATTATTGGGGGGAGAATTGGGATAGTCTCCTTACTCTTAGTCGCACCACATTCCCCGCTACGTACATACATGTACAAGGTACCTGCCCAGAATACTATGATTGTTGGGGACAGTTTCCTAATGTCCCTAAAAATGTGACACAAAGGGAATAAGGCGGAACATCAGGACAGGACACGAAAATCATGCTGTCACCCAGAAATCGGAATATTTAGGAGGTATTGTATACCCTATCATTTGTATAATTTCACCCCACTTCATTTAGACTGTCTACCTCTTGTCCATATAAGTCAAACAACATTGTTTGTTTCCTTGTGTGTCTTGCAAACCCACTATAGAGTACTGCAGAAAATGCTGACACTTTATATATAATAATACAATTCATAATAATGTATTACTCCTGGTAAAACAATTCTGTAAATCTTTTGAAGTAGCATTTCTATTTGACCAAAAGGTGGCACCACATAACAGGAAAAGATTCAATATGTAATTAAGTTCTTTTGGTATCCGCTTTAAATACTGTAGCAGATTGAGCAATGATTTTATGAAAGATTGCATGCAATAAACGTGTGCTTATTTTCACATTTGCCAGATGGCTACTATACCATTTTAATATGTTATTTGCTTGCTTGTTCATTTTATAAAATGAATTAGACATTCATTCTATCTATCTATCTATCTATCCATCTATCCATCTATCCATTCATCCATCTATCCATCTATCCATCTATCCATCCATCCCAATATTGTGAACAATTTTCATTTAATAATAAATAAAAACAAATTGAAAAGCAAAAAAATAGAAAGTGCTATATTTCAGAAAGCAATTCATCAGTAATTAATGGTTTAAATATAAATCACCTTGAGTTGGGAGCTTGTGGGAAAAGTTATGGCAAATATTTCTCCCTATACCGAACATGAAAAATAAAATATTTCCTTTGGTGATTCACTATTTGAAATTCTTACAAACCCTTTCAAGGTATTTTAACGGAAGGCGATTCACACAAGACACTTGAAAAAGCAGGTTTTAACCCCTTAAGGACCAAACTTCTGGAATAAAAGGGAATCATGACGTGTCACACACGTCATGTGTCCTTAAGGGGTTAAGCAAGATGCAGAAAGCAAAGAATGTCTTTAGAGAAACATATATTGACCATACTTGCAGGTATACACGAGTCGGCAAATGTAATACCAGTTCTATGGAATGCTAACATCATTCCTATGTTAGTAGCGAAAATATCATTTTTCAGGATTCCAATGTCATTGATTTCATAATGGATAAGCTAGGAAAAGATTGTGGGATTTACTCGGTAAACACCAGTTCAAGTGATTTGAAAACCAAATTGTTACATTTTGACAAAAAATTCAAATTTTGGACGATACTCTAGCTCAACTTTAACCCAGTTTTTTTTTTTGTTTTTTTTATTCTCTACAATTTGGTGTTTAATATTTATACCTTTGGGGGAAATTTATCAAAAAGTGCTGTTCTAAATAGTGGTGCAAAAATGTAAAAAGGAGGAAATCATCAATGCGACGTGCCTGCTGGTTTACCTAGTTTCCATAGAGATTTCCCCACATTTAGTACTTTTTAGGACAGTATACTTTGATAACTAACCCCTTTTGTGTTCTCTGGGGAATTTTTAGATCTGCAGAAAGGGATGTATATGAGTTTTCCTTTATATTATCACTTTACACTATCTGAGGTAAATTTTATAACATGACAGGAGGCTTCGTATTTGCTTTAGTCTCTCTTTACTAGAACTCCACAGCAGCACAGAAAAAACAACCAATCAGAAAAAAGTTAGGTACTATAAAACTCCCCTCCCCATGCATCATTTCCTCTTTCTTTGCTGCTCCGCACCAGTACAGGTCAGAGTACCTCTGCCTCCTGCTTATAGTGGGTGGCTTTGGGTTGTATTATGACTTATTGGGATTTATTTTGATATCTCAGTATATTTTTCTTATTTGTTATTTGTACCTTTTATCTAGTATCTTGTGTTCTGTACTCCTATATTTTTTGGTTATATTTTGTGTTACTTTTGCTTACACATTCTTACTACTGGCCTTGCATTTGCTTCCCCTGTCTTCTTAGGGATTCCTTCCCTTTCAGGGGGTAGTTTTAGGGGAGTCTTGGTTTTTTTTCGCTGTTTCGCCATGCCTTCCTCCCCCCCGCTCCCTCCCTGCCCTCTCTCATTGCCCGCCATTTTCCGCGGGCTGCCTGCGCGGTATAGGGGTTTCAGGAGACTAGCCTCTGGCTGCCTCCTGATTTCCCGACCCCCTAGTTTCATACCGGCAACCGAGGTACTCGCGGTCGGACGCGAGTACCCGGCGGCCGCTCCGCTCACCCTCGTGGCCGCCCCGTCCGCCACGTGGTCGACCGCCGCGCTCAACTTCTTCACAGAGCCGCAGCCGGCCGACCGGGTGGAGGAGAACGCACTTACTCGCGACCCCTCCTCCGCCCACGGTGGTCGGATCGCGGCTATTGTTGCCCTGTTTTTTCCCCGGCGGATTGCCTTCAGTTTTGCCGGAAGGCAATGTACTATCCCTTTTCCTATGTGCTATTTATTTACAGCTTGTACCCCACAGCTTCTGTGTGTGTTGGGGCATTTTTCATGTCGGATATATAGTAGTCTGAGCCTTTTAGTGGAATATATTGCTTATCTGCTGTGAATTTTATTGGCACAGATTCTGTTTTGCTGTGGTTTTTCACTGACTATGTGTATCACATTATTAGTTTTCCCACAGTGTACATCACATAGACTGTGTATAACACATATTAGTTTTACTGACAGTATATACACATATTAGTTTTACTGACGGTGTATAACACATATTAGTTTTACTGACAGTGTATAACACATATTAGTTTTACTGTCAGTGTATAACACATATTAGTTTTACTGACAGTGTGTAACACATATTAGTCTTCTGACAGTCTATAGCACATATTAGTTTTACTGACGGTGTATATCACATATTTGTTTTACTGACAGTGTACATGACATGTTGGTTTGCTTTGCTGACTGTGATACCACAGATTCTGTGAGTTTTTTACCGACAGTGTGTATCGTGGTTTACTGTGGGTTTTTGTTGTCAGTGTATATCACAGATTGCTGCGTGCTTCTGTTGACTGTGTATATCGCAGGTTGATGTGAGTTTTGCTGACAGTGTATGTCACAGATCGCTGTGAGTTTTTTACTGTCAGTGTATATTAACAGGTTTTGTGAGTGCCTGATGGGATATATTGCAGGTTATTGTGAGTAACAGGTATATTGAACTCTGTTACACAGACTCTGTACAGGGTGTTTACAGTGCCAGTTAGCTCTAGGATTCATCTCCTTCTCAGTATATATATTTTTTCTGTCCAGCTGGAGATCTCTTGAGACTACTCTGGTATGATTTCTCTGTCCATGGCATATATTTCTCACTACAGCCCTGGCTCTGACTCAAACTAGTACGGGAGACCAGTCTACGCTGATGCCATACATTTTTATCAGACCCCCGGGGGAATTCATTGGGTTGGCTATCGTTGGCCCTACTCCTGGAAGTGCCCATGGTTACAATACCCTTCAGGTGGTATGATGAGGGTAATCTATTATATGATTAGGATTTTCCAACGGATCTGTGTGAACATGGGCATACCAATTCACAGTTTAAGGAGAGTATTGCTCAGTGTATCTTACATTCATGGACATGATAGCCTCTGGAACAACTTCCACTTATACCCAATACAGACTGAATACCACTATTTGCCTGCTGGGCATCTAGGGACTGCCAGTCCCGGTTCAGGTTTATTCACACGGCATTACACTGCCTAATGGGTTGGAGTCTAGAGATCCTATGTCGGGATGCTCTCAGAATCTGCTATTCTTAGGGACCTCCACTGGAACTAGGAGGTCCCCATTACTCATTCGATACCCATTGTAACGCGCTACGGAATCGGAGGGCGCTATTTTGAATAACATGTTATCGTAATATAACAATAATACACAACCAGGATCGGCCTGCTACGTCTGTGCCCATAAGAACGGCCTGCTATGTCTGTGCCCATAAGAACGGCCTGCTATGTCTGTGCCCATAAGAACGGCCTGCTATGTCTGTGCCCATAAGAATGGCCTGCTATGTCTGTGCCCATAAGAATGGCCTGCTATGTCTGTGCCCATAAGACCGGCCTGCTATGTCTGTGCCCATAAGAACGGCCTGCTATGTCTAAGCCCATAAGAACGGCCTGCTATTGTCTGTGCCCATAAGAACGGCCTGCTATTGTCTGTGCCCATAAGAACGGCCTGCTATTGTCTGTGCCCATAAGAACGGCCTGCTATTGTCTGTGCCCATAAGAATGGCCTGCTATTGTCTGTGCCCATAAGAACGGCCTGCTATTGTCTGTGCCCATAAGAACGGCCTGCTATTGTCTGTGCCCATAAGAACGGCCTGCTATTGTCTGTGCCCATAAGAACGGCCTGCTATTGTCTGTGCCCATAAGAACGGCCTGCTATTGTCTGTGCCCATAAGAACGGCCTGCTATTGTCTGTGCCCATAAGAACGGCCTGCTATCGTCTGTGCCCATAAAACCGGCCTGCTATGTCTGTGGCCATAGATCGGCCTGCTATGTCTGTGCCCATAAGTACGACCTGCTATGTAAGTACGGCCGGCTATGTCTGTGCCTATTAAGAATGTCGGTACCTATTAAGACGGCCTGTTATGTCTGGGTGCCGAACCCCTGCTAGGCCGCAGGCCTGGGGGAATATCACTGGGGAAATGCCGGTGCCCACCAGTGACATGGAAATAGGCAGGTGTCCAGACAGGCACCTTTGCCAATCTATCCAAGAGGAAACCAGTATACGGCCATCTGAATATGGTGGGTAGGGTGAAGGCCCTGAACCTCATGCCTGAAGGACAGGGTTTTTTATAAGGACCCCGGTCATACATCTCCAAGGAAGACTTCGCACAGGCAAGGATCGGTGCTCAGACACCTAAGGAGAACGCGGTGTTTTTTTCCTTGTCTTTACATCTACCTCCGTATCTGCTCCCCGGTATCCTTAGAGGTATCGGTAGTTACTTCCCACGTTAGGTTAGCTCCTGGCTCGGTTCAGTGGGGCTTACCTTCCGGCCTGCTATTTCCCTTCTATCTGTTCTAGAATTTCGGTATTTTTCTCTTATCTACGTTAATTTTTCGTTTTCGTAACTTCCTTTTCCTTTCGCTCGGGTCGTCGAGAGGCCTGACTCGACCTCCCCCGACCTCCCGGGCGCTTGTGGATTGCGGAGAACGTCTCCAGCTTTCCTCCGGCTACCAACGGTCGTCCTGGACCCCGCGCGCGCGCACGGGATCCGGGCGGACAGTTGGTAGTTTTTTTTCTTTTCCATTGTTGTTTTCTTCCGTGGATTGCCATCAGCCTTATACTGATATTGATATTGGGTGTACCCTGCAATTGGTCACCCTGAGTCTCTAGGGACTCTAGTTTGGACCACAGGAGGGTGCGGCCCTCCATCATCCCGATTCAAGAATACTTTATTTTCAGGAACAGAGAGCGAACCCTCTCAGATACAGGACGGACACTGATTTGTTATTGAGGGACTCAGCCCTCCCTCAACCTCGGCCGAATACTGGGCTGGATACAGAGTACATGTTTGGAGGACACGTTCTCATAGAAGGAACCGATCACGGATGTAAACCCTACTGTTTTGGTTGTTAACAGGCGCGACCCGCTCAGGCTATCGGCCGGACGCTATCACGTTAGTCGATCACATTAGATGAGAACGCGGCTCTCTCATACACTCGTCACTCTGCAGGGCCGGCCATTCGCTCACCACACAGGCTTGTACCTGTGCAAGACATCGGTGACTACATAGAGGGGCGTCCCTCCTACATTCAATTTGATCTGACACCCGTACTACTGATTTCGTTATAGGGGACTGACTAGTCATACCAGTTATAAACTTTAGTCTGGATCCCTCTATTCTATCTCCTGTGAGGGCTCTACTGGGTCCGGATCACTTAGGTACACACGCTACTGGAGATAGTACGGCTAACGGATGGCCTCAGGTATTACGAGAGTGCAGGTGTTTGGTTTTTCTACACCTTATAAATCGGAAATCTGCTTTCTGTTTTGGATATCCAGACTATTGCGGACCAACCGCACAGACCGTTTCTCCCATATCAAGATGACAGGAGCTACGGAAACCTTCATGGAGTGAAAGGACACTGCCTTGCTCGAGTACCAAGATTAAGGAAGGCCAGTTATCCGGTCTCTGGGTAACCGTACACATGGTTCACATGGTACGATCGGACATCCCGGTTGGCTTGAGTTCCCTGCTCATTACGATCTTGGGAGGAGGGGGCAGGACGGCCCTGTCTCCTCGGAACGCATACCTGGTGAACAGGATTCGGAGTTGGTGGGTCCTCCGTCTATTAGCTATTTACCCCTCGCGGGAGCCATTCTGTTTTTTCGATTCACGCTAACCTACTCTTCAACTACCGTCCAGGAGACCTACGAGACCTTGTGAGAGTACCTGGGGTACCCCGACTCCTACACAGACACCTTTCACTCTTAGGCGAGGACATACCTGGATGGAAATCTGCACTCCGGTTTGCACTCTCCATCCCTTTGAAGATTTCTGGGATTCACTATTCCAGAAAATAGTCGACCACTGTTCCTCCACACGAGTTCAGTTCGGAACCATGACTGGACGTCCTTTTGGAATCTTTTCTCTACAGAGTCCGAGGATTACACAGTCCATTTGGAATGTCGGAATCACTTAGGATACGGCTAGTTGACAACACTCTCGCAGGCACTACAGATTTATCCTCGGATGAGACATCTCACCAGGTAGACCAGGAGAGAACGAAGGATCATACTCGGTTATATTGCGTCTTGGTGGCAGTTTCTTCTCGCGGCCTTGCATCCGCAAAAGGCCTTCGTTATTTTACAACTACAGGAAAATAGCTGATAGGTCAGTTTGCAAGCTCAGGTCCCAACCGCTAGGAAGCGGGTGACAACACCAAGTTTGTTGGATCTATCAGCAGATGGTGTTTTTTCTGTGTTTTGAGATGCTTCATCGGCTGACATCTTCATTGATTCGTCTACTGTCGTTTTTTCGCAGTTGGTAAGTACAATTAGGATTACTCTGCTATCTCCTGGAATAGGTACCAGCGACACAACCAGCGTTGGATTGGTGATCTGAGCGTTGAAACAGCAAATACGAAGCCTCCTGTCATGTTATAAAATTGTAGATTATGCTAGCTTTAGTGTACCTATAATCTTAATTTTATTAATGACAGGAGGCGAGTATTTCCCACCCATTTTTATCCCTCCCTTGTTCTATGTTTATAGTTTGGTTTAATCAGGTACGTATGCAACTCTGCTTGTTGTCTCTGCTACCTGTTGCATGCTCTTATGTCTTTTCTTTCATAAGTAGGGTTGGGATATCTTCGTTTTAAGGTAATTTTGGTTGCTATATTGGGTGCACACATGTTTATTCAGAGTGCCTTTCATTGGATAATCAACCTGTCGATTCTGTTTTTTCTCTCGTTTCAGTTTACAGTCCATCACTATCTGGTTTGGCAGTTCTTCTCGGGTGGTGGACATCGTTGTATTCATCGTATCTAGGACTTCGTTTCTTCCCCATTATGTTTTCTGCCTTTTATTCTGTTTTGTCGCAGCTTGAAAGAGGAAATGATGCATGGGGAGGGGAGTTTTATAGTACCTAACTTTTTTCTGATTGGTTGTTTTTTCTGTGCTGCCGTGGAGTTCTAGTAAAGAGAGACTAAAGCAAATACTCGCCTCCTGTCATTAATAAAATTAAGATTATAGGTACACTAAAGCTAGCATAATCTACAATTCTGTGCCATGTGAGTTTATAAAAGCTTAAACTGATTTCTAAGTAGAATATACTGAAGTAGATAGAAATTTGCCAATTATTTTAATTTGTCAGAAAGTTTCAATAATATATGTTGTAAGATTTGTTTACATGGCATGTTTACATTACTTTAGTTGTTTTAGCAGTTTTAAGAATTTAATATTATATTTGTTCTTTGCCTTGAAGTCAAAATATGTGTTTCTGATGTAAATTGCAATCATTTCCTGATTGTCAGTGAAGTTGTATTTTTTTGTTTAAAATGATGTTGGAGAAGTCAATCACTTATGCACATGGTTGTGGTGATCACATTTTGCCCTTTTATGCACACAAATATGTGTTCAAATTGCACTTTTGTGCTCACATTGCACTCATGTGCAGGGTCGATGCGATCATGTTCTTCACCTTTATGCACGATTGTGCGGTCACATTTTGCATTTTATATGCATATGTAATGCATATGTATTGTTGCACATGATTTATATGTTCTCATTTTTATTTTGCACATGTTAAGTGCTTACATTTTTGCATTTACCATGTGTGTCCTTTTTTGCTCTTTATGTATATAGTTTATGTGCTTATATTTTGCACTGTGCACTATTATGGATGTGGCCTCGGGCTTACATTAAGCACTTTTATGTCACATGATTACGATAAGCTGTTAAGGATTGTGTATTTATTTGCACTGGAGTATTAA
Organism: Pelobates fuscus; assembly: GCF_036172605.1. NCBI lineage: Eukaryota > Metazoa > Chordata > Amphibia > Anura > Pelobatidae > Pelobates > Pelobates fuscus. Next base: position 275,485,033 of record NC_086320.1, on the reverse strand, counting down.
CAGAAAGGCAGTCAGTACATTTCATTTTTACTTAGATTGGGGTCAAGGGTTGTCTGTTGAATTTTTATATGGTGGTACTATTATAATATATTTATTAGGCTGGAAATTGGTAGCAATTTAGAAGGATTGTATTCTTAAGTATTAGGGAATTGTGGTTTTAAAGGGACACTATAGGCACCCAGACCACATCAGCTAATTGAAGTGGTCTGGATGCAGTGTCCCTATTGCACTTAGTGCTGCAATATAAAACATTGAAGTTTTAGAGTTTACATGGCAGCACTAAGACAGTCTCTAGTGTTTGTCTACTAGACAACCACTAGAGGCGCTTCCGAAATGTTACCAGACTTTTGGTCCACTAACTGATGCTGGACGTCCTCACGCTCTGCATGAGGAAATCCAGTGTCAGCTATTTCCCCATAGGAAAGCATTGATTCAATACTTTCCTATGGGGTGGCCCTAATGCGAGAATGGCATTCACCATGCATGGGCATTAGCACACCCCTCGTGGAATGATGTCGGAAGAGGTGGAGCCGCAAAGCAGCACTGCATACCTGTTCAGAGGCCAACTGTGTTTCATTGCCCTTCTATGTACATGGTACAGAGACAATAAAGTTGAATCTGAATTTGAAGAGAGAATACAGCTCATCGTGACTAGTCCTTTGGATTTGATTTAAAGGCTCACTATGTTCACCAAAACAACTTTAGGTTAATGAAGCAATTTTAGTGTATTCACTGCCATTTAAGAGTTAAATCACTTATGTTTCTGTTTATTCAGCCCTAGTTACACCTCCCCTGGCTGTGACACACACTGTGTATGTGAAAAAAAAATGGTTTCATTTTAATCAGATATAACTTACTTAGTTTTTATCTCCTGCTCTGTAAATTGAACTCTAATTACAGACAGGAGACTCCTGCAAAATCTAGCATATTATTACCAGATCAGGAGATAAGAAATTCTAAATTAAACAGAATTTGAAATAAAGGAAGTGTAAACATTTAATGACTCTCTGCAGTAGGTGTTGAAGAAAGCTGTGTATGTCACATACAGGGAGGTGTGAGTAGAGTGGCATAAACAAAGTGATTTACGTGCTAAATGGACAAGAATTAAACAGTGATACATCAGGTCACTGTTGCAATTTGAACACAGATTTGTGTGCATAAAAGTGCAAAATGTGATCACCACAACCATGTGCATAAGTGCTTGACTTCTCCAACAGCATTTTAACTAAGTTACATGTTTTTTTAAAAAGATTAAGTAAACAACAAATACAACTGCACATACAATCAGGAAAAAGATTGCAATTTACATCAGAAACACATATTTTGACTTCAAGGCAAAGAACAAATATAATATTAAATTCTTAAAACTGCTGAAACAACTAAAGTAATGTAAAAATACCATATAAACAAATATTACAAAATATATTATTTAAACTTTCTAGCAAAATAAATAATTAGCAAATTTCTATCTACTTCAGTATATTCTACTTAGAAATTGGTTTAAGCTTTTATAAACTCACATGGCACAGAATTTACCTCAGATAGTGTAAAGTGATAATATAAATTAAATAGATTTTAGAAAAAGAGGCAAACGTATTATGTAGCCAGAGATGAAGAGTTTTGTTCCTGCTTACTTTAGGAAAACTCATATACATCCCTTTCTGCGGATCTAAAAATTCCCCAGAGAACACAAAAGGGGTTACTTATCAAAGTATTCTGTCCTAAAAAGTACTAAATGTACTGGGGAAATCTCTATGGAAACTAGGTAAACCAGCAGGCACGTCGCATTGATGATTCCCCTCCCCCCCCCCCCCTTTTTACATTTTTGCACCACTATTTAGAACAGAACATGATCTATACACCAAAACCACTTCATTAAGCTTAAAATGATGACTATAGTGTCCCTTTAAGTACTTTTAAATATATGTTGTTTTTTTCTGATTAAATGAATCAGGCTACAAGCAACTATCCACAGTGATTTGGCTAGTGTGGGAGCACTACCTTTCCCAGTGCAAATGAGGAGGTGTTGAGGACTGAGAGGTTCAGGTAAGTATATCATCTTCCGCCCTATCCTGTGGACTTGTTTTGGGCAGTTTGTCACAAAATATTAACATTGTTGTTTTGTACGAAATATGAATGAACTAATTGCAATTCAACCAAAATAAATAAAATCCAAATAGTTTAGTGGATGAAAGATTGTACGTGCAATTTGTCCATTTGTTATTTGTTCAATAACAAGGAGGGAGCTTCCAGCTCCTTTCTTGTAGTAGACCTTTTAATCATAGAAGCGGCGGCAAGCAAACTTATCTTCCACAATAGGTTATAAAGTTACGTAGACTAAAAAAATCTAAATTATTCCCCCAAACGCTATGCTGCAGGTAGGGATATGTAAACTAAAATGTGAGGAGCCAGTGGCTACTCGCTGTCATAAAAGACTAGCCACTGGCAGCTATTGCTGCCCTGTTACTTTTAAAATAAATGGGGGACCTGAGGAATAGTGTCCTCCCAAGCCTCATTTATGAGCGACGGGTGGGGGATCTCCTTATAATAATGTAGGAGGTGACATAATATCCCCTCAAACCAACCCATGGGAGCCGGGTAGGGCTTAATAAAAGGGGGTACCTATTGTCCAAATGGTGGAGGCTATTAAATAAATATTTATCTTGGGGGAAAACTTAATTTGGCAACCCAGTCTCATTCATAGGCAGGGGTGGGGGCTTATCATATAATGTACAATGGGGATGGACATACTCTTATCCATCCCTCTAAGATTTTGTCAATGTATCCCCTCCCACCCCCCCCCCCCTTGTGGCTAGGGATCATACGCCCTAGTCACCCCTTAGTATAAAATGCTTGCCAACCCCCCTTCAATCTAATAATATTATTGAGTGCAGTCCAATAAACTAGATTCCTATAAAAAAAATGGTTATATTTACTCATACTACACAATTTTATGCAGAACGCTCTGATTGGTTGACTTGTAATCCAACCAATCAGTGTACTCTGACAATTAGGTTCACCCTCAGGTTGTTTTGTTTTAATAGCTGTGGGAAGCATTTGGTTCCCCGTTTATTAATAAATTAAGAGCTTTCCAGGAGACTAGGAAGAGATTAGGTTCTCCACCCATTATAATTATAGCACCGGCCGCTCATGTGTGGGGAATGGAAGGGGGGGAGAGGGCACTAGGTCAACATGTATATTTTATTTAATAGCTTCCACCCAATGGCCACTATGCCCTCCATTCTTTATGATTTACTTAAAGCCCCACTACAGGGGCATGGGGACCTGTGTAAGATGCCCCCTTTATTAAAGTCATTTATGACAGTGAGACGCAACTGGCTGTCCACTGTTTAATAGACAAGGCCCTACCCGCGGCATGACGAATTGGAGCATGAGGGAGGTTTTAAACCTCTCTTGTACTAATATGGGCATCAGATTAACCCCCATAGGTTTTATTGTTTCTTAGATTTCTCTCCTGAACTAAGTGTGCAGAGTTAATGTAACTCCTCACTAATCAGCAATTAGTAAGAGGTAAAACATCAAATTGGTTTGTCCGAATATCAAATATCAAATATGAAAATGTAATTTGGACAAACCCAACAAGACATGGACTAAATCTGATTTGTCCGAATCGATTTTTATAGCTACAGTAGTGACATAGTTGACAAAAAGCTTAGGAAATCCTAAAAAAATAAAATTTCTGGTTGGTGGCTTAACATAAGTTAGTGACACACAGAAGATCTCTCACCAAATAGAAACTGCCTTCAAAGCTACAATATATTGATTGAATAGTAATGAAACTATTATATGACTACTGCCTATTAGCCTATAACTTTTTAAGTTGCTATAAATTTCCTGCAAATGGGAAAAATCACATTGTTGTTTTTTTTTTAAAATGTAATATATATGCTGTTTAAGCACTTTGTAGTGCGGTATTACATAGTTACATAGTTACATAGGCTGAAAAAAGACTTGCGGCCTTCCTCACATATGTTTTTGCTGTTGATCCAAAGAAGGGCAAAAAACCCAATCTGAAGCGCTTCCAATTTTGCAACAAACTAGGAAAAATTCCTTCTTGACCCCAAAATAGCAGTCAGATATCTCCTTGGATCAAGCAGCTATTACCCCATTAATTAGAAATTATATCCCTTTATGTTATGTTTTTGGAAGTATTTATCCAATTGCTGTTCAAACATCTATATGGACTCTGATAAAACCCCCTCTTTAGGCAGAGAATTTAATATCCTTATAGTTCTATAAAAAAAAAGTTTCTTTGTCTTAGATGAAATCTCCTTTCTTCCAGCCTAAATGCATGACCTTGTGTCCTATCTGTAGTCCTGTTTATGAATAGATTTCCAGATAATGGTTTGTACTGGCCCAAAAAATATTTGTATAATGCAGGCTTCCCGAAACTCTGGCCCTCCAGATGTTGCTGAACTACAACTCCTATGATTCTATGAATGAAATAGATAGGAGTTGTAGTTCAGCAACATCTGGAGGGCTGGAGTTTGGGGAAGTCTGGTATAATGTTATCATATCCCCTCTGAGGTGCCGTTTTTCCAAACTAAAGAGATTTAAATGTTTTAGTCTTTCTTCGTAACTGAAATGCTGCATTCCTTTTATTAATTTTGTAGCTCGTTTTTTCATTTTTTCTAAGGCCATGATATCCTTATTTAGAACAGGCGCCCAAAATGGCACAGCATATTCAAGGTGTGGTCTTACCAGCGATTTATAAAGAAGCTAAATTTTCCTGGTCTTCATTAACTAACAGACCCATCTCTGTTTCCAGTGTACCCACACTTTTATTTTTTTTTATTTTTTTAGAATTGATGTACTTGAAAACATTTTTGGGGTTGGTTTTAGATTCTTTGGCTATCAATTTCTCATTTTCTAGTTTAGCCACTTTAATTGCCTTTTTGCAAGCCTTATTGGCTTCCTTATATCTTATATAGGATGCCCCTGATTTGTCCGATTTAAATGCTTTAAATGCTCTTTTCTTATTTTTAATCTCTTGTTTTACTTCTCTAGTAAGCCACATTGGTTTTGATTTGTTTCTTTTATATTTATTACCCAATGGTACATAATGAGAAATGTACCTTTCTAATATGTTTTTTAATAGTTTCCATTTATCCTCAGTGTTTTTTTTTACTAAGGAGTTTATGCCAGTCTATAAGTTGTAGAGCTGCCCTAATCTTATTGAAATTGGCTTTGTCTAATGTATGTATTATGGAAAAAAAACCTATAATAAACTGAATACATAAACAAACACGGACACCTAAATTGAAGTAAGGTCCTGGTCATAATTTAAAGCCCAAATTGAATTGTTTTAATATACATAGTAACAACACACTGTTGTAATAAACACTTTAACTTTATTCCCAACAAAAATACAACCAATATTAACCCGATATTGAACACCAAGGATAACCTTCCAAATTTTCCCTCATTTATTCTAGGCAGACAAACTCCATACCAATTTTAATTTTGTATTTTTTTTAAACGCTACCCCTGGTTGACAACAAAACCATAGTCTTATCAATCATGCTTGTAGGTTGTTGTTAAAATATCTAGAGCAATGTCATTGAATACAAGGCCTCCAATACAGGCCTTCAAACCCACATTCCAATTCGAGGTGATGATTTGCAGACTAAGGCGAATTTGTAAGCAGGGCTCTGGTTGTGCTGTGGGCCCAGAAGACATAAGACATGACCAATAACCCAAATAATTCTTGGATTTTTCCCTTTAGAAGAAAAAGTATGTTAGTAACATTCATAACAGATTAAGACGAATATAACATTATAAACTGAAGTATCCAATCCCAACCGTCAGTGGCTGCTCCTATACTAAATGAGTGAGAGGAACATTTGTCTTCACCCATAACTAACTTAAACAAACATTTTTAACATACTGCTAAACTGGAAAAGTGTTAAAGGAGAACCGTCTTTGTGAATGAGCAGGGGACCTGTCTTTTCGGGATGATTAGCGAAAAAGGATCTCAGTGAAGAAACTGGACCCAGAGTAGAATCTGGTTAACTATGAGCTTAATTCTACCTTTACCTAACCTGTCCATTTTAGAAAAGGGGAGAAATATGGAAATGGAATGCACTAACACATTAATATGATCCCGTGAAACCTGACTCCATCTGTTTGCTCTGGGACACTAATTCAACAACCCTAAATACACAGAAAAAAACACAAAATAAACTCAGTTGCAAATAAATGTCTTTCATAAACTGAAAAACACACTTTCTAAAAAGCATAAACCAATGCGTTTAATAATTTAAAGGATGCCTATTATCTTTCACTTTCTGACCAAGTTCATAACCTTTCAATACCCAGGTGATCATATATTCCTGAAAGACTGGCTTAATGCCCAGTAAATTTAGACAAAAATAAATAAATCCTTGCTAATTGCCTCTGTATTAATGATTTCCTAACTTCATTAAACATCAAATGTATAATAAACTGCAAGGCAGCGTGCAAAGTGTTCCTTTAAGGATCAAAACCGTTAGTGCACAAAAATTCAACCCAGGAAATCCAAGCAGTTGAAAAAGCTGCCCAAGTAGAAGTAGAGAGGGAATTCTTCAATAACTGGGAGAAATCAGATGCAAATCCCTTGTGGTCGAAGTTCTTCTTCTGGATCCGTATTTGGAGTGAGAAGCTTAAACAATTTAAAACAATTTAAAACAAGTTATGCTGCTTTAACCCAAATGTTGTGAAACAAACATCGAAAACGGAATATCTCAGCAAACTAATGACTGGTGCTGATTTTAATTAATCACCCAAGCCACCCCCATATTATCACAATATAACTGTAGCCTTTTATTAGCCAACAGCTTACCTTAAATTCCTAATAATGCTATAATGGAAGAACAACGTTTTTTGGCCAACCTCCTGCATGCCCAGATTGGGACCAAGAATCAACTGCCCACTTGTTCAACCTATCAGGATGTAAAGCAAAGCAGTCCCAAAAGGGATTGCAGCAGTTTCACTGTCACTTTTCTGCTGAGACATACACATTTTAACAAACTTTTCAACTTAGCAACTTTGCCCAATGGAAGTCTAAATTCCATATTACATATGTCAATTCCGATGCCTAGGAATTGTAAACAAATAGTGGGATATACTGTATTGTCCTGAGCCAATGGGATACACAGGAATTAGACAACTCCAAACAAGCCATTCACACAAATAGTTTTTACCTATAAACAAGAAATAATATAAATATTGAAGTAGACGAGCCTGTAATTTTAACTAAACGCCAATGGAGAACATATGAAACAACTAAACAGTAAAACAAGAAACTGATGTACCCATGGGCATACATTTATCAAAATAAAAATAACCTTCACGTTTAAAACCTAAAGAAGGAATACAGTCTGGTTGGATGTGGAGCAAATGGAATGCTTAATTAATGTAAGCTTTGGCTAGTAAAGCACCTTGCCCACATTTCTTTATTATTATGATTATTATTATTTTATTATTTATATAGCGCCATCAGATTCCGTAGCGCTGTACAAAGGGTGGACTAACAGACATTTCATTGTAACCAGACAACTCGACGTACAGGAACAGAGAGGTGGAGGGCCCTGCTCAATGAGCTTACATGCTCGAGGGAGTGGGGTATAGTGACACAAAGGGTAAAAGTAGGGGTATGAAGTAAGTTGTTAGAAAAATATACGCTGAGGGCTTAGTAGGTAATATTGACAGTTGCAGGAGAGGAGTCATGGAGGGTGGAGGATAAAAACCTGCTAACAGTTTAATTGATATGCTTTCTTGAAGAAGTAAGTTTTCAATGATTTTTTGAATGAGTGGAGACTGGGTGAAATTCTTACGGAGGAGGGAAGGGAGCTCCACAGAAGAGGTGCAGCCCTGGAAAAGTCTTGGAGGCGAGCGTTAGTGGTGGGAGTATGGACAGAGGATATACGTAGGTCTTTGGCAGAGCGTAGGGGCCTCGAGGGGACATACTTGCGTATTAGGGAGGATAGGTAGGTTGGACTTGTAAGCAAGCACCAGAATTTTAAATTGAGCCCTATATCTAACTGGGAGCCAATGCAGGACTGACAGAGCGAGGAGGCGTGGGAGGTGCGTGCGGACAGGAAAATGAGCCTCGCCGCCGCATTCATTATAGATTGCAACGGTAAGACCACTGAGAAGAGTATTGCAGTAGTCCAGGCGAGAGAGAACAAGAGCATGGACCAGCACCTTAGCCGCATCCGGGGTTAGATAGGGGCGGATGCGCGCTATGTTTTTGAGATGGAAGTGACAGGATTTGGTGATTGATTGGACGTGAGGGGTGAAGGAGAGGTTGGAGTCAAAAAGAACACCCAGGCTGCGAGCCTGCGAGGTAGAGGTGATGGTAGCGCTGTTGACTTGGAGGGTGACAGACACAGGAGAAGTAACACTTGAGGGAGGAAAGACCAGAAGTTCTGTTTTGGACAGATTGAGTTTAAGGAAGTGACCAGCCATCCATTTGGAAATCAAAGAGAGGCAGTCAGAGACACGAGAGATGAGATTGAGTTAGAGCAGGAGAGAGAATAGATAAATTAGTGCAAGGCTTGAGATGAGAGAAGGGGGGAGTGAAGCAGAGAGGGATTAATGTTAATGTAATTGTGTTGTTGAGGGAAGTGGGTATGAGGAGAGTTTGAGGCTGAGGGAGATGAGAGAAAAGGAGAAGAGGAGAAGATAGAGCATTGCTCTTATGGATAGGCACTTTGAGGAACACAGAAAGAGCAGAAGTAACGAGAATGAGGACTGAGTGTTAGGGGTTAAAGGAATGAAGGAGTGTGCTGATTACTGGCAATATTTGCAGCTGCCATGTCTAATCATCTAAAGTTGTGTGTGAGATCCTATCTATAAATGTAGTAAGAAACTTGGGGTGGGGTGGGCCTCTGAGCTATGTCTTAGATTGCAGTAGGGAGCTTTCAAAACTCAGACTGTGGAAAGAGAGAGGATAGGGTCAAAAAGGCCTGCAATAAAACTATGGAATGGAGATGCACAGGGGAGAAGAGGATTGGTCAAGCAAGACCATTTGGGTGGGTATCAATAAAATAAGTGGGGGAGGTGAAGCAGAAATAACAGAGAAAGTCTTTAGAGATAAGAGATAGTTGAATAACATTTAAGTTAACATACCAACAATGATGAGTAGGGTAGGGAACAAATACCTTTAGCATGCAGAACGAGACAAACTACAAATGATATGCATGAGTAAGCACACACACACACACACAAACATATACACACATATAGTAAAGAGCAAGCAAGCCCAGGTATATTACAATGACAAAGAATAGTAGTTAAAGATACAATGTTTAAAAAATATACAAGTAGTTAAAATGCAATAAAGTGACAGCGTCCAGTATTAGAGGTTGATAGTGTCCTCCATTGTCTACCTTGCATAAGGCACTGCTTCAGCTGGAGGTGATCTGAGCTATGTCCTGGATTGCAGTAGGGAGCTTTCAAAACTCAGACTTGCACAAGGCACTGCTTCAGCTGGCTCAAAGCATCATCGAAGGATGAATAAGACACAGAAAATTCTGTTTTGTCTGTATCATAATTCACTGAATCACCAGGTGGGTAAGACATATGGTGAATGAGTCGTAATTTGCCTTTTTCTTTTTTGGGCACTAAACCCAAAGTTGAAATTCTGAAATTTTCATACAGTGGGTATTTGAATGGGCCATCAATTCTACCTAAGGAAACTTCTTTATTAACTTTAATTCTAGCAATCTTTACTTAACTGATTTTAAATTATGAAACCAATGAACAACTGGAGGGGATAAAACTGGGATTCTGAAACCAAATTTGAAAGCTTCCTCAATTATTTGAGCTTTCAGGGTAGATTTTTAAGTAGGTAAGCAGAACGAACAGCTTCACCGATGTCATGCCCTTTTGTAGGATGGTATCTCCCTGTTTGAGCCACAATCGATTTCTTAAAGCAACAAAAGGTCGGATGTATTATGAGTATTCGTGATAAAATTTGCATTACAAAATTGCATTGAGATTCATTGTGAGCCCAACAAATGGCCTTCAGCCTGTTACTTGTTGGCTGTTTTGTTGGCTGTTTTGCTGGAAGCTTTTGCTGGCAACATTAGACTAACCAATGAACCAATTTCTTCAGCTACCCATTTTAATTCTCCATGAATTGTTTTCTTTTGCATGAACATGTCATCATATTGAAACCATAAACATTTTATAAGCCTCTAAAATTGATTCTAAATGTTGAAAAAGTGCACTACCTTGCTCTGGGTGTTTCACACAGAGAACATTGGAAAAAAAGGCAAATTGTTAAAGGAGCATGCGATTGCAATCCTCTCAGCGTCTTTATCCTTATCACTTCTTGAGAGAAAATCTTTCGAAGAAGGTAGCAGAGAAAGAATTTCCACATATTCCCCAACCAAATCTTCTTTTTAGTTTGTTTTGTGAGGTGAAAACCAAGGAAGTATGATTCGCTAACTAAAACTTCTTTAACCCCTTAAGGACCAAACTTCTGGAATAAAAGGGAATCATGACATGTCAGACATGTCATGTGTCCTTAAGGGGTTAAAACAATTCTCGTTTACTACTGATTTTGTTGTGTCAGGCAATTTAATGAGCCCATGCCTGAGCTGCGCTGGTTGTGTTAAAAGTTCTAAACCACCCATGACACTCTCACCCACGAGGACTTCAGAAGAACCAGGATCATCGTACTGAACTGGAGGCTGGTTGTGAACAGCAGGATGTTTCAAGTAAGTTACATTTGGCCACTCTAATTCACTCTCATCCTCTTCATGCAGCGCTTGGCTCCTCCTCAACAGGCTGGACAGGGGACTGGTTTAAACATTGTCTCAGCATATACTAACAGTCTCCAGCCTGAAGCTCATGTTGAAACCTGGCTCTTCCATACTAAAGTAGAAGAATGGCAAGTAACAATGAATATAATGTGGTCTATGAGAATTACCTCATAGACCACAGTATTTATAGACCGAATGCCCTGGAAAAATTTACAGCGATGCATTCAGAACCAATCAACAGCTGTTACTCATCTCACGATACACACAGCCTGGGTCTTTGTGCCCCCCCCCCCTTTCTACGGCAGCTTAAGGGGGGGAATGGAGGGGTGAACTATTGAACTCTCAATTCCTTCCAAACACATACTGTCCAGAGACTAGGTGTCCATTATCTGTTTATTTTTCCTACACTTGACAATTGTGACAAAAGGATGGATCTTAAAGTGACACTACAGTCACCAGAACAACTACAGCTTAATGTAGTTGTTTTGGTGAGTATAGTCAGTCCCTGCAGACATTTTAATGTCTGAAAATGCCTTTTCAGAGAAAATTTTGATTGTCAGACAAGGAGGTGGATCAGGGGCGGGAGCAGGGCCAGCACCAGTGGACCTGCGTGGTGCTGGAAATAAGGTAAGATTTGATCATATTTAAGTGGGACAAGAGGGGGCCAGGGAGCTAAAATTGTTATTTAACACTACAGGGTCAGGAATACATGTTTGTATTCCTGACCTTATAGTGTTCCTTTATTGCAACCTCAACTTTGTTTGTTAAGCTAACAAATGGAGAAGTCTTAGGCTTCACCCTTTTTTAAGATTGCCAATTGTAGGAAAATAGAATGGACAAAATTGAGACAGATTCTGAAAGAGGAAGAGTGGCGGAAACAGTAGGAGAAAGGTAGGTTTGAAGTGACATAGCCACTTTAATACAGTATATCAAATAGATACATTTGTGCAGAAACTCTACACATAAACAATGGGTATAAAAAGCAGCACCAACAATATATCCCGGTAATATGGTACACAGTAATACAAGAAGAAAAAAGTGCTAGTGCGCATTAAATATATGCTGAGACACCTCAAATATTATAAAGTGACTCAAAAATGTACATACAGTGATAGTGTAAATCCCATGAGAGCACCTTATGTGCAAACAAGACACTGACAAGTGTATACTTATAGCCTGCCAGTAAGTACAGCTGGGTACTATAATAAGGGAGACAATAAAAGGGGGGGGGGGGGGGAGAACAAAGAAAGCACTCCTAGTGCAATAAAGTTATTAATATAAATACATAAAAAACTGTCTCTTTAAGAAAAAGACTCACAAGTAAAGAGTGGTATAAGCCCCACTCCTGGCTATCTTGCCCAGGGAGGATCAGCCCCTTGGGTACGTGGGATCCAAGAAAAATGATCCAGTGACCACTGTGTCAGACGCAAGATTTATTAATGTGTATAAAAAAAACTCCAATCAGCAACATTAAAAAAACAAAGTCCACCGCAAGCTCACCACACCATATGGGGATCTGATACCGTGAAGAGAGTAAAACTGCAATCTTCCTCCCTCTCGGAATGGTGTCTCTCGCCGGTGGATATATCAAAATCACATCTGTGTATGCCGATCAAGTGGTCACGTTACGCGTTTCGCCCCGCCTCTCGGGGCTTTCTCAAACGAGCATAATCTCCTCCCACTGGAGATCGTCTTATATACAATGTGTCCTAAGGCCGTGATCCAATCGGCCATTTGACCTTATTAAGTCAATGTTAAAAATCCATTTATAGTCTGTTAAAAAAACTTTTTTTTAAAAAAACTCTAATGCAGTCACGTATTCACTTTAGAAGATAGAAACAGTGTTCAATATAAATACATTACATTTATGAGGATTTTGTTATAAAATGTTATATGTAATCTATATATATACACACATTATACCAACCTAAAAAATAACAATATATAAACATATATGTTATGAGAAAGAGACAGCTGCCATAAAACATAAATGAATAATCCCACAAACAAAAAGTCTGCAAAAAGGGGGATGATCTTCTAACTGAAAACTTCCAGAGTACAAAAAATCATATAGAATAGAATAAGTAATACAGGAATCATCCCATGAAATAGATATATACACATATTGCGAAGAAATATAAATACATGGAACTAAAAACCAAAATAAAAATGTGATCTCATTCGAAGAATTAAGATAAAAAAACAGAACCCCAGTCTAAATATAACCGGGTTATTAGGGATTGAAAGGAGGTGTGATATAAAAAATATATATATATAAAAAAAAAAAATATTACATAACTCAAAATCCTTGTTAAGACCGGACGGGGATAAGGTATCCAATAAAAAAATCCTACGCATCTCCTCCTCTCCGATCTTACGAATAAAATCTCCTCCTCTGCAATCCCTAAACGACTGTTTAATCCCTACAAATTCCAGTCCACTAGGGTCTTGGTTGTGCATTTTCTTAAAATGCTCCGAGACACTATGACATTCCAGACCTTTCTTAATATTATATATATGCTCTCTTATTCTAACATGGAGAGGACGTGTAGTCCTTCCCACATATTGTAAATGACAGGGGCATTGGAGCAGGTATATCACGTTGTTGGAGTGACAAGTAATATGCTCTCTAATAATAAATTCCTTACTGGTCTTCTCCGATTTGAAGGTTAACTCTGTTTTGTTATATTTCTTATTAACGGTCCTGCATGCATAGCACATCTTACATTTAAAAAAACCTTTCGACTCTCCTAGAAAGGTGCCAAGTGGTCTATTTATCTTTTCTTTATAAAAACTGTGTACTAAGGTGTTTCTTAGACTGGGTGCTCCTCGAAAGGTGACTTTAGGTTCGAGTGGTAGTAGATATCCCAAATCTTTATCTGTCTTTAGTATTGGCCAGTAGTGATGTCCCGGACTGTTCGCTGGCGAATAGTTCCTGGCGAACATTGCTTGTTCGCGTTCGCCACGGATGGCGAACACATGCGCTGTTCAGTCCGCCCCCTATTCGTCATCATTGAGTAAACTTTGACCCTGTACCTCACAGACAGCAGACACATTCCAGCCAATCAGCAGCAGACCCTCCCTCCCAGACCCTCCCACCTCCTTGACAGCATCCATTTTACATTCATTGTGAAGCTGCATTCTTAGTGAGAGTAGGGACAGTGTAGCTGCTGCTGATTTGATAGGGAAATTGATAGCTAGGCTAGTGTATTCAGTGTCCACTACAGTCCTGAAGGACTCATCTGACCTCTGCTGTAAGGGCAGCACCGGGCTAGAACATTAGTCTGCTTTTTTTTTTTTTTCTATGTAATGTAATTGCAGTTGCCTGTGTGTCAGGCTCACAGCATATACTGTGCCCACTTGCCCAGTGCCACCACTCACTCACTGGTGTCACAATAGCTTGCATTTAAAAAACAAACAAAACTTTTCTTAATGTAGTATAATAGCAGTCAGTTTCCTTCACTAGTGTGCATTTCAGGGCCTGCCCAGTGCCACCACTCACTCACTGGTGTCACAATAGCTTGCATTTAACAAAAAAAAACTTTTTGGACTGTAATATAATAGCAGTCAGTTTCCTTCACGAGTGTGCGTTTCAGGGCCTGCCAGGGCACAGTGTCACACCAGTGCAACTCATATCTGGTGTAACAGTAGTGTACATTTAAAAAAAAAACATTTTTGACTGTAATAGATCGAATAGCAGTTAGTTGTCTGCCAGCGTGTGAGTCATGCTCACAGCGTATACTGTGCCCACTCGCCCAGTGCCACTACTCATATCTGGTGTCACAATAGCTTGCATTTAACAAAAAAACACTTTTTGGACTGTAATATAATAGCAGTCAGTTTCCTTCACTAGTGTGCGTTTCAGGGCCTGCCAGGGCACAGTTTCACACCAGTGCAACTCATATCTGGTGTAACAGTAGTGTACATTTAAAAAATAAAAAAATAAATTTGACTGTAATAGATTGAATAGCAGTTAGTTGTCTGCCAGCGTGTGTCAGGCTCACAGCGTATACTGTGCCCACTTGCCCAGTGCCACCACTCATATCTGGTGTCACAATAGCTTGCATTTAACCAAAAAAACTTTTTGGACTGTAATATAATAGCAGTCAGTTTCCTTCACGAGTGTGCGTTTCAGGACCTGCCCAGTGCCACCACTCACTCATATATGGTATCCCAATAGCTTGCATTTAAAAAAAAACTAAACTTTTTGGACTGTAATATAATAGCAGTCAGTTTCCTTCACGAGTGTGCGTTTCAGGGCCTGCCAGGGAACAGTGTCACACCAGTGCCACTCATATCTGTTGTCACAGTAGCTTGCACGCATAGTACCACTAATCAAAAAAAAAATGACAGGCAGAGGCAGGCCACCCCGCAGGGGCCGTCGTGGTCGTGGTGCTGTGATTCCCTTTGGCCCTAGAATAATGCCCAGTGTTCAGAAGCCATGTACCCTGAACTTAAAAAGTTCTGAGGACATAGTTGACTGGCTAACACAGGACACCCAATCTTCTACAGCTTCCGCTCGGAACCTCGACGCACCATCCTCCTCCAGCTTAGCTTCGGGCACCTCTCAAGTTACCACTCGCCCGCCTGCCACCATCACCAACACTAGCACCACAGCCAGGGCCAGATTAAGAGCCCAGTGGGCCTGGTGCTGACAATTATGACGGGCCTAATTACAGAATCATATCGACCAAAAACAGTAAAACACTCCCAAGCGTCATGTATCTGATGGAGATGGTGCTGGAGAGAAAGAAAACAGCAGCTATAAGAAAACACATACTCTATGCTAATCTTGCTCTAATTTATGTTTTCATATTTCAAGTAAAACCATAACCACTAACAGCAGTGTCCACTCAAGCAGGAAGTCAATGGGCATGGTAAAAGGGTGTGCCACTGACACAAATCACGTAACCTGCCAAAACGGGCGAACATGCCCAATAAGAGGACATGTCTGCCCAAAGAATTAGAAGGCCAGCCTGGCATGAATGCATGTCAGGCTGATTGCCAATCATGCAGCTGGCCAACTAAGGGCATACTATGCAGACAGACCTCTGTGCCTGGCATAAAGGCATCTAATGATGCACTCGCTCAACGCTTTCTAAGGACTGTCCCCTAGCACTCGCTGGTCCACTTGTCTCCTTACCTTCTTACTAGCAGGCAGAAGCTCCTGGTATATAGTCTGGGACAGAGAAAAGCTGTATGTAGTGAGTGTAGAAGAAAGGGAACGTGCCACAGAGAGACCAAAGTCAGCATTACCTTAAAGGACCACTATAGGGTCAGGAACACAAACATGAATTCATGACCCTATAGTGTTAACACCACCATCTAGCTCCGCTGGGCCCCTCATGCCTACATAAATATAAAATCTTACTGTATTCAAGCCTGAAGCTGTAACTCTGCACGCTGTTAGACTCAGAAAAACAAGCAGTCTGCTGACATCATTAGAAGTGGTGGCCTGATCCAATCACAGTGCTTCCACATAGGATTGGTTGAGACTGACAAAGAGGCAGATCAGGGGCAGAGCCAGCATGATTCAAACACAGCCCTGGCCAATCAGCATCTCCTCATAGAGATGAATTGAATCAATGAATCTCTATGAGAAAAGTTCAGTGTCTGCATGCAGAGGGAGGAGACACTGAATGTTTGGATGCATTTTAGGCAGCCATGACCCAGGAAGGATCTCTAACAGCCATCGAAGGAGTGGCCAGTGAAGTTTTCACTAGGCTGTAATGTAAAGACTGCATTTTCTCTGAAAAGACAGTGTTTACAGCAAAAAGCCTGACGGTAATGATTCTACTCACCAGAACAAATTCAATAAGCTGTAGTTGTTCTGGTGACTATAGTGTCCCTTTAACTATATTCATTGTCAGCCAGTCCACACAAGTTTTGTTCCCATACATCCCTCTTAAGTTTCCATACTTAAGTAAAAGTATGTGAAAAGTAGTTAGGGTTGCCACCTTTCTTGGAAAAACATACCGGCCTTGCTAATTTGCATAATTAAATATGTATGGGTGACATTACATGATGTAAATCACAAGGAGTGACATAAGAGAAAATGCTGTAAAATCACCAAAAACTACTTAGTTTGATTCTGCTGTATAGATGGATTCCTCCCAGTGGCCCCATGTCTCCCAGTGCCCCCATGTGTCAATTACTCCAGGTCTCCCAGTGATCCTATGTATCACAGTGTCTCAATGCCCCATGTCTCCCTGTGTCCCCATGTATCCCAGGGTCCCCATGTCACTAGGATACTAGGAAGACGGGGAGACCTGGGGACACGGGGAGACCTAGGGACACGGAGACACCAGTGACACTGGGAGACTAGGGGACTCTGGCTGGGACGCATGGGGTCACTGGGAAAATAGGGGACATTTGAAGACATGGGGACACAGACACTAGAGACACTGGCTGGGGGACATGGGGACATTGAGACATGGGGCACTGGGAGACATGGGGACACTGAGACACTGGGGACATTGAGACACTTGAGGCACTGGGAGGCACTAGGAGACATGGGGACAGTGAGACACTGGAAGACTGGGGCACTGGGAGACTAGGGGGCACTGAGACACCAGGGACACTGGCTGGGAGACATGGGGACACTGGGAGACATGGGGACACTGTGTCCCCATGTGTCTGTGTCATAATGTCTCTCAATGTCCCTTAGTGTCTCAGTGTATGTCTCCTTGCAGCCTTTCCCCCCATCCCTTACTTCCCTGAGCTGTAGGCTGTCTCTGCAGGGTGGGAGTTGCTGTCTGGACTCTCTGTAGCTGCACCCCTGATGATCAGTGAGTATAGATAGGCAGGGAGGGATATGCTGGAACTTCCTATCCCTGCCTGTCTCTACACACAGTGACCCCTACTGGCCAGTGCTGGTATTGCATAGTAATCTCTTGTTTATACTGAGAAAAATACCAGCATTTGTATTGTCAGTATCACTGTAATATTGGCACCAGACAGGCAGCCTCAAATACTGGTTGTGGCAATACAATAAAAGCCAGGTGGAATCTCTAAGAGTGGTGTGTGAAAAAAAAAAGTTAATCTTTTTTTTTTTTTTTAAATCAATGGGCCTATTCCATGGGCCTGGGCCTGGAGCTGCAGCTCCATCAGCCCCTAGGTTAATCCGGCCCTGACCACAGCCGCTTCACTTGGTATGTCAGAGGAGTTATTTACACATCAGTTGGAAGAAATGAGTGATGCGCAACCATTATTGCCAGAGGATGTAGATAAGAGGGATATGTCTCAGTCAGGCAGCATTAAACATGTACGGTGTGATGATGATGATGTTGTACCCACTGCTGCTTCCTTTGCTGAGTTGTCAGATACAAGTGAAGCGGTTTATGATGACGATGCGTCCGTGGATGTCACGTGGGTGGCCGCTAAAAGAGATGAAGAACAGGGGGAAAGTTCAGATGGGGAGACAGAGAGGAGGAGGAGGAGATGAGTTGGAAGCAGGGGAAGGTCGTCGCAAGGAGCTAGTGGCACAGTCAGACAGCATGCATCGGCACCCGGGGTCAGCCAGACAGCACGACAATCAATGCATGCTGTTGCCACCACCAGAATGCCGTCATTGCAGAGCTCAGCAGTGTGGCATTTTTTTTGTGTGTCTGCCTCTGACAACAGCGATGCCATTTGCAACCTGTGCCAAAAGAGTCGTGGGAAGTCCAACACCCACCCAAAACTGCTTTGCGAAGGCACATGATCGCACATCACAAACGACACATTGTATATAAGACGATCTCCAGTGGGAGGAGATTATGCTCGTTTGAGAAAGCCCCAAGAGGCGGGGCGAAACGCGTCACGGGACCACTTGATGGGCATACACGGAAGTGATTTTGATATATTCACCGCGAGAGACACCATTCCGAGAGGGAGGAAGATTGCAGTTTTACTCTCTTCATGGCATCAGATCCCCATATGGTGTGGTGAGCTTGCGGTGGGCTTTGTTTTTTTAATGTTTCTGATTGGAGTTTTTTTATACACATTAATAAATCTTGCGTCTGACACTTTGGTCACTGGATCATTTTTCTTGGATCCCACGTACCCAAGGGGCTGATCCTCCCTGGGCAAGATAGCCAGGAGTGGGGCTTATACCACTCTTTACTTGTGAGTCTTTTTCTTAAAGAGACAATTTTTTATGTATTTATATTAATAACTTTATTGCACTAGGAGTTCTTTCTTTGTTCTCCCCCCCCCCCTTTTATTGTCTCCCTTATTATAGTACCCAGCTGTACTTACTGGCAGGCTATAAGTATACACTTGTCAGTGTCTTGTATGCACATAAGGTGCTTTTTTGGGATTTTACACTATCACTGTATGTACATTTTTGAGTCACTTTATAATATTTGAGGTGTCTCAGCATATACTTAATGCGCACTAGCACTTTTTTCTTCTTATAGCCACTTTAATGGTGTAAAGACAGGGTTAATATTAAGCCACTTTAATGGTGTAAAGACAGGGTTAATATTAATTGCAGTTGAGGTTTACATAGTTACACAGCTGAAAGGAGACTTGCTTCCCTCAAATTCAGCCTTCCTCACATATGTTTTTTCTGTAGATCCAAAAGAAGGCAAAAAACCCAGTCTGAAGCGCTTCCAATTTTGCAACAAACTAGGAAAAAAATTCCTTCTTGACCACAAAATAACAGGACTCAGATAAAACCACCTCTTCAGGCAAAGAATTCCATATCCTTATTGCTCTTACTGTATAAAAACCTTTTCTTTTCCTTAGATGAAATCTCCTTTCTTCCAGCCTAAATGTGTGACCTCGTGTCCTATGTATAGCCCTGTTTATGAATAGATTTCCAGATAATGGTTTGCACTGGCCCCGAATATATTTGTATAAAGTTATCATTTCCCCTCTGAGGTGCCGTTTTTCCAAACTAAAGAGATTTATATTTTTTAACCTTTCTTCGTAACTAAAATGCTCCATTCCTTTTAGTTTTGTAGCTTGTCTCTGCACTTTTTCTAGTGCCATGATATCCTTCTTTAGAACAGATGCCCAAAATTGCACAGCATATTCAAGGTGTGGTCTTACAGCGATTTTATAAATAGGCAAAATTATATTTTTTGATCCCGAGAATTTATGCACCTATTTATACATGACAATACCTAACTGGCCTTAGCAACGGCAGATTGACAATGCATATTGTGGCCTAATTTGTTGTCTATAACAATTCCCAAATCCTTCTCGTGTGTGGTTATCCCTAATTCTCTACCATTTAGGGTGTAAGTTGCTTGTGCATTCTTGACCCCAAAGTGCATAACTTTGCATTTCTCTACGTTAAATTTCATCTGCCATTTTAGTGCCCAGTCCCCCAATCTATGTAAATCCCTCTGCAGAAAGCAATATCCTGCTCACATTTTATTCTTTACAAAGTTTTGTGTCATCTACAAACACTGAAACATGGCTTTTAATGCCTATTGCAAGATCATTTATAAATATGTTAAATAGAAGCTGTCCCAAAACAGAACCCTGAGGGACACCACTTACCGCTTTTGTCCAGTGTGAAAATTTACCATTAATGACAACTGTTACTATTACCTTGGTATTCTGTTAGGTAGGGTTAACTCATGTATGTACGTAGTGGGGAATTGCAATGCAGCATAATAACATAAACCAACCCAATTCACCCAAATAATGACAGACAACATAGTGTGGATGAAAGAGGCCACAGCATTTATTATAACATATGATAATTACTGTATAAAATATCCATAGTTTATTTTAATATTCTCTTTTCTTTGATATAACCAAACCTAAATAACCATAACTTAACATGAAAACTTGTTCACTTCATTCCATATAATTAACATAACCACCTCAAACTTAATTGGCAAGGACATACCTCCGGCCACAACCCCGCTGTTTTACACCTAAAATCAGCGGGGACCCCACCAAAAACACCCATGGCCTGTTCCACCGCTTCCTACAGAGCGAGATTAAAAGAAGACGTGCCCGACCTCCATCAAATGCACCCCATCCCCTCAAAATACCTTGGTCGCATCCCGCTCAAAACCCTAAGGCAAACTGGAATCCCCCAAACACCCAAGACAAACCTAGAAACCATCTTGTTCAATTTGCGACGCAGCGCACCATGGCACTCAGATTGCTGAGCGCGCTGCCAGAAATAATGGGCAATAACCTCGGACCAAACCAGGCAGCCATCTGGGAAGGAAACTAGACTGTGTGCCATGTCTCAAACCCCCAAACAAACCTAGAAACCGTCTTGTTCAATTTCCGACGGCAGCGCACCAGGGCACTCAGTTTGCTGAGCGCGCTGCCAGAAAAAACGGGCGATAACCTTAGACCAACCCAGGCAGCCATCTGGGAAGGAAACTAGACTGTGTGCCATGCCCCAAACCCCCAAACAACCTAGAAACCGTCTTGTTCAATTTCCGACGGAAGCGCACCAGGGCCGCTCAGATTGCTGAGCGCGCTGCCAGAAATAACGGGCGATAACCTTGGACCAAACCAGGCAGCCATCTGGGAAGAAAACTAGACTGCGTGCCATGTCCATTTAAACAGTCAACACAAAATCCCAAGCGGGCACCGACCCAAGTCATCCCCCCCCCCCCCGATGGACGATAAGAACATTCAGAACCCCTCCAGGAGGTGGGACAGCTGAACCAGATCATGTAGGAGCCGCACCCACCTCATGCCTCTGGTGCCAAAACACAGAACCTCCGCTAGAGAAGGCCCAAACACTCACCCCCTAGGCCGGACCGCCACATGCCTCCTGGCCAAAGAGACATAGTAGCATCCCATGAGCCATATTCCGGGTGGGGAACCTGACCTGCGGAGATAAATCAACACCAGATACCGGCGGGCCAAACAGAAGGAACATAATGCCCTGACTCCCACTTCACGAATCCCAGAACCACTTGCGCCGGCACTCCAAGCCTAGAGGCCTTTTGTAACCACCCCAGCAAGAAATGAATACCCCCGAACTCCCTGCCATCAATACCCAGGAATTCAAACCCCAGGCAGAACACCCGAACAAGTTGGAAGCGGGAGAGAAAGATTTGTGAACCAAAAAGGGGGAGATCCTGAGAAGCGGGCAGAAGGAACAGCACTCACCGAAGGAAAAACGGGACAAATGCCGGATCCCGGCACCATCCCCAACTGGACCCACTTACCCTTCCCAAAGACAACAGTCTTCGAGCGACGAATCCTGAAGTAAATCCGGCCCGCTGAAATGACCGTAACTTGAACAGGAAGCTGAGCCCTACAAAGCGCAAAGAAATCGCGGAGGGGACAACCCCGCAGACTTCCACACCCTTAAGAGACGTAACAAACCCTGTAAGTGAGCGTACAAATTCTGGAAACCCCAGAGGGAACGCACCTACCTGTCCCCGTCACTAAACACCATACTGTAGCGGGCCCACGCAGACGCAGAGACCAACCCAAGGACCAGCTCCATCAGTCCGCCAGACCAAGTGACCACATCTCCACCAGTCACAGGATGCCCTCCAGCATCGGCCAATACATCGTGAACCATCCTGTGTGGAAGTTGCAGGCCGCTTGTCTGGAGCCCCAGACACGCGGTCCTGGCGATGCTTTGGGCCCATCTCCCACACCTCAACTGGGCCCGAGGAGCAGTGTCAGGGGGTAACTGAGCCAACGTCCGGGAATGCCAGCCGGTGCCAGTGTGGCCCCCAGAAGCAGGGGCCGCAGGGCAGGCCCCTGAAGGAGACAGGCAGCGGGGGGGGGGGGACCCACACCGGCAGCCATACCTGGGGTGAGGCGAGCACATGGTGCATGGAGTTGCCGGCCAACATCCACGCTGCAGCATCTCTGAGGGAAGCCAGAACAGCCTCAACCTCCATCCTTCAAGCTGGTAAAACTACAGGCCCAGTGCAAACAGGAGCAGGAGGACAGGAAGCTGTTTGCTGGCCCGAATCCCAAGTGGCACTGAGGTAAGACCACCCCCCACTAAACTCACACACCACATAATCCTACCCACACATACATCCACAACCAATCACACGCATCAATTCCCACACTCATACATGTGTCCTTGTCCGCTTAGCTGCCCTATCTCCCCAGGGCCTTGTTGGAGCTGGTTAGGATTAGGTTTAGTTTATGTTGAAGTAGTATAAATCTTTAACGCTGGTAAGTATGGTATCACTTCACGAAATGGCATCTCTGGGAAGCAAGCTAATAGGTCTGTCAAAATAAGAGTTTGTCTCTAATTTGACTCTGTGTTTCATCAATCAAATCTATAAAAACTATACAATTCTGTACTTGGGAAATGCTGTCAGAATGCAAACATATGCATAACGTTTTGTTTTACTAATGTTTTGCTCATCATGCATACAGTTGTTCTGCACATATTACATATATACCACATGCTCCATTGAAATACCATAAATATGTGCATTCTAAAGGTAACTGTTCCAAGCAATAGGAGCAGGTGGTACAAGGTTTACTCATAGATTCAGCTGGCATTAAGGAGGAATTCAGGGTTCATTGCTCATAACAAGGTTCACTAGATCATCTTCTACTCTCTTCAACAGAGATATTGCAGCTTGTTGACTTATTCTCAGTGACAGTTTATGAAGTGACTAAAGAAAACAACTTTTTTTTTCAGCTGGAGGAACACAAAAGTGTAGCAGGAAGCTGTGCGAAACACCTGGGACTAGACAATAGAGGAAGAGGTAGCCTTTAGTGATTGCTAATTCCATGGAAAGCTTAGAATAAAGGTTTATTCTACAAGCTCCAACAGGAATTGTGCTGGTTGAGTGACATGGACAACTGTACAGTAACTGTTTGCGTCAGCACAGTGGGTGTGCTTTTGGATCTGTGCAATCTGGTATGTGGCCTGTGTGATTGTTCTATTTGATCAACTAAAATGAGAACCAAACGAAGCAGTTTCTTAATTATCATTACTTGACAATACGATGACCTGATTAAAAACACTGTGCCACTCATAAACAAATATATAAATGTAATCGCATGTTGAGTTTAGAAAATGATGCACACTGGTATTCTTGTACCATTCAATGGAGCAAATAAAGTATAATGAAAAGTACACATTGATATACTCTGAAAATCTAATGAGCACTTACAAATACACAGAGTACAGGAGAGATAGAGATTGTATTGCTCTTTATTCATGTTGGTAAATCGGGACTCTATAACAAAATGGAGGACTGGCAATTCTTGACCAGAGGGTAAGAACTAATGAATGACCATTTTTTTTGTCTCAAAAGTCACTTAAATTTCAGATGGAGGCTGCTGGAGTTGCAAAGTGTGCAGTAAATATCCTTGCAACTTCGATCAGTATGATGTGCACATCATAAAAAAGAATCCAAACAAACACCGATTTTGGTTCCCACCAACTCCACTGCTACCAATGATAAATAGTTATAACTTGATCATAGTCTCATCTAACCCTGACTGATCACTGGAAATCACCTACAGGAGCATCATGCATATTCAATGTAGTCTGGCAGCCTGGTCAGCCTCAGATACCAGTTTACTTGTAAATATCCCGAAAGCCAGTGCAGGCCTTGAAGAACATTGTAAACACAGGCCTCTGGTCCATGCACACACCCGCACAGCGTCGGGCTAGCAAAAACTTTACACAATCCTTGCAAAGCTGTCATCAGGAATCCCAGCACACACCCAGCTGTTTTCATTTTCAGAATAATAGTTTGAGTCCAAAGAAGTGGCCTCTAGTGGCTGTCAGTGAGGCAGCCACTAGAGGCTGGATTAAACCTGCGGGGTAAACATGTGAAAACATGTTTTCAGCTGCAGGGTTAAAACTAGAGGGACCTGGCACCCAGACCACTTTATTGAGCTGAAGTGGTCTTGGTGCCTATAGTGGTACTCCTTAAGGACCAAACTTCTGGAATAAAAGGGAATCATGACATGTCACACATGTCATGTTTCCTTAAGGGATTAATGGATTCTGCTATCTAGGGGGACAGTTCTTCTGATCTCCATCTAGCCACATCATAAAATATAATCCCACATTCTAAACAAATGCACATTTATTGACAAATAGAAAAGTATCTCACTGTAAATCTGAATTAGAATCTGCCTTATTAGTTTATTTTAAATTATTTTTAATGATTAATGTCCCTATCGTCTGTTATTTAATCTCAATCAACAAACATTAACAGATTTAAGGAACAAATATAATGTGCCTCTTTTTAGTGACCGAGTTTTAAAAACAGTGCAAAGAAAAAAAAAGAAGTCACTCTACAATCGAATAATTTCTTGTAAAACATCAGCGTATTTTAGGACCCCTATTGGGGAGCCTCACGTCTACTGCAGGTGGTTTCAATGTTCAAGCTTTATTTGAACACTCCCATGTCTAATAGACTTTTTGCGGTTGATCTATTTATCCATAAGTCCGAAGTGGGATTTCACATCGTACAAATTATGTGCAACCTGTATAAACACATTCAAAACATATGGACACCAGATTAACATGTATATGTATAGTAAAGCAATATACATCACACACCGTGAAGTTAAATTGGCACCGTACAATGCTCTGAAACAGAATACTGCCCTCGTGTACAAAAGATGCATTGTTCATATAGCTGCTGATTTAGAAAAATGTAGAAGGCCAGCCAAAAAATCAGTGGTAACGTAAAACTAACATATTATATACCTTAACTACAAGTGAATTTATTGACTTCCATTTAGAAAGCAGAACAAGCAGTATTTTAAGAAGATTTATTAAAGAGACTCAGCTAAAGATTGTTACCCCAGCAATTCAGGCATCTGATGCAGGGTATATACAATCTATATCAGGGGTAGGCAACCTTTTAGCAGCACTGTGCCGAAATAAGATTGGGATGGCCCGTAGCGTGCTGGTCCTATTTTTTAAAAATTGAGATGTGTATGTTGCTGTATTCTGCTTTTGTTATTTATACTGCAGTTGCTTTCTATTGTTGTATTTATGTGTATATGAACTATTATATTGTATATGTTCATGAGTAGTTTGTGGTATCGTGTCCCTATGAATGTGGGCTGTGTATGCTGGCTGCTTGTGGAATTGTGTGTGTGGATGGAAATGTCACATAGTGTGTTTGGTGGTGTGTGTATGTGTGGGGCTGTTTGGGGTATTGTATGTAAGAGCCTGCATGTGGGGTTGTTTGCATGTATGTGAATTGTTAGTTGTGTTGCGGATTGTGTGTATGTTTGTGTATTGGCTGTTCATATTATTTGTATGAGGGGAGGGTTATTGTGCATTTCTGTGTATATCTAGCAGTGTGGGTGGCTTCCCTGGAGTCCAGTGGGGACCATGATATCCAGGTACAGGTCAAGGACAGGAGCTGCAACAGCAGCTGCTGGATGCTCTACTCCAATGTGGATTCCAATTCACAAGTGCTGGGAGGAAGTGCTCTTAGATTACTTCCTCTACGTGCTGCAATGTATAAATTGAGTATTTTTCTTCACCACCTTTTCGTATTAGCAGATATCTAAAGTTTCACTGGGACTCCTGATAGGCCAGAGCCTGTTTGAGTCTGGCAGCCTTGAGTGCCGTGCAAAGGCAACTAGGGTGCCGTGCATGGCACACGTGCCATAAGTTGCCTACCCCTGATCTATATCATGATCTTTACAACCAGAAGAGCAACTATGCTGGAGACTGTCCATAAATTTGTCAAACATGTATTCCTGGCCCTATAGTGTTAAAACTACCATTTAGGTGGCTTGCCCACCCTTAGCACCATTAAATGGTAATACAACGTACCTTATTTCCAGACCCACCCCCCAACCCCCCTATCCACCTCCTTGCTGACATCATCAGAGTTTATGATTTCAGGCAATCAAATGCTTTCCCTATGCCCCAGGAAGCACCCCCAGTGGCCATCTGAGGAGTGGCCATTGGAGGTGTCCCTAGGGGGCAATGTAAACACTGCCTTTTCTCTAAAAGCAGTGTTTACATAATATGCCTGCAAGGACTGGCTATACTCACCAGAACAACTACATTAAGCTGTAAATGTTCTGGTGACTATAGTGTTCCTTTAACAGTGGAGCAAAGTGGTAGAAGTGGTTTAATCACAAATGGAATGTACCTGTTAAATCTGTTTCCATCATGATTGTCCCACTTTTAGCAATTTGCACCATTTTTCCGATGATGACTCTTATTCAAGAAGAAAATTCAACCACTATCACTCCACCTGCTGCCAACTTGGACTGAAAAAGGGGGGGGGGGGGAACTTTATATATACGTTTCTGTAGTGAGCTCATGTGCCATGTGATCTGGTTGTGCACTTTCTCCTCGTGGTTGTTTCATGTGTGAACAGAGAGATAATTTCACTTCTCTATACACATGAGCAACTGCCCCAGAACAGCCATTAGAAATAAAAACAATGGGTTAAGGCACATTGGGGAGCTTAAAAAAATAATAATGCCAAAGTCCTTGCATTTTCAAACAGGAAGAGGAGCTTGCTAAGTTTCTTGACCATAAGAATTGCTGTATACTCTGGTAGGGTCACTTAACAATTAGCAGCATGACTGGTGGGAACTACTTCCTTTCATACCTATTATGTTAAGGAGCTTATTCTGAGTGTCCTTCAAGTTCTCTTCAAAAGAAGGGGCAATGTATTAATGTTTTGTTTTTTGTTAATTTAAGTAATGTTAATTTAAGTAATTATTGTTTAAAGATAGAATGAGACACATAAAAAAATTGAACCATTTATTTAATATGAACTTTATTTACAAGGAATAGTTAAAGGATCTTAACATGTATAGCTTGGAGGAAAGACGAGACAGGGGGGATATGATAGAAACATTTAAATACATAAAGAGAATCAACACAGTAAAGGAGGAGACTATATTTAAAAGAAGAAAAACTACCACAACAAGAGGACATAGTCTTAAATTAGAGGGACAAAGGTTTAAAAATAATATCAGGAAGTATAACTTTACTGAGAGGGTAGTGGATGCATGGAAAGTGGTAGAGGTTAACAAAGTAAAGGCGTTTAACCCCTTAAGGACACATGACATGATTCCCTTTTATTCCAGACGTTTGGTCCTTAAGGGGTTAAGCATACGTGGGATAGGCATAAGGCTATCCTAGATATAAGATAAGGCCAGGGACTAATGAAAGTATTTCGAAAACTGGGCAGACTAGATGGGCCAAATGGTTCTTTTTCGCCATCACATTCTATGTTTCTATGTAACTTCTCTGAGAACATCTTGCCTTGAAACTTAACACAACGTAATATAGATGTGATAATATTTTGAGATCAGGAAGATGGATACACTCAATACTTCATGATTATATTAAATTGAGTATCATGGATGGTTAGATCTTCTAATTAATAGCATTAATAAAATTCTCAGGAAACAACTGAGTATCTTCCCTCAAATAATATGTATATATTCATCATAATCATCAAATGACTACTATAATATTTACTATGGACAAATATCAGAATTTTTGTGTTATGTGGTTTGTCTTATACGTCTTTGTTTTATGTAATGTATTTATAAACCATTGGAAAATATAAATAAAGATTAAAATATCAAAAAATAAAAATAAATGTTGAGTGCTTCCAGGAACCAAGCCTTCTTGACCTTATATAAACCAAAGAAGTCTAGGAGACATCATTCGTAGTCTCACTGCTGGGAATTAAACATATGTGTCTTACTTCCCAATGTATTGTATGATTTCAGTATGCCCGTTTTTGAACTACCTCGTCTAGTGGGAGAGTTGCAACAATATTGCAGAACATTACTTGTCTGGTTTACCCTAATGTGATTTTTGCTTGATGCCTTGGCTTTAGAGTAATTTTTGTTAAATCAATGTTAACGTGTTATGCTGTTTCTTAACTGATACCTGCTCTGACTTTACTTACCTGGGCACTGTGTACTGGGTAATCACCTTGATTGTTACCTCACCTGTTTCTGGACTGGTACCTGGGTCTTATTTCGCTTTGCTACCTGGATACCTAGACACTGTTTGCTGGATAATCCTGATTGTTTGTACCTTTGCCAATGTACTAACTTATAACTAAATGTATTTTTGCTTTGCTGGGTTCCGTATATATATATATATATGCTTATTTTCTACATTTATTCTGTTTTGCTTTGCCTGTTTATTAAAGATGTTCTGTCACCTTCTGGTGTATTTTGCATATTTTGCAAAGATCACCGATGGAGACATTGCAATTTGTGGTGCCGTGGCCCAAGAGTGCAGCTATGGCAAGTTATACTATATACTATTACTGTCCCCTGCGGGCGCTGCCATCTTTTTTCTCCAACTCCCAGAATACACCAAGAGCCTATGTCTGTGCTGGCTCTACTCACATGAGTGAGAGTGCAATACTAATATCTATGGAGGATGCTGTGAGATTATGGGATCCTCCATGATTATCTCTCAATAAGCGAGATAATCCCTTATCTCATAGCTGCTGCTAGTAATGCCTGAGTGAAATAACAAACCTTTACAGCCAAAGCTTTTTATATGAAGCCGTGGAAGAAGATCCACATTTCAACTAGTGGTTTATATTTGACATTATTTTTTCCTGGTGGCCATTTTACATCATAATGCTGGTGGGCAGTTTGACTAACCCACAAACTTTAGTTGATATTTCAGAAATGTGATGTGATATAATATTTTTATGTTCATATTTGTTATTTAAGTCATTTAAATTTACATTAATATACATTGGTCCCCATGTTAGAAAGCTCATGTCGGCTAGTATAACCATTAAGTTTTTGAAAGTATGTTGGAGTTTGTAGTTCTACAGATGAGGACCTAGCTTTTTGCAACCTCTTTTAGGTGTATTAGGAGGAAAGGAACATCCTGGGTGTAAGTGTAGCTGCATGTTCTGGGTTTGCCCCCAATCTCCCTTTTTCATTTGTAGATTTGGAATCCAGACCAGATTCCTATTGGGTTAAGCACACCACCCATCCACAATAGGTGCCCCTTTGGAGGTGACTACAGGAACGCATAAATTGACGAGAGTCTCTGGAAGCAGATTAAACAGTTAGCATGCTAATCTCCCATGTTAAAATTAGTGTAGGACCAACCAAAATTGTGGCACTGTGATGTAGTAGTGTGCTTAACACAATATGGACATACGGTGGAACTGAATCCCCATATTTAATATAAATATTGTAAGTAAAAAATCTTTAAAAAAAAATGTGCGCTAAAACAAAAAATAGGATAGGATCCTGATCATATATGTGCTTACAATATTTATATTTGGTTTTGGTTTTATTGCTGTAAGGTGAAGGTACTTTGCACAAGTGTTTTGAGCTGCTATATCTATTTTTGTAGAACTTAACACACACAACCATTTGTTTGTTTTGGAATCCCCATATTTGTTTGCTAAGAGAGGTGATTTAAGCAGCCTTGTAAAATGTAAAACTGTATTTTGTTTGTGTGTGCTGTTCCTTGTCTGCATTTTGTAATTGCAGCTGTGCCATAATTTTTCTCAGTAGGTAAACTAGTGACAGACATGCAATATTGTAATTTTAACTCTTTATTGTATTTCATCGCATTTAACCTAGTTAGGACAAGCTTTATAACTGATCGTATTATAAGTGGTAGGTTTTATTCTGAGATATGTTTAGCTTGCTCTGCAAGTATCATTCCGGTTTAGCAGCAATCATTTACTTTAAACAGATTACCATTCACCACTCATTATTGCTGTAGACGCAACAAAATATGATGTCCTGAATATGATAAATTGGTTTTATAACGCTGTATTTTCAATAAGATAGTAGTCTGATAAACATAAAATTTCCCTTACCAGGCAAGCTGCAACGTGTATGCATAGGAACTGCTCGTCTGCTGAAGAAGGGTGTTGACATAAGACATAGGAAATCTTTTTAATTTAACTAAATTCAGATTTCCTAGTTGTTTTCATTAATCAAACCCTTTTCCCTGTGATTATTTTTTCAGCATTTGCACACTTTGTAGCAGTTAGGGAAGAGATGAGGGGAGAGAGTCATTATAATGTATGTGTATTTTAATAACATATCGTGGTTGCATTTTCAGAGATGCAGTTATTCCCCCTACAATCACCAACAAACAGGGTAATAGATCTTTTTTATTTACTTGTTTTTTTTCTCAAAATGATGGAGATAATAATGCCTTTCCTTACTGCTGCAGGCAGGGGGCAGAGTAAAAAATAATGTGGATGAACTAAATCGCTCAACCATTGTATTCAAAAGGCTTTAACCCCTTAAGGACCAAACTTCTGGAATAAAAGGGAATTATGACATGTCACACATGTCATGTGTCCTTAAGGGGTTAAGCGTTGCACATAGCTCACCTGTCAGTCTGGGATCACTAAGTGTTAAAGGTCTGGTGCCTTAAATTCTACTGCCCTGAGTGTACTTGTGTAAGTGTCTATGCATGCAAATGTTTCTGTCTATCTGTGTGTGTTTGAGTGTGCCTATTTTGTCAAATTTGGGTGATGAAAAATAATAAAAAAACAAGTTACTGTTTTTAATTTAGAGATTGTGCTTCTTAGTTTATTCTCCTCCTGTCCTCTACATGAGTAAGGGTTTGTAGGTCTTAGGCTGTCAGCGGGACTTGTAACTCATATGGGGATTGTAGGTGTGGGGCAGTCAGGTGGATTCCTAATGCCACTACAGCATGGTCGAGGCTCTTCGTCATTTAAGCTATGGCATAGTCTAATACGGGACACCTCATGTATTGAAAGGGTGTAGGTGGAATCAGGGCAAATGGTCATAGAAACAAATGCGTCTGCCTTCAGCTACGTGAACTCCCTTGTCAGGCCTCCACATTCCTGCAATAGCAACCGACAAGGAAGACCACACTATTTATAGTGGAACTCACTAGCGTTATCCTATGTGAATCCTCTATAGTCAGAGGCTAGCGCGAATAAGATGTATGCTGTGCCCATCCCCTCTCCTTTTTTCCTTACCCCTCCCTGTCAATAGCCCACAATGCCTTCTCCTGTGAAAAAGTAATCACGGCACTACAGTGGTACAACCCCCTAGGATAACATAATAATAGACAGTAAGAAATATGCAGTGTGAACCTTGACAAATTAAGGAAAATTATCTTTTTAGTTAATGGCTATGTTGTAGAACAGTTCCTTTTTGTGTACAGATGTTCACAGTTCTTAAGAACTTGTCCCTCCTGCATCCTCCACTGGTTACTAATAGCCTGGTAAACTCAAAAAATATATAAAAATACAAACTAAACAAAACTGTAGGCAATACCGCAGTATAACTGGGGTGGTCATTTCGGAACAGACAATGGGTAGGAGTTTGTTATGGGTCTTGGTGAGTCCCATGAGGTTTTAACAGTACCAGCTAACCGCCAGCCGAGCGGATTTATGGTGGGTTTAGCAGCTTTGTCTTTTTATGCGCCATTCCCGCCTCTGAGCTCCGTTTTCACGCCGGGTTGGTCCCTTCAGGTGCAGGGTTCGTGTCTGCAGTCCTGCCGCGGCAAGTGAAGTGCCTTCAGGAATCCCGCCGGGTCTTCTTGCGCTGATAGGGTTAAGACTCTTGCTGTACGAGAGTGCCCGATGCTCCCCATCTGTATCGGATGCCATTTTCGCGGAGTTTCCTCGTCTCGGGCATGAACCTCCGTCTTTCCAGGAGGACATTAAAAGGTAAGTCATCGTATACCCGGACGGAACAGCCGTCCACCATGATGGTGGGGGTGCTCCTTGAGCAAGCCAGTATTGCAGATTTAATGGAAACGTCCCGTGTAACCGTTATGATGTCCCTGGGGGCATCCGCCGGGGCAGTTGGGGCCTTCCTTATTCGAAATGCAGACGTGGCGGGTAAAGCTCCCGCTGTAGATTGTACTCCCACCGCCGCTGCCACCGCATTGGCGAAATCTAGAATAGTCTCTGTGCCTACTCTTTCCGGTACCCCGCGGATCCATACATTTTTCTTGCGGTGCCTTATTTCCAAAAGATGTGAACGCACGGGTGAGACCGTGGATTTGCTGGGACATGCTCTCTATTTGGGCCCGAGTCTCCATGAGCTCTTGCTCTCTTTTTACTTCTCTAGATTCCGCTGCGGTAAACGGTGCGGTGAGACCGTCGACCTCGGTGCGCACGCCAACCAGGTCGGCCTTCCATACCTCTCGCAAATCTACCAACAATTGTTTGATATCTCCTTTGGTGGAGGGTGAGGCATCGGAGTCGGACTCTTCGCTCCCATGCACCCTGCTCAAGGCTCTTGCTGGTGCAAAGCTGTCTTCCTCCAGAGACTCGTCTGAGTAACTAGAGTCTCGAGGCCTTGTAGGCGCCATCTTGGGCTGCGCAGATTGCTGAGGCCTTTCAAAGGACACACGGATGTGTGGCTGTTTAGCGCTCCCCGAGTGGGTCAATTTGCGATTTCTGCATCCCATTTCTCTCTGAGGGGTTCTGGGTTATGCAGTTGTTTATTTTGTGGTCAATTAGGTGGTTCTCCGTGGCAATTTAATCCATTTAGCCGTGTGGCTTGCAGGAGCTCCACAGCAGCATGTCTTCTCAAGTAAATGTTTTTAATGCAATTTTTACTGTTTATATTTTTTATATTGTCCTTATCTGATGATTTTTTTTCTATCCTTTTCTCTAGGTATACTTTTTTATATACTTTAACCCGTTTGTGTCACTATACCCCACTCCCTCTAGCATGTAAGCTCATTGAGCAGGGCCCTCAACCCCCTCTGTTCCTGTACGTCCAGTGGTCTGATCTCAATTATGTGTCTGTTAGTCCACCCATTGTACAGCGCTACGGAATTTGTTGGCGCTATATAAATAATAAAATAATAATAATAATAATAATGTATATAGACTAGGATAAGTAAGGGCATTTCCAGACTTCCAGGTTACACGTTTCGAGGAAGGAATGACGTATTATGTTCCTCAGCAGTGGATAGTTATGTAGTCACAGGATACATTCATAGTGTTGGTCTGCGAGGAACTACTAGGAACTAGATTATGAGGCCAACTGGTGGTCATGCAGCTGGGTAGAGAAAGAATGATCTCCAGAGGTTCTGCTTCTGCTGCCATAACAATACATCCTGCAATATCTCTGTTTGAAGTCTTTATGGCTTCATTAATGCCTTTTCAAAGCAATTTGTTTGGAAGACTTAATGCCCAAGTATAGTCTCAGTGGGCTGGGCATCAGCTAGTGAATCAAGTCCAGCAGGTCAGAGTCCATCTAGTTCACCGGTCAGTCCAATAGAAACCAACCCAATTGGAAAAATAAGAAAAAGAGGCGGGTCACAAATACAGCACTAAAAGGTCACCAGTTACAGCTTAAATTTTTTTTCTCATGAGTCTGCAGCCTGGTATGTACATTTTGACAATAAACCTGATTTTGAATTGGGGTTGAATAATTTTGATTACCGTTGTATATATATACATAAACCCCATGAAATGCACTTAAGATATGCTTCTACCCCAAGTATGCCTGGAGTGTCCTTTTAACCCCTTAAGGACACACGACGTGTGTGACACGTCATGATTCCCTTTTATTCCAGAAGTTTGGTCCTTAAGGGGTGAAGGTAATGAGATGAGATTTTTTTAAATTCCTCACAACTCACATACACCTCTTTAGTAAATTAATCCCAATTTAGAAATGATTGTGGTGGTATGTAAGATTCTTCAAATACTATCAATTAAAGGGACACTATAGTCACCAGAACAGCTACAACGTATTGTATTTGTTCTGGTGAGTATAATCATTCCCTTCAGGCTTTTTGCAGTAAACACTGTGTTTTCAGAGAAAAGGCAGTGTTTACGTTACAGCCTAGGGATACCTCCAGTAGCCACTCCTCAGATAGCTGCTAGAGGTGCTTCCTGGGGCAGTGTTGCATATTCAGTGTCTCCACCCTCTGCATGGAGACACTGACCTTTCCTCATCATTGATTCAGTGCATCTCTATGAGATGCTGATTGGCTAGGGCTGTGTTTGACGTGTGCTGGCACTGCCCCTGAGCTGCCTCCTGGACAGTCTTAGCCAATCTAGTGCTTTCCTATGTGAAAGCATTGTGATTGGCTGAGAAAATAATTTCTGATGATGTCAGCCAAGCAGGCAGATCAAGGGCAGAGCCAGCAGCCACACACTGGGATAAAAGTAAGATTTAGCAGATGCATTGTGCAGATGCATTGTGGCCTGCGTGGTACAACCATGCTCTTGGGGCCACCCGATGCAATGTATTTTTAGGAGCTCAGTCAGCACTGTGGCACTTTAACAGTGCAACTGGGCCCCCTCTGATGAGGTCAACTTGGGAGGAAGTGACAGCCAGTCCCTTCCTCACAGCAAATATAGAGCGCGCAATGGAGGAGAAAAGAGGAGGGAGTCAGAGTGGGAGCTCTGATTCCCATCAGCCTAAGCCAGCCACTGGACCCAGGTAGTCACCCTCCTGCATCTAAAAGGTAGGAAACAGGAATGTGACTGTTTGTGTATCTATGTCTGTATGTTTGTCTGTGTGTGTGTATCAGACACACGGAGGGGCTGGGGGTGTGAATGTGACACATGGAGGGCTGGGGGTGTTTTAAACATATGGGGGAGGGGTAAGGGCAATTTTCGCACTGAGGCCCCATAGTTTCTAGTTACACCCCTGCTCAAAGCTAATGATGTGATTCAATGCTTCTCTATTAGAAGCATAGGATGTGTTCTGCTGTACATGATTTCAATAAGATAAAATGGTTTGGGTGCTAATACCATCCCTTTAAGATGATTCTTCTTGCATAGGTTTTCTAGGATGACAACATTTGGATTAATTTGAAATGACATGTTAATGAAGCATTCAATATTCAAGAAACATTCAGCTATTCAACCATAGGCGTGCGCACGGGGTGTGCCGGGTGTGCCTGGGCACACCCTAATCCCCGCGGCACGTCTATGGATTGTCCTGCAGGAACAGCGTTCCTGCACTGTTATTTGCGCAGGAACGCCGTTCCTGCAGGCACTGAGCGCACCTAAATGTCCCCCTTCCTCCCCCTATGTCCCCCCTGTCCTTATCAGCCTCTCTCTCTATATCAGCCGCGGCGAGGGAGCTGTGAGCTGTGTGCTCTCTGCTCCCTCTCGCCGCGCGCTGTTTGCTGATGCTGGGAGCCGGAATATGACGTCATATTCCGGCTCCCAGCTACTGTAGACAGCCCGCGCGGCGAGAGGGAGCAGAGAGCACACAGCTCACAGCTCCCTCGCCGCGGCTGATATGGAGAGAGGCGCCCGCCCCACTGGACCCCAGGAACAAGTCCATGCCAGCACTCCAGGTAGGGAGGCTGGGTGGACAATATTTTTTTTTTTTTTAAATTAAAAAAATAATTTGTGAATGTGTGTCTGTGAATGTATGTGTGTGTGTGTGTGTCTGTGAGTGTGTGTGTGTGTGTCTGTCTGTCTGTATGTGTGAGTGTATGTGTGTGTGTGTGTCTGTGAATGTGTGTGTGTGAGTGTGTGTGTGTGTCAATGTCTGTGAGTGTATGTGTGTGTGTCTGTGAGTGTATGTGTTTGTAAGTGTGTATGTGTCTGTGAATATATGTGTGTGTCTGTAAGTGTGTGTGTGTGTGTGTCTGTGAATGTATGTGTGTGTGTGCCTGTAAGTGTGTGTGTGTGTGTGTGTGTCTGTGTGTGTGTGTGTGTGTGTGTGTGTCTGTATGTGTGAGTGTATTTGTGTGTGTGTGTGTGTCTGTGAATGTGTGTATGTGAGTGTGTGTGTGTGTCAATGTCTGTGAGTGTATGTGTGTGTGTCTGTGAGTGTATGTGTTTGTAAGTGTGTATGTGTCTGTGAATATATGTGTGTGTCTGTAAGTGTGTGTCTGTGAATGTATGTGTGTGTGTGCCTGTAAGTGTGTGTGTGTGTGTGTGTGTCTGTGAATGTATGTGTGAGTGTATGTAATTGTGTGTATGTGTCTGTGAATATATGTGTGTGAGTGTATGTGTGTGTACGCGTGTATATATATATATTTGTGCTCGGAATTTAAATACGTAATGGATAGTAACTGTGAGCAAAGTTGGTTGTGGTGTGCCGAAACCAACGTACGAGTGGGCCTGTAAATAAAAGAGGGCCCACCAAGGAGAATGTAATTATAACAGGGTGTAGGTGGGT
This sequence comes from Pelobates fuscus, assembly GCF_036172605.1. Taxonomy (NCBI): domain Eukaryota; kingdom Metazoa; phylum Chordata; class Amphibia; order Anura; family Pelobatidae; genus Pelobates; species Pelobates fuscus. The sequence continues at coordinate 275,448,254 of NC_086320.1, read as the reverse complement.
GGGAACAATCAGCTGAAAGGCAGAGGTGAGTAGGGGCTGGGAGTTTAAGTAGGGGACTTACTCCTCCCACAAATTCAGGCCTCCACAAGTTCAGGCCTTTTAACTTGTGCTCGGAATTTAAATACGTAATGGATAGTAACTGTGAGCAAAGTTGGTTGTGGTGTGCCGAAACCAACGTACGAGTGGGCCTGTAAATAAAAGAGGGCAAAAAGATAAATTCGAGAAATACACACTTAATTGCATTTTTTACAAAACCAAGTTGCTGAAAGCTTGGCGAAGCTCTTTCTCCGGCTGTGGAATATATGCAGTATATATGGAGGATTTCCACCGCCCCAGTCTCTTGATGATATGGACCGGTGTGTTAGTGCTAGAGGCTGCAGAGGCGGCTCTTATACGGAAGGAGTGCCTAGAGAATGCAATCGGGTTGTGTCCGAGCTTAGATAACAGAATTCTGATATGAACCATCAATTTTGCTGTGGTTAACGGGTGCCCTTGTAGTGTTAAGAGCGGAGAGTCCAGTAGGTGACCGTGCAGAGTTGACCGTAGGTGGTCTAGTACTTTTACCGGACACCAGGCATTATCAGTAGGGAAGAGAGGAATTATAGTAGGGTGTAGTGACCGGTTGGTTTTAGTTGTAGGGATCGAAAGTTGGTAGTGATCCTCTATTTTAGTGAGGTGTGATATTTTAAGTCTTAGCTTCGTATCTCCTTGAAAAATTACGGTGAACTCTCTAGGTCTGAGAAAACCGTAGAAAGCGAGATATAAAGCAGATTTGATCACCGTATTTGTGCCGATGTCGAATGGGGCTGTGTCAAGGAGATTGCTAAGTGACCTGAAGATAGGCCCATCTATAGGTAATCTAATGGTAGAGAGTGGAGGTGAAACCTTTGATATTCCTTTCAAAACCTTTTTGACGGGGTATGAAGACAGGAAAGGTGTGTTAGGAAAAAAAGGTGAGGCTGTGGTGCTGGACCCCCGTGAGATATAGTTTAATGGTGTTGTGAGATAGTTTAAGGTGTAGGTGGAAAAAAGAGGCAAAAGCCACCATGGTTTGAATAGAGAAGTCACCTTGTAAACCGAACTCTGCTGTGAATTTATTAAATATATTAAGAGCCCTATTGTAAGTGATAGCCGTGTTTGGTGATAATGCTTGGTGAGTGAGTGCTCTAGCGTGGTTCAAGAGTGTGCTTAATCCAGGATTAGATCGTGGAACCGTGGTGTCCTGGATGGTTGTAGGTGAGCCGTTGGGAGTGCCTGAGAAAATGCCTGAAATTGAGAACGAGAAAGAGCGTCAGCGGCCGTGTTGTGAATACCCGGGATGTGAAAACAAACTAAGTGAAACTGGCCGGATGCTGCCAACCAGGTCAGCTTGCGAATCAGCCGCATGATGGTCAGGGAAGATGATCGCCCTTTGTTCACGATTTCGCAAGCTGCCGAGTTATCAGAGTAGCATTTGACTGCCTTGCCAGACCAGAGATGACCCCAGGTGTGTGCGGCCGCCACAATGGGATAAATTTCAAATAGTGCTGAGGTCTCTCTGAATCCTGGCAAGGCATCCGTATCAGTGGGCCAATGGCCCCTGAACCAGTGGTTCCCAAAAATGGCTGCAAAACCGGTATTGGCTGCTGCGTCTGTGTGGATGATGGGTGAAGAGGTGGAGAGAGGGGGAATAAACATGGAGATTCCATTCCAGTCCTTCAAAAACTTCCCCCACATAGCTAAGTCAGCCTTGGCGTGGGGGTCCAAAGAAACTGTGCCAGAGTCCGGAACTCCGTGCAGCAGGCAAAGGAGTCTGGATATGAAAGACCTTCCCTACGGAATGATGCGCATCGCAAAGTTCAGGGATCCGAGAAGGGATTGAAGTTCTTTTCTAGTGCAAACATCATTCCGCAGGAACAAGTCATCTCCCCTCTCAAACGTGACAGTTTGTCGTGGGGGAGGCTAGCTCTGAGGTTAACCGAGTCCAGTTCTATCCCCAGAAAGGTCAATTTAGTTGTGGGGCCTATAGTTTTGGCTGTGGACAAAGGGACTCCAAGTGTGGAAAATAGTGCAGTAGTGCTTCTGATTGCTGTGGGTGAAGGTGACCCTGGCTCTATTAGTAAAAAGTCGTCGAGGTAGTGGATAACGGAGTGACACCTGGTGACGTTCAGAAGCAGCCAGCATAGTGACTCTGCGAAAATGTCGAACAGTTTGGGGCTGCTTCGAGAACCGAAAGTGAGTCGTGTATTGAAGTAATATTTCCCTCGCCATTTAACACCGTGTAAGTGCCAGAGTGAGGGGTGCATGGGTAGTAATTTAAACGCGTTTGTGATGTCCGTTTTGCTAAGCCAGGGTCGATTACCAGATGATATGATGGACTGTATGGCGTCGTCGATGGTTACGTACTGAAGTGAGAATTTGTCTGCTGTGCCGATAAATCAATAATTAGACTTTTTTTTTTTTTATTAGAATATTTGTGAATAGCAATACCAATGGGGTTAGTGTGCCAGGAGGAGAATGGTGAAGAGGTGAAGGGGCCGATCATGAAACCGTTGGTGATTTCAGAGGCAATGAGAGTGTCTATGGAGACTGGGCCTAAACGTGCTGACTGGAGATTAGGGCATTCTAGTGTACCTGGGGGAATGGCTACAATACCCGTGAGAAACCCTTTAGTGAACCCTGTGGTGAGATAATCCACCAGATGATTAAGCCTGGGATCCCTTGTCTTGAGCACCACAGAGATATCACCATAATTGAATGCCTTGTTCTCAAGTACATCCTGTGAGGCTATGAGCAAGGACACCAGACACACATCCTTCCCGTCTAGGATATCTTTCCTGATAGAGTCAGGGACGGAGTGTGCTGGTGACTCAAATGGTGTAATGGCTGTGCCCGGTGCTGGAGGGGGGAGTATAGGAGGGCATGTTGGTATAGTAGGTACAGCCGTGAAAGCGACTGGGACTACCGTGGTAGTACCTGGGGAGGAGATGGCGCTTTCCACCTTAGATAGCCTGCTATTGAGGGTCTGTAGATTGGCCAAGATCTCTGCCAGGGTATCCTGGGTGGCCATGCTGTTGCTTGGTGGTTGTCCTTGAGAGCTAGTCCCTGGCCTGGGCTCGGGGGCTTGGTGAGTAAGTAGCCTATAAAGTTCAGCCTTCCTAGCTGTGGCCGGAAAGGGGATTCCCCTGAGCCTAAGCTCGGCTGTAATTTTGGGACTAGTCCATGCTCTCAAGGACGTGGGGGTTGAAAGAGTGAGTGATTCGCCTGGAGACCCGGGTCTGGTAAGCGTGAATGGAGTTTCTTCTGTCAATTCTTTGGTTGGAATAGGTTCTTGGGACATTCTAAAAGGAATGATTATGTGAAAGATATATTAGAAGGGGCGTAAGGTAAGTAGGCGGGGTATGTGGGGTGGTGTATATGGAAGAACTGGACTGTAATGCTAGATGCCAAAGCGAAAAACTTAACTGTTGAATGTTTGGATAGGTGAGGCCCTGCTAATGCCAAGTGGCGGTGAGAGGCTCTACCTATGATTTGGCTTATGACGTAGTTGCCACAGACGTGGTGGCGGGATGTTGGCCTCTCGGTGACAGTAGAGAGAAATCAAAACGTGTGGCCGTGACAGGTGAGGCCCTGACTAGCGCCCTGTAGTAGGGCATGCGAGGCTTGTAACTATGATTTGGGCGTGGGGCCGTACCTCCGTGTTGAGGTGGGGGGGATGGAAGGCCTCGCTGGGTCGAGTTTTCTGATAGGGTGCGCTAAGGCATTAGCCTAGACCCTGTAGCCAGTTCGATTGTATATTTAAGGATAAGGTGAGAGGACTGGAATGTTGTGTAGATACTAACCTTGACTTCTTGCGAATGGTATCTGGAACCTTCTGGTGGTAATAAGTGTGGTAAGTCTCGTCTTATGCGGTCCTTGAGGAAGAGTCCTGAGGCTTTAAGACAGATGTTGACGTATTTATGCGTATCGTGGTGGCGTATGATTTGAATTGGGAGTAGGTTGTTTGTAAGGGGCGCAACGTGAGATCCTGCATTGAGGGATCCGGAAGGTTTAAGTGTGTGACTGGGCTGAAATAGATATTTGTGAGAAGGCTGGATGAGGCCTTGGGGTGACGATTGGACGTATTTGGGTATAGACGTAAGTACCTGAAGGTATGGCTGAGTACCGGGTCAGGTTTTGGTGTTTTCCGGAGCCTGATGGCTGTATGACCGTATGTCTGAGTAGAAATAATAGTAAAGAATTAACGTACCGTGGGCGTAAGCCTGTGGAAAAGAGTAATGAACTTGAGACCGTGATAGGTTTTATATGAGGTGTAGTAACAAACGAGTTGTGAACTATACCTTGGTTTGACATAAAGAAATTACGTTATGCGAAACGGTTTAACTGTGTAGAACCGGGGGAAGCCTAGAATAATACTGGAGCTAAGGGTTAACCGAAGAAAAATTCCATAGTTAACGACAGGTGTGGAGGTAAGTAATAAAACCCAATATGTAAACATTTTAGGCCTATGGCTTTATAATGCAAAGTGATAAAATACAATACCTGTTCCTGTAATAAAAGACCTTGAAATAAACAACTTTAGCGCAGAAAAAGCGAGAAACAGATGCAGTCTGTAAAGCCAAAAATATGTGACAGCGTGATTATATGGAAAATGAATAGTACAGACGTTTATGTGCCGGATATTGTGTTTATAAACAGTATTTATTAGTATATGTGACAAAATGAAGTGTTTAATAGGTAAATATGTGTTGTGGCAAGGTCATAGAGGCTTTCTATGTTAGTAATAGATTGGAGTGCTCTATTCCCAGCATGATGGGGTTAATTGGTGGGAGTCACCCCTTGAATGTTATTGTTACGGAACGTAGTATATTAGTCCACGATACCCGTTGGTATTCTCAGGAAATCCACAGTCACGACAGAAAGCACGGCAATATTCCCCATCCTCCCAATAACCGGACGAAACACAGTTTGGGAGTCAACTGAACTCGGTTTATTCACAGGCAGTATATTTATACAGTTCCCCATGCAAGGGGTTTCCAGACAGTAATTCCAGGGGATTTCTCCCACCATGCACCGTGAATTTCCCAACCGGCCTTGCTGCACGAGGGGGATACTCCCACTAAAATGGACGACTAAGTGGATTATCTCCTCGTGCAGCGAAACCGACAATTTACATTAAAATACAGAAATTACACATTATTCGGTACTTTGCAACAGTTGAACGTTCGGTAGATAGCTGGGGTCGGAGCGCACACTTTGGGAGAATACCGCTCCGATCCCAGCTGAATTGACCGAACGCCGCACACAATACAACAAAACATTAAAGTGAGTTTAAAAGCACCGAATAAGTACGGGACATACAATGGACCGAACGCGGGACTCCCGAACGGGCTGGAAGTCCAGCGGCGTTCAGATCATCGAGTAGCCGTTTTCAGTTCCAGGCTCTCGACGACCGAACACCGCTGCAGGGACAAAGGATCCAAGATGGCCGACCGCCGCATGGTCGGTAGTGGATCGACGGCCACCTCGGAGAGCCCTTAATCACCGATTGCAACAAGGTTGCAATCGGTGAATTGGTACCACACGACTTGGGAATGTGTGGTCGACCTGGGGAGCCCGGATTCGTACGGCGAACGGCCAGGATAGCCGTGTTTCGTCGTATGGCTGCTTGGTGCGCTGGCCGCATACGGCGGCCAGCCTGCGAACGGCCACAACACGGTACATACACAGTGTAAAATATACAGTACATATTCAGCCTACGGACAACCTTGAAGAACTACAGTCCAGAAGTGGCTAGTTTTGCCACACTGCTCCCCCAGAACCAAGCCGGCATACACAGTCTGATCCCAACGGATCGGCTTGGGGATGTCCGGGAGAGTACTCACAGATCACTTCTCGAGTTCAGTCTGTCTGGATAACCCGTCAGCGTTACCGTTTTGTTTTCCTGGCCGGTAATGGATAGTAAAGTCAAAGGGCTGCAGCGCCAAGCTCCAGCGCAGCAGCCTGGCATTGTCTCCAGACACACGGTTTAGCCACACTAACGGGTTGTGATCTGTGAGTAAAGAAAAAGGTTGTCCGTACAAATAGGGCTGCAACTTTTTAAGGGCCCACACCACGGGCAGGCATTCTTTCTCGATGGCGGCGTAGCTTACTTCGCGGGGTAACAACTTGCGGCTTAAGTAGGCTACGGGATGTTCTCCGCCATCGGCTCCCACTTGGCTCAGCACTGCCCCCAATCCAAACATTGAAGCGTCTGTGTGGACAAGAAATCTTTTAGTTGGATCAGGAGCCATTAACACAGGAGCATTAGTTAGTGCGGTTTTGAGCTGTTGGAATGCCTGCTCACACTCTGGGGCCCAGACAACCAGTCGGGGAAGGTTCTTTTTGGTCAGGTCCGTCAGGGGTTTGGCCAGGGTACTGTAGTCGGGTACAAATTTCCTATAATACCCTGCAGTCCCTAAAAACGCTAGCACCTGGGTTTTGGTCCTGGGGGTAGGCCACTTGGCCACGGCCTCAATTTTGGCTGGCTCGGGTCTCTGCTGCCCACACCCTACTCGGTGTCCTAGATACTGCACCTCGGCCATCCCTATATGGCACTTACTCGGTTTCAGCGTTAACCCCGCTCCCCCAATCCGATCTAGGATCGCCCCTATATGTTGGAGGTGGTCCTCCCAAGTCTGGCTGAAGATGGCTATGTCGTCCAGGTAGGCACAGGCATAGTCTTGGAAGCCGTCCAGTAGTCGATCTACCATCCGCTGAAAAGTAGCCGGAGCGTTTTTCATCCCGAAGGGCATGACCTTGAACTGGTACAGGCCAAACGGGGTGACAAACGCCGACTTGGGGATGGCATCATCGGCTAAAGGAATCTGCCAGTATCCCTTACATAAGTCAATTGTAGTGAGATACTGGCCCCGTGCCATTTTATCTAGCAGTTCGTCTATGCGGGGCATCGGGTAGGCGTCAGACACGGTCTTGTCATTCAGCCTCCGGTAGTCAACGCAGAATCGGGTTGTGCCGTCCTTTTTAGGCACCAGGACTACCGGTGATGCCCAGGGGCTATCTGAGGGTTCGATAACCCCTAACTGCAGCATTTCATCCAGCTCGGCCTTCATATGAGTCCGGACGGATTCCGGGACTCTATACGGGGCCTGCCGCATAGGTAGCTGTCCCGGGGTTTCAACTCGGTCGGTGGCCAGCGGAGTGTACCCAGGTAAATTAGAGAACGTAGCCCCTTTAGCTACGATCAACTCCTGTATCTGGGCACGCTCGCGAGGGCTTAGCCGCTCCCCCAGTTGAACCCCCCGGGAGGGCTCTACCGGCTCTTCCTGTTCTAGCAGATCAGGTAGTGGTAAGTTCTCCTGATCTTCCAGGGCTGAGGCACAGATTGCCGTCACATCCTCTATCCGCTCGTGGTAGGGTTTGAGCAGGTTGACGTGAAGCATGCGTCTCTTCCCTACCCCGGAGCAGGGGCCAATCACATAGGTAGTGTCGCATCGCTGCTCCACTACCTGGTATGGGCCTTGCCAGACGGCCTGCAGCTTATCTGTGCGGACAGGTTTTAAAATTAAAACCTTCTGCCCCACTTGAAAGCTGCGGTCCCTGGCTCCCCTATCGTACCATCGCCGCTGACGTTGTTGGGCCGCCTGGAGGTTGGTGTGTACGGCCTGGGTTAGCGCCTCCAGTCGGTCTCGGAACTCCAGCACGTACGATACTATAGGGGTTTCGCTAGCGATACTCTCCCCCTCCCAGTGCTCCCTAATTAAGTTTAAAGGTCCCCGTACTCTTCTCCCGAACAGTAGTTCGAAGGGGGAGAACCCAGTCGATTCTTGGGGAACCTCTCTATACGCAAAGAGCAGGTGAGGTAGAAATCTCTCCCAGTCTTTGTGGGTTTCCCCGAACGTCCGAAGCATCTGCTTCAGCGTCCCATTAAAGCGTTCACATAGTCCATTGGACTGGGGGTGGTAGGCTGAATTGACTATGGGCTTAATGCCACACACCTTCCACATCTGTTGGGTAACCTCAGCAGTAAATTGGGTGCCCCGGTCAGATATTATCTCCTGGGGGAACCCTACTCGGGAAAATACTTTTATCAGAGCTTCCGCTACGGTTTCCGCGTGAATGTTAGAGAGGGCTACTGCTTCGGGATATCGGGTGGCGTAGTCAACCACAGTTAAAATGTATTTCTTCCCAGAAGGACTGGGTTTTGGCAGGGGCCCTACTATATCTACAGCGACCCTGCTGAAGGGTTCGGCGATAATGGGAAGGGGGCATAACTTGGCCTTGTGGCGATCCCCTCGTTTTCCTACCCTCTGGCAGACGTCGCAGGACGTGCAATATTGGCGCACATCCTGTGAGATCCCGGGCCAGAAGAACGCGTGTGTTAGGCGGTACCGGGTACGGGTCATCCCTAGGTGTCCTGATAAGGGAATATCGTGAGCAATTCTGAGCAGCTCCTGCCTATACTTCCGGGGTACCACTAGTTGTTTGTTCGTCAAAGTGACGGACCCCCCCACATCCTTGGCCGTGATACGGTACAGTAACTCCTTTTCCCACGTGTACTGCTCCCCCTCTAGCCCTGTCTGGGCAGCTTGTGCCCGGTCCCTATAGACTTGTAGAGTGGGATCGGTCTGTACTTCGGTGATAAAGGTAGTCGGGGTATCCCAGGATATGGAAGTCGGGTGAGGGTCGTGGTCTCTTACCTGAGCCTCAGAGTGTATCGGTGTAGCCGTGGTGCGTGCCTGTTGCCGTGTGGTTACTGGATGGGCTTCCTGGTAGGGTGCCTGCGGAACAAAGGCAGAGGTCATCTGACCCAAATCATTCCCTAACACAACATCTGCTGGTAAGTTCTGCATTAGTCCCACTTCCACTGTCCCCTCTCCCGCACCCCAGTTCAAATGTACTTTCGCCGTGGGTAGTCGGTATACAGCTCCCCCGGCTACCCGAACGGCCACAGATCCGCCGGTATGCGTGCCCTCCGAAACCAAATGGGGGGCTACCAGGGTTAAGGTAGCTCCCGAATCTCGCAGACCCTGCACTTCGGTTCCCTCAAGAGTTACCAGTTGCCGGTGATGCTGCCGGTTATCAGTGGCTCGGACCGACATGACTTCGTGCAAAATGCCCAGAGGTTCCTCCGCCTGCACACTCCATAAATCCTGAGTGGCGGGGTCCCTCTGGTAATGGTGAGCAGCCGCCCTGGGTGCGGGGTTTGGACGGCCCTGATTCCAGGTGGGCCTGCTGCGATTCTGGGTGCATTCTCGGGCCATATGCCCCCATTGTTTGCAGGAATGGCATTGGATGTTGGCCCGCCCGTTGTATCTGGATGGTGGCGGTATCTGTCCTTGTGAGGGACGGAACGGGGCAGCGGTGGGCGCTAGGTAGTCCTGGGGGTCGGGAGTAGCTTTTGGCTACGGGTCCCTGGGGTCTCCGGGCATCAAAATGTTGATCGGCCAATCTAGCCGCTTCCGTTAGGGTAAGGGGTTTCCTATCCCGTACCCATTCTTGCGTCTCCGGGGATAATCCATTAAAAAATTGTTCCAGCAACATCAGCTGGCGTAATTCCTCCATGGTGGTGGCGTTGCTGGCCTGGATCCACCCTTGGGAGGCTTGATCCAATTTGTGTGCCCATTCTGCGTGCGAATCTCGCTCTGGTTTGCGTAAGTGTCGGAACTTGCGCCGGTATGCCTCTGGGGTAATGGCATACCTCTCCAAGATTGCACGCTTTACTTTGGCATAATCTTTGCTGTCCTCACTGGGTACAGCACGGTACGCTTCGGCTGCCCGACCTGCTAGTTTGCTTGCTAGCAGTTGCACCCATACGGACCGTTCTAGCTCATGCAGATCACACAGTCTTTCAAAGTCCTGCAAGTACCCGTCTATCTCGTCCTTTTCCTCGCAAAAAGCCCTGAAGGCCTGGTACGGGATTTTGGGCTTTACTGGGTTGTAGAGGGACCCTGGGTTTGACTCGGTTCGAGCCAGGGTGTGTTGCGGGCTGTGTGCCATAACATATTCCTGCACATTTGCCATTACCATATTTAACATGGCATCCGATATCGGTTGCGGCAAAAACGCTAGCCTGGTCCTCATTTCTCTTTCATAGAGCGTTTCCTCCATAACTACCGGGGGGGTAGCGCTGCGGGCTTGGTCTCCCTCCATCAGCTCGGCAATGATTGTCGCCTTGTTTTTGCTGCTGGCTACTTTCCCTCTGGCTTCCAGTAGTTCCTTTAACGTCTGTCGCTTCAGTATGGTATAGTCAATCTCCATACGAATTGCCTTTGCTTTCCTCGTTCGGTAGTTCCAGTTACACGAACTCCGTTTTTCGGCTGTAAGGTTCGGATCCCACCGCTGCCACCAATTGTTACGGAACGTAGTATATTAGTCCACGATACCCGTTGGTATTCTCAGGAAATCCACAGTCACGACAGAAAGCACGGCAATATTCCCCATCCTCCCAATAACCGGACGAAACACAGTTTGGGAGTCAACTGAACTCGGTTTATTCACAGGCAGTATATTTATACAGTTCCCCATGCAAGGGGTTTCCAGACAGTAATTCCAGGGGATTTCTCCCACCATGCACCGTGAATTTCCCAACCGGCCTTGCTGCACGAGGGGGATACTCCCACTAAAATGGACGACTAAGTGGATTATCTCCTCGTGCAGCGAAACCGACAATTTACATTAAAATACAGAAATTACACATTATTCGGTACTTTGCAACAGTTGAACGTTCGGTAGATAGCTGGGGTCGGAGCGCACACTTTGGGAGAATACCGCTCCGATCCCAGCTGAATTGACCGAACGCCGCACACAATACAACAAAACATTAAAGTGAGTTTAAAAGCACCGAATAAGTACGGGACATACAATGGACCGAACGCGGGACTCCCGAACGGGCTGGAAGTCCAGCGGCGTTCAGATCATCGAGTAGCCGTTTTCAGTTCCAGGCTCTCGACGACCGAACACCGCTGCAGGGACAAAGGATCCAAGATGGCCGACCGCCGCATGGTCGGTAGTGGATCGACGGCCACCTCGGAGAGCCCTTAATCACCGATTGCAACAAGGTTGCAATCGGTGAATTGGTACCACACGACTTGGGAATGTGTGGTCGACCTGGGGAGCCCGGATTCGTACGGCGAACGGCCAGGATAGCCGTGTTTCGTCGTATGGCTGCTTGGTGCGCTGGCCGCATACGGCGGCCAGCCTGCGAACGGCCACAACACGGTACATACACAGTGTAAAATATACAGTACATATTCAGCCTACGGACAACCTTGAAGAACTACAGTCCAGAAGTGGCTAGTTTTGCCACAGTTATATACCAGGTGAATGTAATTAACCAGCACTAGGGTTTTAAAAGGTTAGCCTCTGAAGATATCAGAGAGTCTAACAGCTGGGAGAGAGGAGGCAGTTAAGCCTGAGACAAAGGTACTGTGTGAAACCTGCTTAAAGTGCTGTATTTCATTTTGTTTAAAACTGGGAACTAGATTAGCTGGCCAGTTGGATAGTTAGTAACACTGTTGTTTAGTAAGTCTCCAAGTTGGAGTAGGATTTATTTTCTTTTTGTTTTATTTTGTGGGAGAGCACAACCTTGTATATATTGTGGAAAGTGACAATAAACTGCAGTACTATTTTATCCTGACTGTTGCATTTGAAGTTTGTGACGAGCCTGGCCATCCTGCCACAGTGTATAGAAACCGTACGTTTATGATAGACGTGGATATTTTAAAAAGTAGTAAAACAAATTAACTGGTTAACATAGAAAGAAAATCACAAGGCAGATTTTTAAACAAGCTAATTATATCCCCAAACTGACAAAAAAGGTATCAGTAGCAATATGACCAAACAGGGAATATACGTAAAGAAAAGTAGAATTCGTGAAATAGAACTTAGTGCATACTGTAGCCTATTTGAATAAGAACTAGCCGAATATGGATTTAGAGCAAGGTGTTTTTGTGTTTTAATCGTACGAAATAGATTGGTCCTGGGTGACCAAACGGAAATAAGAGAATGCCCGTAATAATATTACTGTGTATATAAATAATAATAGATTCGGTAGTTTCCGTACGAATATGTAAAAGCAGTGATAAAGTGCCGAGCGTTCGTCTGTTTTGGCGTGAACACTGAAATCGGTTAAAAAAGCGTGTATTTGTACGAATATGATAGAGGGAGCCTACCCCTACGTTTTTAGGCCCGAACGGCGGGAAATAGCGGGGCACTATTTCCTACGCCTAACTTACGTGAACGTGCCGGTCTCGTGACCGGAAACCGGGTACCTTGACCGGGAACCGAGTGGAAGGCCTCAAACGGACGGAGGACTGGTCAGGACATCTGACTGCTGGAAACAGGAAAAAATTCTGGAGGGAAGCTGGACAGGAAGTGCTGGTTGCTATGGGGACAAAACAATCAGCTGAAAGGCAGAGGTGAGTAGGGGCTGGGAGTTTAAGTAGGGGACTTACTCCTCCCACAAATTCAGGCCTCCACAAGTTCAGGCCTTTTAACATATATATATATATACACACACACACACAAGTGTATATTTTTTTTTTGAGGGGGTGGGAATCTTGGGAGAGATCCCACATATTATTCCCCAGGACTTGACCCCTGCCGGCAGGGGAGATCTCCAGATCTCCCCTGTCGGCTCATGCAGAGCTGGCGCTATCTGAGTGCCGGCTCTGCTCTTAGCCTCCATGGGCCGGCGGGGAGATCAACGATGTACCTCACCAGCCACAGCAGCATGGAGGGAGGAAGGAGAGGACCCGGGGAGCTCTAGACAGAAGCTCCGCCAGGTTCCTCTCGCGAGATATGAGCTTTGCCGCGGCAATGCTCAGATCTCGCGAGAGTGAACTCTAGCCCCGCAGGCTAGAGTTCACTCTCTCTTGGACAGCAAGGATCCCCCCTCCCTACATAAGGTAAGAAGGGAGGGGGGTTATTTACTAATCTGCCCCCACCTTCACAATCCCTCCAAACATACAGCACCCACACACACATACAGCACACACACACACAGCACCTACACACATACAGCACCCTAACACAAACAGCGCGCGCACACGGCACCCTCACATACACAGCACACAAACAGCACCCTCACACACACAGCACACAAACAGCACCCACACACATACAGCACCCACACACACAGCACACATACAGCACCCTCACACACAGAGCATCTTCACACACACACACACAGCACACTAAGATCACCCTCACAAACACACGCACACACACACACACACACACACACAGCACCCTTACAAACACACAGCACACTAACAGCACCCTCACAAACACATACAGCACCCTCACACAAACAGCACACTCACACACAGCACACTAACAGCACCCTCACAAATACACGACACAAACAGCACCCTCACACACACATATCACACAAACAGCACCCTCACACACAGCACACTACCAGCACCCTCACCCACATAGCACACTACAAACACCCTCTCACACACACACACATACATCAGTATATGTATGTGTGTGTGTGTGTATGTATATATATATATATATATATATATATATATATATACATGCGCCGTGTGTTTGTGCTTTAGGGTGCACACCCTAATGCAATTGGCTGCGCACGCCTATGTATTCAACACTGACCAACTGTGAAGTAATTACTTAATAAAAACAACAGTGAATAATTTTTAAGCAAACCTTTGCATAAAAATGAGCAAATAGTGTATTTCGAAACAGTTATAGATTCTTACACAGTACGTTCCGATATTCCCAGCAGACATATACTATCTAAAGTTTGTTAATCATTCTGAACTCATTACAAAAACTCCAGTTCATAACTGTATATTTTTCATGATTCATTTCAGCTGAGTCATTTTAAACATAGTAAAAAAGTGAATAGGTTTAAAATAACAGGACATATGAATCAGTGAACCAGATCAAACTATCCTAATAATAGAATTCCCAAACTAGATTACCTGTGGAGCAATGATTAAAAAACTAGTTGGGAATTTCATTAGCCTTATTATGTTGCAATATTTCTTCCCGCAATACGCATAGACGTTCACTGAAATACTTGCGCTTGGAAGATTTCAATAAGGAGGGAAATGTCTGTTCATGAGTCATTCTTTTTTAAAAAAGAAATAGCGATCAGCACACTCTTTGTATTAAAATCAAAAGGCTGAATCAGCCTTGTGTTACTTTTATAGCTCTGCATAGTTATTCACTAAAGTGAAAAAAAAAAAAAAATCAAATTTAATTTAAAAATATCTGAACTGGAAGAATTCGTCTTAAAAAAAGATCTGTACAATAAAGAGGCAGAGTATCAGCAAATGTTAAAAAATATTGCTCTACTAAAGGAAACACCAACATTTCTGAAATTCTATCAGTACGTCTGTAAGGCAATGATGTCTAGTATATATTTTAGGAACAATCTGAAATAAAAAAGTGTTGCAATAAGAGTTTTTTTTTGCTGCAAATGCATTTTAATTTTTTTTTTTTCAACAGCTACTATATAGCAGAGCAGTAATGGGAAATCTGGAATTTAATTTTAATTTTAAGACTTCTGCTTATCATTAGCCAAGATACAGCTTGAAACATCATGGGGAATGTAGTTTTCAAAATATGGAATGACAAGCTTAGCCATCACATATGAAAGTATTATAGTGTTTTAAAAACATGTAAGGGATACAAGAAAAAAATGTGAGTGTTAGTGAGTACAGACTTGTATCCTATAAGTGGGGATTGCACCACTGTACGCTATTCAGACTAGAGCTAGGTTAAGCTCTATCAATCGTAAGTAGGACCATGGACGTTTTATTTACTTTTATGTTATTCTGGGATTTTCTGTACCATTAGTTCTCTCTTTCTGTTGCATATATGGCTGCCAAGAATACTCTGATCTGAGGAACTACCCCGACTCTTTGAGGTTTTATCTTCCAGCAAGTTTTACCATTTGAATTCACACTTATATTTGAACTTGCTTTTGCTTTTTATTAGTTTGTCCTCCTATATATATGGATATATACATATGGCTTTATATATATATATATATATATATATATATATATATATATATATATATATATATATATATATATATATATATATATATGTTATAACACATCTCTGTTTTTATAATTTCTGGCGCAACCTTTATCCCGCCTGTTTGAATAATTTATATAAGTCGTTTTTTCTGTTATGATTTATCCATAATTGTTTTTAATTGAGTTTATTAACTAAATCACTACACCTCTTTACATCATACAGTGCTTTAGTGGGTAACAAATTAAGGTGAAACTGTAGCTTCTTTGGTACAATTGTAGAAAAACAAATACATAACTTTTAGTTAGCTAACAGACTAAATATACATTCCATATGACAGTTTCACTATAAATGTGATTACACTTACATTTGTGTTACATAGCAGAAGATTAATATGCTACTGGTCTGTTGGCTGCCTTGTATTCATACCCATTTAAATGAGAATTATGGAGAACTAAAATGGAACTTAAAATTATAGTATCAATGAAGAAGAGATGTACCTCTAAGGCAAATGTTTTACAAATCAAGTAAAAATAAGACATTGTCTTCACAATGGTTCATGATACATCAAATCCTGATAACAGTGGACCAAAAAAAAATAAATACCTCTGCGTTCCACAGTGAATACAGCATACAACTAGATATTCTAGGGAAAAATAAATTCTACTGCATAGAAATAACCAGGTAAAATACATTGTCAGACAAAAGTCTGATGTATTAGCAAATCATGCTAAGTGAATTGTGAAAGAAAAAAATAGCAAAATCATTCTGACATTGGACGCATTTCACATTATAACAGACACTTCTATAGCCAGTCATAGACTGTGAATGAAGCCCAGGGAACAGCAAAGCTAAGTGGAGTGGGCCTTGACTCAGCAAGGAGGCAGGCATATGGCTAGGGAGAGCAGATTGGTTAAATTTTGTTTAGGGGAGGGCTTAGAGCCATATAAATAGCGGCCATTTTAGGTAGAATCTATTTTAATTTAACCCCTTAAGGACCAAACTTCTGTAATAAAAGGGAATCATGACATGTCACACGTCATGTGTCCTTAAGGGGTTAAATCTCACTTACTTGTTGTTGTATTGCAGCAGGTTGGTGTGGAATGTTTTTGTTTTGTATTTCAGGATAGATTCCAGGGATGGAGACCGGGTTGTGGGGGCCATTCTTGCATATGTCCGGGCGGCTGTCAGAGAGCGTGGAGTGGCCTGGATGGAGGAATGGTTGGGAACTTCGGAGGTGCAGCAGGAGCTTCGGGGATGCAGGCGCGACGGACGGCACAGCGGACTAGGCCGCTGCAAACATTAAACCCTGGGGATGAACGAGGAACATGCCGGAGGAGGAGCCATTCCTTACAGGACCCGGTTTCCAGGATGGAGAGTGGTGGTAACGGAAGGAGCTCTGGTGCGACCGCACGTCGCAGAGGTTTGCTGGGAACTGAGGCGTGCGGCCAGGATCGTGTGATGCCACGCCTGGCGGTGGTAGCAAGGACGGTGCAGAACACCCAGCTAGGTAGCCAACTGGGAGATCGGCTGCTTCTCCAACACTCGCACTTTGCTGGTATGCCGCAATTTGTTCAGGTTGCCCTGCCAATTGTGACAACCCCACAGGGTGAGACTCTGGGTAACACCAATGCTCTCCTGCACTAAAATAACATAGATTTGTTGTGGCACTCCTTAATATAATTGCTTAATAGCGCTTTTTCACAAAGCTTTCGCTTTGTGCGACAAGTCTGCTCGGCGGCTAGGCCCCTTTGAACGACTTCTTATGTGTCGGTCCCTCCGGTTCCGATGCCTGCAGGATTGGTTTAAGAACCCTAGAATGGATGGCTAATGTCTTCGGGGTACCATTGGGGGGTGACAAAACTGTAGGGCCTTTGATGTGTTTCAGTTTCTTGGGGCTCGAGATCGACACCGTGGCAGGTGAATGTCGTTTACCGCAGGACAAGTTGGTTGCTCTTTGGGAGGTCATTGCCGAGGCTCGGGGGTCTAAGAATGTAATCTTACGCATGCTGCAGTCATTAATTGGGCTCTTGAATTTTGCATGTTGGGTGATCCCACTGGAGATCCCAGATACTTGTCCAAAGCCACCTGTGGTATATGGTCACCGCATTATTTTATCAGGGTGATTTGGACCTATGAAGGAGGACTTGGGAATTTGGGAAAGTTTCTTGCACGATTTTTAATGGATGGATTTTCTTTTGGGACAAGTTTTCTCGTCGAATGACTTGGAACTGTTTACAGACGCTTCAGTAGTGTGGGTTTTGGTGCCTACTTTGCAGGCCAATGGTGTGCGGATCAGTGGCCTTCATCTTGGTCTTCGAGTTCGCTTATTTTGAATTTGGCATTTTTTTTACGGTTTCCATTACTGGTGGCATTGTCACTATGGGGGCCCATATTGCGGGTCAGGAAAGTCATCTTCTTTACCGATAACATGGCGGTGGTGATTTTGTTCTGATTTGCATGCAATTTAATATTGTTGATACCAGGAGACTGGTTTCATTTGATTTGCTCCTTCAGCATGTTGGGGCATTGCACGGACTTTGTTTTTCTCACTATGAAATTTTGTTGTTTTCTGTGGCATTCGTTTGGGCATTTTTTGGGAGCATTCCGTATTGTTTACCCAGGGCATGTGTGTGTCCGGTGGGTTGTGCTAGGGTGTGTGGTTTGGTCTAGGGGGTAATTGTTATTTGGTTTGAAATGGTGCAGTGTCTGCATTGGCTTTTTGCTAGAGTCCATGCAGCGATTGCAAAATGTTGTATCAAGATCAATCAGTTGCTGGCTATTTATATTACGTGATTAAAGGGGTGGTAATTAGGCATCGGGAGTTGGAAGTGATGCTTCCAGGATATTTACGGAGTGATAGGGTACATCTTTCTGATGTAGGCATAGATTTCTTAAAATTGGGTTTTCAGGAAGGCTTGAGGCAGGCTCTATTTGGGCAGATGGGGGGTGCTCAGGTAGCTTGAGATGGTCAAGCTCTGTGCTGTGGGTGGGGGGATGGATAAGAAAATTGAGGGGTAGGTTGGCTTGGTATGTAGGGGAGTTCAAATTCAAGATCAATAGTCATGTTTGGATTAGTTTGGTAGTTTTGAGCTCGTTGGTAGCTCAGAACCTGGGTGTGTAGGGGTATCTCGGCATACTCCTACAAGTGAAAAAATATGCACTTGGTGGCTGTGGTAACTGTTTGTGTTTTAATATTAGATGTTATATTAAAAATTGCTATTATTTATGTTGGGGTCATTGTCTGTAAATGTTTTAAAGTGACATTTGCTGGGCTTTGATGTATTTATGTGTGTTTGACTTTGACCCCTTATTTAAATTTATTTATAAAATTTTTATAAAAGCTGTGATATTTTCCCAAAATATTATTGGTGTCCGTGTTTAATTGGTGGGTGGTTTGTTACGGGGATTAACAATTTTTAAAAAATATTTAAGATATTAACTTTTTATAGTTTTATTATTTTTTTACTTTGATTATACAGTTCATTTTTTTACATTTTTTATTTAAGTCTTATATGTAATATATGTTTCAATATGTCTTGATGTATTTTTTTATTATAATAATAATAATAATAATAATAATGATACTGCTGTAATGCATTAACCATAAATATTTAAATAGATTGATAATTAATACAATTGATTGTAATAAAAAAAGGTATTCATTTTCATGATAATTTTCCAACATTTCAGGGAAATTTCGGGACAGTTATGCAAGTCTGCACATTAAATATATAATAGGGCAATCTAGCTGGCTCATTTCACAAAGGTAAACTACTATGCTATTAAACAAAGTGAATTCAATAGGGTTTACAAGGGTTAATCTTACTTTTTCATTTGGATTGTGACTTTGTACATGAATGAATTCCAAAAGGAAGTTTCTCAAACATACCATAAATAGTCTTAATAAGTGAATAATGAAATAAAATAATTAATTCTAATGAAGGAAGTGACTTATATAGGCCAAGAACCAGACATCTGACCAGACACAGCTGAAGAGAGTTGGCACTAATATCATTGCATAAACCCCAGAAATTGACAGAGCGTCTTTAAGAGTTATAAAAATATACAATGTTACTTATTATCATAACATTTGCCTCATAACTTTGGCATTACTTTGGTTTTTTTCCTATATGGGTATGTTCAGTCACATTCACAGGGTTCTGCTGCTGTGCACAATCTTATTTTCTTGATTCCAGAAATGAAGACAATTGGTTGTAACTATGCCAAATCATTTAAGGAGGAGGAGCAGGGATTTATGTTCATGGTACACCTTTAAGGACAGTGGACGTACTAGGTACGTCCGGCAAAAAATGGTCCTTAAGGACTGTGGATGTACCTAGGCAAATATGAGCTTCCAGCCACTCTAAGGGTCTAACCATGATCGCTCTAAATGTGGTCGCTTCCAGCCACTCTAAGGGTATTGCAGTGATGCCTCGATGTTGAGACATCCTGCAATACCTCTCCTGACTGCTGGGCCACTGAGTGATCACTCCCCAGGAGTGATAACTTCCAGGTTGCCCACGTGGCGCCCGACAGTGTAGCAGAGCATCAGAACTGACACTGATGGTTTTGATATTTTTTACTACCAATATTAGTACCATATACCTTTTCTTTTTTCTTTTATTACCTGGCATCAAGTTTTTATCTTCCCAGTGAGGACCTCACGAAGTATCCCTGGTGGGGATTATACCACCTACGCTGATTACACTGAGCGGGTTATCTGCTCAGGTAAATGTGAGTATTATTCATTTATGTCTTCTCCTGGATATATATATATATTTTATACAGAGAGCACTATCCGTTGTACCTTTGTTTGTATCTTTACATATCCTGCTTACAAGATACGCACTGGACTATACCTTCCACCATATTCCTGAAGTGGGGGAATAATACCACTGCAAGCGCTTCACACTAGTGCTGGTTTTAAACTCTATCCCATGTGAGTAGGCCAATTTGGATTTCCTTTTACCTAAGCTTTTAATATATTTTAAACATATTGCACTATTGGAATTCTTCTCTTCTCTTTTTATGTCCTTGGACCTCAACTATCTAGAAGACATACTCACCTGGAGATAAAGGCAAACTCTTATAGACTTACCTATACCTCTATACTTAATTTGGTCTTTTTGACTTGTTCACTTTTATGCATATATGATTTTACATCATTTTATTGAGCACATATTATCTGTTATACCTCAGTTGTTTTATTGAGTATGAATTTACCCCTAACCCACTGGCGCACACCCTACTGTCTTGTATTGTTGTGTGTTCCTGCAGGAGCATGCTGGATAGCATCCTGCCCATGGACTATGGGCCACGTAAAAAGACCTGAAAAAAGACCTGTAAAAAGACTCTGTTGTGTGGTTTCCCTGTACTGTTCGGGAACCAAACAAATGCACAAACTGAAGACCACCCGGGAGCTTGTAAATCCCTATTGACACCTTGTAACGATTCTTACCACAGTGTTCTAATTGTTTGTCTCGGAGGCCACCATTCAAATGCACGAACACGTGGTGGTGGCCATCTTGTTTGCACGAACGCAGGCAGCAGTGTTTGGTCCTCGAGTGCACAGAACAAAATTCAGACACTCAACCTCGCGAACACCGCTGAACTTCCAGCATCGCCTACGTTCGGTTCTTTCCATCGTGGAAGGACACTGTTTGGTGGAATTGTTCAATGGATCGGGTGAACAAGCTCCACGTTACAACTATGGACTACCACTTTTCTTATGGAATTATTTTGGGCCTCGTGTACTGTCGGTCAAAAGTTGACTTCCATGGAAAACCCGAGCCCCTGAATCGATCTGAGTGATTTTTGGATATGTTGGTCACTCAGATCGGGGCTATCCAAGGATGTGACTCTTGTGGGGTTTCCATGGATTTTGGGGGTACTTTCGGGGTGTTTGTAAATTTTATGTTTTTCTGTACCTGGAGATAATTGAGTTTGTACAGTTCCTGACTCTCTCAGGGACAGGGGAGGAGTTTGTGACTTGTATAAATTCTGTAACTGTGCTGCCATTAAACAGATGACTTCCCAGCATTAAGCCTTGGCTCATGTGTGGAAGGGGGGAGGCGATACTGGTGATAATTACAGCTCTACCTGTTATACTCTCTGGAGGAGAGGTCTACCCACTGGGAGTTGGATCCAGGACTTGGGGCCAGGGTGGGCGGAGACGGAAAGACCCCAGCCAAGCTACAGCAGCTAGGGGCTGGAAGTGCTTATGGTGTCCCGGCACAGTGCTTATGGTACTCGGTGATTACTAGGAAGTGTGAATTGGCAGAGGTATCCAGTTGGGGTATCAGGCGGTCCGTCACAGGGCTATTTAGGGATTCCTGACAGATATCAGTGTTACAATGTAACTTTCGTTAATTTTGAAGAAAAAAATGGTTTAAAATTAGCAAAGTGCTACTTGTAACTATTGCCCTATAACTTGCAAAACAAAGCTAAGAACATGTTAACATTGGGTATTTCTAAACTCAAGACAAAATTTAGAAACTATTTAGCACAGGTGTTTTTTGGCGGTTGTAGATGGGTAACAGATTTTGGGGGTCAAAGTTAGAAAGTGTGTTTTTTTATTATTTCATCATATTTTTATAATTTTGTTTATAGTAAATTATATGAGGAAAATAATTGTATCTTTAGAAAGACCATTTAATGATGAGAACAACTGTATATAATATGTGTGGGTACAGTAAATGAGTAAGAGGTAAATTACAGCTAAACCCAAACACCGCAGAAATGTAAAAACAGCCCTGGTCCTTAACGGTAAGAAAATTGAAAAACGGACTGGTCACTAAGGGGTTAATGATAGTTGGATCCAATCACTGGAACTACCTATCTGTACCTTAACTTGCTCCACGGCAAAATTCACCACAGTAAATGCTGCAATTTATTGGGGTAAAGAAACAAAGATATGTCATATCTCTGTAGGTAATGGTTACTCTTTCTTGGAGCAGGCCTGTATACATGGTAAAAAAAAAAGTGTTAAAGGACTAACAAAGGTGAACCAAATATGCCTATTATGACAATGTGTAAATGAAGAAAAAAGTAAAAGATTAATACAATTAGAAAAACATACACCAAAAAAAAAAAAAAAAAAATAAGAAAAGAGTTACTTGTACACTATCCCAAATCCCTATGCCCACTCAAATAACTGAAGGTTTTCATTATCACTCCAGTGGCCTCTTGATTGGAAGCTCACCTGACACTTCAAGGCAGGCTTATTTCAGCTCAGGTAAAGAATTTCTAATGAGATGGAGAGGGATATTTTTATAAACCCCTACATACTTATTAACCCTTAATAGGGAACACATGGGGTGGGTGGGAGCATTGTAACATAGCTGCGTAAAACAAAAGCAAATACAAATACACAAAAAAAAATACACACTACTCCTGGGTGGCAGCAACAAACATAGTACACATCTGCCCCAAAACAAAATGAAAGAAAAGAGTTACTTGCGCACTATCCCAAATCCCTATGCATATTTATATAACTGGAGGAAATTTAGTATCACTCCAGTGGCCACTTTCTGCTTTGTGCTAGGCTGTACACCTCCCCACCATCTACACATGCATCTCTGCCAGGGGCGTATTATCCGCAAGGCAAACAAGGCATTTGCCTTGGGCGGCATTTTCCAGGGGGCGGCAAAAAACACCGCCCCCAAATGCCCAGGGCAAATGTCTTGTTAGCCTTGCGGCTAACAGACATGCTGGGCTGGGCTGGTTGCTGGGCGGGCGGGCGGGCGGGCGGGCAGGCTGGGTGGCCGGCGAGGGAGCTCTTCCCCTGAGCTCTCTGCTCAGCTCCGTCGCGTGCCGCCCGCAGAGTGAGACTGGGAGCCGGAATATGACGTCATATTCCGGCTCCGCCTCCCAGCCTCACTCTGCGGGCAGCGCGCGAGGGAGCTGAGCAGAGAGCTCAGGGGAAGAGCTCCCTCGCCGGCCACCCAGCCTGCCCTCCAGTGCCGCCCTGCAGCCACTGGACCACCAGGGAATGGGAGAACCCCCCCACCCCTAGCATTCCCAAAGGTAAGGAGACTGGGGGGGGGAAGTAAATAAAAAAAAAAAGGGTTAATGTGTGTGTGTGTGTGTGTCTGACTGTGTGTGTCTGATAGTGTGTGTGTCTGTTAGTGTGTGTGTGTGTGTGTGTGTCAGTGTGTGTGTCTGTTAGTGTGTGTGTCTGACTGTGTGTGTCTGTTAGTGTGTGTCTGACTGTGTGTCCGACTGTGTGTGTCTGTTAGTGTGTGTGTGTGTGTGTGTGTCAGTGTGTGTGTCTGTTAGTGTGTGTGTCTGACTGTGTGTGTCTGTTAGTGTGTGTCTGACTGTGTGTCCGACTGTGTGTGTCTGTTAGTGTGTGTGTGTGTGTGTGTGTCTGACTGTGTGTTTGTGTGTGTGTGTGTGTGTGTCTGTTAGTGTGTGTGTGTCTGACTGTGTGTGTCTGTTAGTGTGTGTCTGACTGTGTGTCTGACTGTGTGTCTGACTGTGTGTGTCTGTTAGTGTGTGTGTGTGTGTGTGTGTCTGACTGTGTTTGTGTGTGTCTGTTACTGTGTGTGTTAGTGTGTGTGTGTGTGTGTCTGACTGTGTGTGTCTGTTAGTGTGTGTCTGACTGTGTGTCCGACAGTGTGTCTGTTAGTGTGTGTGTGTCTCACTGTGTGTGTCTGTTAGTGTGTGTGTGTCCGACTGTGTGTGTTTGTTAGTGTGTGTGTCCGACTGTGTGTGTTTGTTAGTGTGTGTGTGTGTGTGTCCGACTGTGTGTGTCTGACTGTGTGTGTCTGTTAGCTAGTGTATGCGTATCTGTCAGTGAATGTGTGTGTATTTAGAAGGCGGGGGAAGGGTTGGGTGGGGGTGGCGCGCGCGCGGGGGGGGGGGGGGGGGGGTGTCTGAGTTTTGTCCTGCCTAGGGCAGCACAAAACCAAGATACACCACTGATCTCTGCATGTGAGGAGAGCAGGGGATGTGAGGTAATCTCAGTCCTTGCTTTTCATCTTTCACACACAGCGCTGAGATATAAAGTTAAGGAGAGACCTACTGCCAGGTCCCACATTTGGGTGCCTGACTTTCACGTGTTTCCATTGGCTGATTGTGGCAATGCAAATGGCAGTGGGTGTGCACGCTCAGCGGTTGCTATGTGTAATTTGGTACACTGAGGACTGCAGGCCAGTGGTCATTAATTTGTGGGCCAAAGGTTGTGGAGACCTACTTTACACAGTGTCTGCATTAACATATTAACAAAACCATATGTTGCCTGCCTATTTGGACACTTTTTCAATGGTATTATTGTCACTCAGGTAAGTTAAATAGAATGGGGGTGGAGAGGAATATATTGTATGGAAATGATTTGACCATTAAAAAATAATTCTCATTATTTGAAAATATGACTAATAGTGATGTCCTGAACGGTTCGCTGGCGAATAGTTCCTGGCGAACATAGCTTGTTCGCGTTCGCCACGGATGGCGAACATATGCGATGTTCGGTCCGCCCCCTATTCGTCATAATTGAGTAAACTTTGACCCTGTACCTCACAGTCAGCAGACACATTCCAGCCAATCAGCAGCAGACCCTCCCTCCCAGACCCTCCCACCTCCTAGACAGCATACAATTTAGATTAATTCTGAAGCTGCATTCTTTTTTGTGTTTGTGTTTGTGTTTATTATACATTATCCTCTATAGCCAGTAACCTGTGTTTATTATACATTATCCCCCATAGCCAGTAACCTGTGTTTATTATACATTATCCCCCCATAGCCAGTAACCTGTGTTTATTATACATTATCCCCCCATAGCCAGTAACCTGTGTTTATTATACATTATCCCCCATAGCCAGTAACCTGTGTTTATTATACATTATCCTCCCATAGCCAGTAACCTGTGCTTATTATACATTATCTCCCCCATAGCCAGTAGCCTGTGTTTATTATACATTATCCCCCACAACCAGTAACCTGTGTTTACTATACATTATCCCCACACAACCAGTAACCTGTGTTTATTATACATTATCCCCCCATAGCCAGTAACCTGTGTTTATTATACATTATCCTCCCATAGCCAGTAACCTGTGTTTATTATACATTATCCCTCCCATAGCCACTAACCTGTGTTTATTATACATTATCCTCCCCATAGCCAGTAACCTGTGTTTATTATACATTATCCCCCATAGTCATTTATCGTTGGACCTAGGCAGCATGATGTCTTAGACCGGCCCAGAGAGTGAGTGAGTGAGTTAGTGAGTGAATAATATAATATATATGTTCAGAAACATATTAGTGATATATGTAAATCGGGTCCATGCAAAGAGGGTGAAAAGGTATTAAAGAAAAACACACTTATTGCATCAAATTTACAAAGCCAAACTTTTAAAAGCTTTCCTCATTTATTTCTCGGGATGAGGAATATATCGGTTGTAGACTGAGGATTTCCATCTGCCCAATCTTTTCATAATATGCACTGGAGTGTCAGTGTTGAAGGAGACCAAAGCTGCCCCTATTTTAAATGAAAGACCCGAGACATGGATACAACCCAATCTTAGGAGTAGTGTTCTGATGTAGAAGATGAATTTAGCTATAGTCAGAGGGATTCAGTTAGAGTAGTGGTGAAATGTGTGTGGCATGACTGAGTGTGGGTAAGTAAGAGTCAAGTATTTTAACTGGGTACTAGTTCTAGGTGGCATAAAGTGGTATAGCGGATGGATGAGTAGTTTGGTTCGTTTTAGAGGTTTGTAGAGAAAGTATATAGTGATCATGAATTTTAGCGATGTCCAATATTTTTAAGGTGGTCTCAAACAAACATAAAATGCTATATAAAATGTGTGGAAATATCGAATAGTCGTGTACAGTAAATCAGAGAGGGCTCAGAATATCGAACCATCGATCGGTAACCTGGATGAAGTAGGGGGGTCTATCTGTTTTATTAAATACGCGGTAACATGCTTTTAATGGGATAGGACGTTAGGAAAGGTGTGTGATTGGGATAAGTGGTTGTGGCTGTATTTACTTTATCCTGGGACCGACCTGGCTCCTAAGCTTGAGCCGCGCGTGGCTGGATCACTCCTGCCTTCACACGGGCCGCATGCGGCTTGATCTCCTCTTCTGACTTAGCAGTGTGCACTGACCGCAGTGATCGGTCACGTGGCCCGCCTGGCACTAGGAGCACGGCTCGAGTCACGAGCTCGCTCTTAAAGGGGCAGTGGGAGCCAAAAGTTGATTCAGGCTCCTATTGGCCCACGTCATTCCAGCACTCCCACACACAAACGTTTTGCGGGCGTAGGCATGACGTGGGCCAATCACTGGTGTAACAGTAGTGTACATTAAAAAAAAAACTAGAAATTTGACTGTGAAATAATAGCAGTCAGTTTCCTTCACACGTGTGCATTTCAGGGCCTGCCAGGGCACAGTGTCACACCAGTGCAACTCATATCTGGTGTAACAGTAGTGTACATTTAAAAAAAAATACAGGGGGCTTGTTGTCACCTTTCAAGGACCCTTGGTGTTGTACGTGGCTGGGTGGAGGAAGAGACCTTCAATGACATCAGTGAGGACAAGGAACGGGACATGGCTAGCTTGGTATCCAACCTTGTGCAAATGGGGAGTTTGCGGTTGTGCAAATGGACTGTTTGCGGTTGTTTGCGGTGCATTAAACGGGAAGTTTGGTCTGTCACCGTGAAGCGGGCGTAACCCTTACACTACCTGATCAATACAACATCATACCTGATGTTTTAAAGCACGTTATTCCGAACAATTTAGGAATGTTAGGTGATTTATGCCCTCTATGGATTAAAACCAGACTCTGCATCGACTATGTAATTTTCCATGGGAGTTTTGCCATGGATCCCCCTCTGGCATGCCACAGTCCAGGTGTTAGTCCCCTTGAAACAACTTTTCCATCACTATTGTGGCCAGAAAGAGTCCCTGTGGGTTTTAAAATTCGCCTGCCTATTGAAGTCTATGGCGGTTCGCCCGGTTTGCCCGTTCGCGAACATTTGCAGAAGTTTGCGTTTGCCGTTCGCGTTCGCGACATCACTAATGACTAAATATATAAAGTTATTTTTTCACCTTATTTTCTCTTTAAACAAAAAAAAATAGAATGGAGAAAGAAATAACAGAATGAAGAAAACCCAAATGCAATCATAGTCCCATTATCTTTTCAAGAAATTAAACCCATACATGGCATATACACTGAACCAATGCCAACAGCTCTTTGGTGATGATTTTTTTTTTTACAGGTCTGCACAATGACAGAATCAGATTTTACCGAAGGCAGATTGGAGTTTTTTGTAAGAAGACTCATAGAGATATATAGTTTTATTTTTATTCCAGAAGTTTGGTCCTTAAGGGGTTAAAGTTCTTATCTCACAGAGAACGAGATAAGAGCATCTATACTCACCAGACTGCGATGTAAGATCTGATTGAAAATGATTACTTTCCAATCAGCTCTTAGCCTGCAATCAGCCTATAGATCAGGTAAGTAAGTGGGTGGCCCTAGTAGTGAGGAATGGGGGGGAAACTAGATGGGGGACTCTAGAAGTGAGGGATGGGGGGGGGGGACTTTAGTAGTGAGAATTCGAGGGGCACTAGATAGGGGAATCTAGTAGTGAGGGATGGGGGGACACTAGATGGGGGACTTTAGTATTGAGGGATGGGGGACATTAGATGGGGGGACTCTTAATAGTGAGGGATGGGGGCCTCTAGTAGTGAAGAATGGGAGGGACATTAGATGGGGGACTCTGGTAGTGAGGGACACTAGATGGGGAGACTCTAGTAGTGAGCAATGGGGGAAAAATAGATAAGGGAATCTAGTAGTGAGGGATGAGGATGCACTAGTAGGAGGCGAGCTAGCTGTGTCCTGTATTGGGGGATGGGAGGACTCTAGTAGTGAGGGATGGGGGGACATAGTAGCGAGGAATGGAGATAGGGTATTTTAGTAGTGAGGGATAGGGGACTCTAGTAGTGAGTGAATGGGGGACACTAGATGGGGGACTCTAGTAGTGAGGGATGGGGGATATTAGATGGGGGGACTCTAGTAGTGAAAGATGGGGGACTCTGTAGTGAGGGATAGGGGGACATTAGATGGGGAGACTCTAGTAGTGAGGGATGGGAGGCCTCTAGTAGTGAGGAATGGGAGGGACATTAGATAGGGGAATCTAGTAGTGAAGAATGGTGGGACACTTGATAGGGTAAACCTGGTAGTGAGGTATGGGGACACACTAGATGGGGGGACTCTAATAGTGAGGGATGCGGTATTAGATGGTGGGACTTTAGTAGTGAAGGATTGGGGGACATTAGATGGGGGGACACTGTAGTGAGGGATAGGGGGACATTAGATGGGGGACTCTAGAAGTGAGGGATAGGGGGCCTCTAGTAGTGAGGAATGGGAGGGACATTAGATAGGGGAATCTAGTAGTAAAGAATGGTGGGACACTAGATGGGGTGACTCTGGAAGTGAGGTATGGGGACACACTAGATGGGGGACTCTAGTAGTGAAGGATTGGGGGACATTAGATGGGGGACTCTGTAGTGAGGGATAGGGGGACATTAGATGGGGGACTCTAGTAGTGAGGGATGGGGGGCCTCTAGTAGTGAGGAATGGGAGGGACATTAGATAGGGGAATCTAGAAGTGAAGAATGGTGGGACACTAGATGGGGTGACTCTGGCAGTGAGGTATGGGGACACACTAGATAGGGGGACTCTAGTCGTGAGGGATAGGGGACTCTAGTTGTGAGCTAGCTGTGTCCTGTATTGGGGGATGGGAGGACTCTAGTAGTGAGGGATGGGGGGACATAGTAGCGAGGAATGGAGGTGCACTAGATAGGGTATTTTAGTAGTGAGGAATAGGGGACTCTAATAGTGAGGGAATAGGGGACACTAGATGGGGGACTCTAGTAGTGAGGTATGGGGGATATTAGATGGGGGACTCTGTAGTGAGGGATAGGGGGACATTAGAAGGGGGGACTCTAGTAGTGAGGGATGGGAGGCCTCTAGTAGTGAGGAATGGGAGGGACATTATAAAGAGGACTCTAGTAGTGAGGAATGGGGGGACACTAGATTGGGTTACTCTGGTATGACGGATGGGGGACTCTAGTAGTGAGGAATGGGGTGGGAGGTACACTAGATAGGGGGATCTAGTAGTGAGGGATGAGGGGAGTTGGAGGCACTAGTAGGAGGAGAGCTAGCTGTGTCCTGTATTGGGACATCTGTAACCACTACACATTCAGTTTTTTTTTCCTGAATGGTTAGATTTGTATGCTATGTGCTCCTGTGTCTATAAAGACAGATATCTTTATTTAAATTAACTACAGAAGAGTTTATAACACACACACACACACACACACACACACACACACACACACACACACACACACACACACACACACACACACACACACACACACACACACACACACACACACACACACACATATATATATCAAATTGAAAATAATTTTTAGTTTTATTTTATTTTTCTAATTTTATTGTAACACACCAGAAGTGGGAAAAGGTGCTGTAATACAACCAGTGCTTTGCTGAGGCTGGTGAGAATAGGTGCTGTTTAACTCTGTATCACTGCTCCTTTGTGGTCCATAGAATTCACTTAAGATACTGTAGCCCCATGTAGCTAGAGCGCAGCTAAGCGGAAAAAGGCCTTGACAGGGGTTAGGAGGCGGGCTTAGGAGGAAGTAAGCGAGGGTTGGAATTATGGGTAAGTGGGATTGGCTATTTAAATGAGCAGCCATTTTAGGTGAGTCATTCTAACTTCCTACCTGGTCGAGTTTGTGTTCGCCTCGGTGTGCGCGGACTTTGCTTGGTCGGATTTCTTTTGTCTCCTCTGCAGGAACAATGGACGACGTGGAGCGTTTGCTGGAAGGGATCAGGTCGGCAGCACGGCATCAAGGTGTGGACTGGCTACGGGCACAGCTTGGCCCTGCCCTGGCGGAGGCGGCGGATCGGGACGGCGATGGCGGGAGACCGGTCCGGGCCCGGAGGCCCCCGAGGAGGCTAAGCCCGGGCGCGGGGCCCGGTGAAGTGGTACCCGGTAGCAGTGGAGTTCCAGTTACGACCGGCAGCAGGCCCGGGAGCTGCGTGGTCGAGGCCTTGCCTCCCCGTGTGCGGACGGAGCCTCGGATGTGCACTAGGCGGCAAAGGGATATCGTGGACGGGGGCGCGGCTGCTAGCAGGTCGGAGGCGGCCGGGCGGCCCCCTGGTGCTTCGAGACCCACGGAGGGGAGGCCCAGGAGGGCTTTCCCCCCTTCGGACAGCGGAGACGATGAGGAGGCTGGATCCGGGAGACCGCATGGCAGGCATCAGGCAAGTGCAGAGGGCTCAGGTCGGGGCCCTCTTGGCGGGAAGGTTGTTCGGGGGAGCTCTGCCACTGGGGGGGGCGGGAGTAAGCCGGTTGGGGGTACACAGGCCTTAGTGGGAAAGGGGGAGGGCCCTGGGGCCCCGAAGAGAAAATGTGGCTCTAAAGGAGTAAGTTCTACGGGTGGTAGGGGTTCCCGGGAGGGGGCCAGGTCAGACAGAGGGTCTCCCGTAGGGGTGGTGGGTAGTTCGGGGCCATCGGGGTCTGGCAAGCAAGGGGTCAGAGGTAAGGGGGTGGGGGAGGGGGTTTCGGAGGTAGCTAGGCAAGGGCGTAGGGTAGGCCGGGAGTCGGGTCTTTCCGTAGTGGAGGGGCGCAGGGGGGGCCCGGGTTCCAGGAGTAGTAGTGACAGTCCCTCGCCCGTTAGATCTCTGGGGTCCCGGGATGCTCGGGGGCGGTCGGGTCGGCACTGCTCCCCCTCGGATAGCTCAGCAGGGGAAGGTGCGGCAGCCCCTCGGTATGGACAGCAGGGGCGGCTTGCTGGTAGAGACGGGAGGAGTCGTAGCCCCAGGGGTTCCCGGGTGCCACGTGGTGGTAGAGGTCAGCGGGAGGCTTCGGTGCAGAGCAGGCGCTCCCGGGGTCGGGACGGGAGGGGAGTGGATGTTCGTTACCCCCTACCCAGGACTTCTTCTCCTTGTCCTAGATTTCGGAGCCGTTCTGCTTCCTCACAGGCTGGGCACCGGGTGGGCTCCCCGGTCGGCGAGATGGCGGCGGAAGTTCCTCTTCCCGGACGTCAGGCGATCTGTACTGCAGCCCCCACCGCTCCGGTGTCGGGGGGCTTGGCCGGTGAGTCCAGTGGGTCACTACACTCTAGCGCACTAGTTACCACACTTCAGGCACTACTCCACTCATTGGGGGCGGGGGGTGACACTAGCGGCGTTGGTCAGGTGTGGGCTCCGGGTGCAGTGGCTTCAGGTTCTCGGATCCGGGATTCCGCGGGGCCTAGTTCGGGCGGGGATTTGGTGGTGCCGCAGGACGTAGGGGAGGTTGGGAGCGAAAGGGCTGAGTTGTCCGGGGGTATCCCCGACGCGGCTAGGCAGCACGCGTACGTATCTTTTGCGGGCCCACTGGGGGTCCATTTGAAACAGGACGTGAAGGATAAGATTTGGAAGGGCGAGTTCTGTGAGATTTTCTCCCTCCTCCCGTTAGAGGACTTCATTGACCTCAAGGAGGAGGATAAGAAGGATGAGAAAAAAGAGGAGGAGGAGAAGAGGAAGCGGTACCGCAAGATACCGAAGTCCTTCGGTAATTGGTTGCGGGCTTTTTGTGTGCTGGCTAGCGTGCTCGGCGAGAAATCGCCGGGGTTGTGCTCGTCTTTGTTCTGCTATTTGGATGGCATTTGGGAGGCGTACCGGACTTACGGGGGGTTGGCATGGTGGAGGTACGACGAGCAGTTTCGGCAGCGGCTGGCGGCTAACCCGGGTATGCGGTGGGACCAAATGGACCTGCCGCTCTGGATGAAGCTAATGATGGCGCAAAAAGCGCAGCCCTTTCAGAGCTCGGCCGGCGCCAGGGGGCAGTCCGCCTCGTCGGCCACCTTACAAAAGGGCTTATGCTGGCTCTATAACGAGGGCCAATGCAAATGGGGAGCCTCCTGTCGTTTCAAGCATGAGTGCTCCGGCTGCGGGGGAGCTCATGGGCTCAACCGCTGCTTTAAGAAGGGTAAGTCCGGAGGCGCCGGCGCGGCTGTCGCGCCGGGGGGAGGGGGTGCATCCGCTTCCCCTGGGCCTAACCCCAGTGAAGCTAAGCGCGATGGAGCCGTGGCTAGGCCGCTACGGTAACAGGGCGGACGCTGCGGTGCTCCTGGCGGGGTTTGCGGTGGGGTTCTTTATTCCGTTTCAGGAGCGACGAGGGGGTCAAGGGAGGCTGCGCAACCTGAAGTCTGTGGCGGACTTCCCGGATGTGGTTAGGGAAAAGCTGGGCAAAGAAGTCGGACTGGGCCGCATGGCAGGCCCATTTGTAGTGCCTCCGCTGGAGGGCCTGCGGGTTTCCCCACTTGGGGTGGTCCCCAAGAAGGAGCCGGGTAAATTT
Source organism: Pelobates fuscus (assembly GCF_036172605.1). NCBI lineage: Eukaryota > Metazoa > Chordata > Amphibia > Anura > Pelobatidae > Pelobates > Pelobates fuscus. Next base: position 275,415,870 of record NC_086320.1, on the reverse strand, counting down.
AGACTCATTCACCATCTCTCATACCCGAAAGGGGAGTCGGTGAATGACGGTATTCATAAGGAATTGTGCTCGGTGTCATATGCATCTTTCGACCGGGCGGTCGATTTGGTCCGGCGGGCCGGGCATGGGGCCCTGATGGCTAAGGTGGACATCGAGGCCGCGTTCCGGCTGCTACCGGTCTACCGGGACTGTCATCACCTGCTGGGGTGTTTCTTTGAAGGGGCCTACTTCGTGGACTTGTGTCTGCCCATGGGCTGTTCCATTTCGTGCTCCTATTTTGAGAAATTCAGCACTTTTCTCGAATGGGTGATACGGGTGGAAGCGGGGAGTCGTCTTATTGTACATTATCTAGATGATTTTCTGTGTGTGGGACCGGCCGGTTCCCTGGATTGCCTGCGCCTGCTGCGGACGGTTGAGTGGGTGGCGGGCCAATTCGGGGTTCCGCTGGCGGCGGATAAGACCGAGGGCCCGACCACGTGTTTGAGTTTTCTAGGTCTGGAGATTGACTCTGGGAGGGGAGAATGTCGGCTGCCCCAGGATAAGCTGGCAAGGCTTCGGGGGGCGGTGGCTGCCGTTGCTGGGGCACGCAAGGTGACTCTGGTGCAGCTACAGTCTTTGATTGGGTTGCTCAATTTTGCGTGTCGGGTCATCCCGATGGGAAGGGTGTTTAGTCGCAGCTTGTCGGCCGCTACCGCGGGGGTTAGATCCCCGCACCATTTCGTACGGGTGTCGGCGGCCATGCGAGCGGACTTGGGCATCTGGGATGCCTTCTTGCGGGATTTTAATGGGACGGTGTTGTTCCGGCAGGAGGGCCAGTCGTCGGCCGAGCTGGAGCTTTTTACGGATGCTTCGGGCAGTATAGGCTTTGGGGCATATTTCGGGGGCTCCTGGTGTGCGGAGCGGTGGCCGGACTCTTGGGGTTCGAGCCCTCTTATGCGCAACTTGGCTTTCTTGGAGTTGTTCCCGTTGGTCGTTGCAGTAGCGTTATGGGGTGACAGGCTGCGTGATCGGAAAGCGGTATTTTTCTCGGATAACATGGCGGTGGTTCACGCGGTGAATCGCCAGTCGGCGGCATCAAAGCCGGTGGTTCAGCTGCTTAGGCGACTGGTATTGCTGTGTATGTCCCGAAATGTTGTTTTTCGCGCGCGCCATGTTCCCGGCTATTTGAATGAGGTGGCTGATGCTCTATCTCGTTTTCAGTGGTCCCGTTTCTGGCTGGCGGCGCCGGGGGCATCGAAGGAAGGGCTGGCTTGCCCGGACGAGATTTGGCAGCTGGGGGCGTCCTGCTTGGAGGACTCGTGAAGGCTTCTCTGGCACCGGCCACTTGGGCCTCGTACAGTAAGGTTTGGGGCTTGTGGGAACGGTCACTGGAGGGGTTGGCCATGGACAGCGGGGAGGCCCTGCGGGACGCTTTCTTGTGGTACACCTGTCAGTTGCTGACAAAAGGGCCGTCCCCTGCCGTAGTGGACAGATCCATGGCGGCTATGGCGTTTTGGTTTCGGTGGCGTGGGAAGGAGGACTTTACCAAGACCTTCGTCATCAGGCAAGCCCTGAAGGGTTATCGCAAGGGGCGCAGGGCGCCGGATACCAGGCGCCCGGTGTCGGTGCGGCTGCTGGGGGACTTGGTGGGTATATTGCATGAGGTTTGTTTTGATGGGTTTGAGGCTTTACTGTTCAAAGTAGCGTTTGTTTTGGCGTTTTTTGGGGCATTCCGAGTAGGGGAATTGGTGAGTGCTAGTAAACTGGCGCAGGGGGGCCTGCAATTGTCGGGGGTCCGTATCCTGGATAGGAAGGTGGTGGTGCACCTTGGCAGGTCCAAAACGGACGTCCGCGGCGTGGGCCGGGACGTGACACTGGGGGCCTTGCCAGGCTCGGCTTTGTGCCCGGTGGCTGCTACGGTGGAGTATCTGGCGCGGAGGCCAGCGGCGGGGGGCTCCTTATTGGTGCATGCTGACGGATCGTCCCTTTCTCGGTTCCAGTTCACGAAAGTTTTTCGGTTGGGCTTGGGCAGGTTGGGGCTTCAAGCTGCACAATTTGGGACGCACTCGTTCCGTATTGGGGCGGCCACGGAGGCCGCACGGTTGGGATTGGGGGACGAGGTGGTGAAGAGGATCGGGAGGTGGGAATCGGTAAGATTCCGCTCCTATGTCCGGTTGGGTCTATTGGATTAATGGCAGGGGACTGTTTCGTATTTCAAAAAAAAAAAAAAAAAAAAAAATGTGTAGAACCATCAAATTCGAAAGGTTTTGTGTTATGATGTGAGGGGTAATGGCTATGTTGGGATGTTTCGCTGTGTTGGTTGGGGATGGGGTAGGGGTCTCTGTTGGACTTCCCTCATCATTTGTTTTCTCCCCCCAGGGCGTGTGGCATGGATCGTGGGCCATTCGTTTGTCTTCTGGGCCGAGAGGAGGGCCGCAGCTCGAGCGCAAGGCCAGCAGCTGGGTTTTCCGAGAGGCCAGTTGGCAGTTCGTTGGTTTGGGTATCGGGGTTTTTGCTGGGGGGATGTTTGTGGGAAACTGTTTGGGATGCTGGCAGCAGGGTACTCGCCAGACGTGCTGGTATTACATGTGGGGGGAAATGACCTGGGCCTTACGCCGCAGCGCCGGCTGGTGAAGTGGATGAAGCAGGACATTAATAAGTTAAGGGGCCTGCTTCCGGGGGTAATGTTGGTCTGGTCTGAGATTGTCCCGCGGCGCCGGTGGCGGCACGCTCGGGACCCGGGGGCTATGGAGAGGTGCAGGAAGAAGGTGAATAGCTTGATGGCAAGCTTTGTGCGGAAAGTAGGGGGTGTAGTGGTACGGCACCTGGAGTTGGAGGAAGGGTTGCCAGGATACTACCGCTCGGATGGTGTTCACCTCTCGGATGTGGGTTTGGACCTGCTCAACTTGGGTTGGCAGGATGGTATAAGGATGGCTCTGTTTCTTCGGGGTGGCGGAGCTCAGACAGCTTAAGGGGTCAAGGTCTGAGCTTGTGGCGGGACGGGGAGCTGAAGGAGAGGAAATAGGCTCCCCTGGATGAACGTGAGGTGGAATAAACAGATTGTGGTCATCGGTGGTTGAGAGGTTTCGAGTCCTGGAGGTGGCTCAGAACCTGGTGGGGCAGGGGTATCCGGGTATACCCCTGCCGTGGTTAATGGTGGTTGGCACTTTGATATAAAGTTGGTGTATGTTATAATTATGTATATATGTGTTATTATATGGGGGTCATTGCCTTTTGTATGGTAGCCGAAGGAACAGGATGCGAGGGGGCGGAGTATGGGGGGCAATGACCCATGTTTACCTGTTAATTTATTATCGATATTATTATTATTATTATTATTATTATTATAATTATTGGTTAATAAAGCTGTGGACAAATTTCCCCATACTACTTAGTGTCTGTGTATTATTGGGTTAGGTTATGGGGGTGGTTTGTCCTGGATTCCGACTGCCCAAATGGCGACTATAGACCTGTCATGTAGCCCCATGTAGCTAGAGCGCAGCTAAGCGGAAAAAGGCCTTGACAGGGGTTAGGAGGCGGGCTTAGGAGGAAGTAAGCGAGGGTTGGAATTATGGGTAAGTGGGATTGGCTATTTAAATGAGCAGCCATTTTAGGTGAGTCATTCTAACTTCCTACCTGGTCGAGTTTGTCCCACCCACCCTCCCTTTGTTTGTTTTGTGTTTATTTAACCCGTTTCTTTCACAGCGGCGGGACGGGGAGCTGAAGGAGAGGAAATAGGCTCCCCTGGATGAACGTGAGGTGGAATAAACAGATTGTGGTCATCGGTGGTTGAGAGGTTTCGAGTCCTGGAGGTGGCTCAGAACCTGGTGGGGCAGGGGTATCCGGGTATACCCCTGCCGTGGTTAATGGTGGTTGGCACTTTGATATAAAGTTGGTGTATGTTATAATTATGTATATATGTGTTATTATATGGGGGTCATTGCCTTTTGTATGGTAGCCGAAGGAACAGGATGCGAGGGGGCGGAGTATGGGGGGCAATGACCCATGTTTACCTGTTAATTTATTATCGATATTATTATTATTATTATTATTATTATAATTATTGGTTAATAAAGCTGTGGACAAATTTCCCCATACTACTTAGTGTCTGTGTATTATTGGGTTAGGTTATGGGGGTGGTTTGTCCTGGATTCCGACTGCCCAAATGGCGACTATAGACCTGTCAAGGATACAGTTTCATAAAGACACATGGATTAGAATTTGAATCTAACTTAACCCCTTAAGACCGCAGGACGTACTATGCCGTCCTTATTTTGGTGGCTCTAAACGCCGCAGGACGGCATAGTACGTCCTGGGCGGTCTTCAGCCCCACGTGGCCGGCGGAACATGGCCGCTGCAGATCGCGGTCGGGGGGCATGCCTGGCCCCCCAGGCAGCCCCCCTGTGCCTGGGGACCGCGGTCTGCAGCTTCCGATCGCAGTGACAGGCTGTCACTGCGATCGGTATTTACCATGTGTCAGCCGATTTGAAATCGGCTGACACATGGAGCCGGCCGCATTCTTCTGCAGCAGATCGCGGTCGGGGGACATGCCTGGCCCCCCAGGCAGCCCCCCTGGGGTCAGTGACCGCGATCTGAACTGTCAGGCTGCAGTCTGATCACACTGACAGGCTGCCATAGCCTGTCAGTGCGATCAGTGTTACTATGTGTCAGCTCATTGGCTGACACATGTAACTGCAGCCATTAGCCCCCTACAGATCGCGGTGGGGGCATGCCTGTACCTCCCAGGCATCCCCCTGTGGCCAATTACCGCGATCTGTAGGAGGTGATCACAGTGACAGCCAGTCACTGTGATCACTGTTAGTATGTGTCAGCCAATGATCTCAGATCACTGGCTGACACATTGTCTCTGCCCCTCTCCTCACCTCACTTCGATCTGAGAGAGAGAGGCAGAGAGATCGTGGTTTTTGCAGCTCCTGTGGAAAAAGAAAGTTTAAATTTTTTTTCAAAGTTTTAAAATTTATATTTTATTTAACCCTTTCAGTGCTGATCACAGCATATTACTGTGATCAACCTGATTAGGGTATTTATTTACTATTATTTTTTTGGATCAAAAAAAAATTATTTCTAATTTTTTTTGATCCTTGTGTCAGTCGCAGCAACCCAAATCTCCATTACCCTTTCCCCGCTGCCGTGATCACTATACTGTACAGTATATCTGCTGTACAGTACTGTATCAGTGATCACTGTGATCAGAGGGCTCTCTGATCAGACTGACCTTTTTTAGGGTTATTTTTACAGATCAAAAAATAACCCTTTCAGTTTTAAAAACTTTTTTGGGTCAAAAAAATTATTTCTAATTTTTTTTGACCCTTTGTGTCAGTCGCAGCAACCCAAATCTCCCTTAACCCTTTCCCCGCTGCCGTGATCACTATACTGTACAGTTTATCTGCTGTACAGTACTGTATCAGTGATCACTGTGATCAGAGGGCTCTCTGATCAGACTGACTTTTTTTTAGGGTTATTTTTATAGATCTGAAAATAACCCTTTCAGTGTACTGATTGCAGCTGCCTATACTGTGATCAGTACATTTATATTATTTTTTGAGGGCGGGTAGTAGGTGTTAGGCAGGTAGATAATTAATTACCCACTTTAGTATATAAATTAATTAATTTGTCCCCCTAGAATGGCACGTCGCTACTCAGCCGAGGAGGCGTATGCCATTCTGGCAGGCAGTGATAGTGACACTCTGCAAGACAGTGACACTATCACTGCCTCTGACATTGAGCCTCTGAGTGAGACCTCAAGTGATGGTGCCCCACCACCACTCACAAGAGGACGCTCAGCAAGCCCAATGCCAGGCGGAGACTGGGTGCCTCCAAATATGATGGCCCCAGAAATACCGCCGTTCACTGTTACACCTGGCATCACTGTAACAGTGGACGACTGCGAGCCAATTCGTTTTTTTGAGCTCTTTATGTCAGACGATATATTTGAGCTCATGGCTCAGCAAACTAATTTGTTTGCTATGCAGTATCTCTCTGCACATCCGGGGTCCCATCATGGTCGCAGGAATATGTGGAGACCCACGGATGTCGCAGAGATGAAGCGGTTTTGGGCTTTAACCCTAATGATGGGTATTGTAAAAAAGCCCAGTATCAGGTCCTACTGGAGCAAGCAACGTATCCTGGCTACACCTCTTTTCCCTGAGGTTATGTTGAGGGATCGCTACCTGCAACTGCTGCGATTCCTTCATTTTAATGATAACTCGCTGTGTCCCCCTAGAAACGGCCCACTGTTTGACAGGCTATATAAAATTCGGCCCTTTATTCAACTCCTGTCAGACAAATTTTCTGAAAATTATGTCCCCGATAAAGATATTTCAATTGACGAGTCCCTTATGAAATTTAAAGGTCGACTGCTATTTAAGCAATATATTCCATCGAAGCGGTCCCGATATGGCGTTAAATTTTATAAATTATGTGAATCCTGTACTGGTTACACATGGGCGTTTCGCATTTACCAGGGGAAGGATAGCCATCTTGACCCACCAGGATGCCCTGATTCTGTGGGTACAAGTGGCAAGATTGTTTGGGATCTAATCCTTCCCTTGTTGAATAAGGGATATAGGCTATGGGTTGACAATTATTATACCAGTATAGAATTATTTAAAAATTTATATTGTTTTGAAGAATCGCAGGGGTTTCCCCCAAGCCCTGGCAAGTGGCAGAAGCAGTAGAGGTTCCTCTTCAGCTCTCCGCCAGGATGAGTTGCTTGCTCTTCGCTTCAGAGATAGGAAAGATGTATACATGCTGTCTACGATGCATGACGAAAGTACAGTGCCAGTGTCTGTGAGAGGTAGCACTGAGCATCTGGAAAAGCCGAAGTGCATTGTAGACTACAGCAAGTTTATGGGGGGAGTAGACTTGGCTGACCAATGCATACAGCCCTATCTGGTGAACCGAAAAACTAGGACCTGGTACAAGAAAATTGCAATCTACGTGAGCCAGATTGCAATTTTCAATGCCTATGTCCTCTATACAAAAGAGGTCATAGGTAGGCCCTGCCCTTTCCTCGAATTCACATTAAGCATTTTGTCCCGTATGTTATTTACCCAGCCCCCCAATCCCACTTTGGAATCAGGAGATCTCCAAAGAGTTTGTGGCAAACACTTCCCTTCCCGAATCCCATCCACCCCTAGTAAAAAAGCTCCCCAAAAAAAGTGCCGTGTTTGCTACAAGAAAGGAGTCCGAAAGGACTCCAGTTTTTATTGTCCAACCTGCCCATCTCTACCCGCCCTCTGCATAACAGACTGTTTCAAAGTCTACCATACAGAGCTGAATTTCTGAATCACTCTGTATGGGACTTTGGCAGTTTGTTTGCTTGATTTACCTGGATTTCTGACCTCGGCTTGTCCTGACTACGCTTTGTTAGCTGCCTGTACCGACCCATTGGCTTGTTTTACCGACTACTCTGAATTCTGGATTCCCCTGACCTTGGCCTGTCCCTGTTTACGCTAGCCATTCTAAAGTGGCTACACCAAACAACTCAAAATACTACATTTGTAGTACTTGAAATGTGACTTCCCAATAAAAAACTGATCACAGGGTTAATGCTGTGATTAGCACTGAAAGGGTTACAAAAAATAGTTTTTTTTCTCGTTTTTTTACTTCTCAAACTTTTCGCACAGTGACTCTATGTGATATCAAAGATCTATCTGCCTCTCTCTGCCTTCAGATCAAAGTGTATGTGGGGTACTGTTCTATTCATGTGATATAATAAAAACCTGGAAACATGGTACATGTAGGTACTGTTATATTCAAAAGACAGTGTTAAATCAAAATACCAAGTCTCTAGTGCACTAACTAATATCAGGATTATGACATTTCCAGTGAAAATGCTATTTATCTGATTAAAAAGACAAAAATCAAAGTAGAAATCACTACATGGGCCCAGCATTTCTGTTAAAATGGCTAGACCTAACATCTCAAATTATGCCATTTGTTATACTCTGGGGTGCCTACTTTTGAAAATGGTTTGCCATAAGGGTGGGAATGTTATTACCCAGGCTGTCATGCTCTCTCAAATGCGATATAGGCCCAGAAAATCACTTTGCCAAATTTCAATGTAATAAAGCCGTATATATGACCGTGTAACTTTCCAAAACACCATAAAACCTATACATGGGGGGTACCATGGCGCTCGTGAGACCTCACTGAGCAGAACTAGGAGTGTTTCAGGGCAGTAAACTATATACTAACAATAATATTATCAGTGAAAGTACAGATTTTATGTGAAAAATGCAAAAAAAACAAACAAACACTAAATTTGGCTAGGGTTTGTGCCCAAGTGGCTACTAGAAAAGACTGGGCATACCCCATTTTGAATACCCTGGGATGTCTACTTTTTCAAATGGTATGCCATGATGGGGGTAATTTTCATTTCTTGGCTGCCATACGGTCTCAAAGGCAGCCTGGACACTGCAAACTAATCTGACAAATTTCAAGGTGAAAAAGCATAAATGGATAAGCCGTATATATGACCCTGAAACTTTCCAAAACCCCATAAAACCTATACATGGGGGGTACCATGGCGCTCGTGAGACCTCACTGAGCAGAACTAGGAGTGTTTCAGGGCAGTAAACTATATACTAACAATAATATTATCAGTGAAAGTACAGATTTTATGTGAAAAATGCAAAAAAAACAAACAAACACTAAATTTGGCTAGGGTTTGTGCCCAAGTGGCTACTAGAAAAGACTGGGCATACCCCATTTTGAATACCCTGGGATGTCTACTTTTTCAAATGGTATGCCATGATGGGGGTAATTTTCATTTCTTGGCTGCCATACGGTCTCAAAGGCAGCCTGGACACTGCAAACTAATCTGACAAATTTCAAGGTGAAAAAGCATAAATGGATAAGCCGTATATATGACCCTGAAACTTTCCAAAACCCCATAAAACCTATACATGGGGGGTACCATGGCGCTCGTGAGACCTCACTGAGCAGAACTAGGAGTGTTTCAGGGCAGTAAACTATATACTAACAATAATATTATCAGTGAAAGTACAGATTTTATGTGAAAAATGCAAAAAAAAACAAACAAACACTAAATTTGGCTAGGGTTTGTGCCCAAGTGGCTACTAGAAAAGACTGGGCATACCCCATTTTGAATACCCTGGGATGTCTACTTTTTCAAATGGTATGCCATGATGGGGGTAATTTTCATTTCTTGGCTGCCATACGGTCTCAAAGGCAGCCTGGACACTGCAAACTAATCTGACAAATTTCAAGGTGAAAAAGCATAAATGGATAAGCCGTATATATGACCCTGAAACTTTCCAAAACCCCATAAAACCTATACATGGGGGGTACCATGGCGCTCGTGAGACCTCACTGAGCAGAACTAGGAGTGTTTCAGGGCAGTAAACTATATACTAACAATAATATTATCAGTGAAAGTACAGATTTTATGTGAAAAATGCAAAAAAAAAAAAAAAACACTAAATTTGGCTAGGGTTTGTGCTCAAGTGGCTACTACAAAAGACTGGGCATACCCCATTTTGAATACCCTGGGATGTCTACTTTTTCAAATGGTATGCCATGATGGGGGTAATTTTCATTTCTTGGCTGCCATACGGTCTCAAAGGCAGCCTGGACACTGCAAACTAATCTGACAAATTTCAAGGTGAAAAAGCATAAATGGATAAGCCGTATATATGACCCTGAAACTTTTCAAAACCCCATAAAACCTATACATGGGGGGTACCATGGCGCTCGTGAGACCTCACTGAGCAGAACTAGGAGTGTTTCAGGGCAGTAAACTATATACTAACAATAATATTATCAGTGAAAGTACAGATTTTATGTGAAAAATGCAAAAAAAACAAACAAACACTAAATTTGGCTAGGGTTTGTGCCCAAGTGGCTACTAGAAAAGACTGGGCATACCCCATTTTGAATACCCTGGGATGTCTACTTTTTCAAATGGTATGCCATGATGGGGGTAATTTTCATTTCTTGGCTGCCATACGGTCTCAAAGGCAGCCTGGACACTGCAAACTAATCTGACAAATTTCAAGGTGAAAAAGCATAAATGGATAAGCCGTATATATGACCCTGAAACTTTCCAAAACCCCATAAAACCTATACATGGGGGGTACCATGGCGCTCGTGAGACATCACTGAGCAGAACTAGGAGTGTTTCAGGGCAGTAAACTATATACTAACAATAATATTATCAGTGAAAGTACAGATTTTATGTAAAAAAAAGAAAACACAAAAAAAAAACGCTAACTTTGGCTAGGGTTTGTGCCCAAGTGGCTACTACAAAAGACTGGCCATACCCCATTTTGAATACCCTGGGATGTCTACTTTTTCAAATGGTATGCCATGATGGGGGTAATTTTCATTTCTGGGCTGCCATACGGTCTAAAAGGCAACCTAGGTCACTCAAACCAATCTGTCAAATTTCTATGCAGAAAATAAAATAATGGACAAGTCGTATATTTGACCCTGTAACTTTCCAAAACCCCATAAAACCTATACATGGGGGGTACTGTTTTACTCGTGAGACATTTCTGAATACAAATATGTATGTTTTATTGCAGGAAAACCGAATAGTATTCTGACATTAACAGTTAAATTGCCATGCTGAAATTGAAAAATAACAAGATTTCATAATTTTTTCAAGTTTTTTAGATTTTATTCATATAAAATGGAGTTCCATACATGAATGTTTGATATTAAATGAAAGCCCTGTTTCCCCTGAACAAAATGATATATAATAAGTGTGGGTGCACTTAGTATGAAAGAGGTAAATTATTGTTGAACAGACATATAGTAAAATTCTGTGGTTTGTTTACATTTTTTTTGGATCACAACTTGTACATTTGGCTGCGGTCTTAAGGGGTTAAAGTCGTTTTTGTTTTTTATTGTGATATACAGCATTTTCCCCTTTCCAAATGTGTTTTTTTTACTCTTATGTCACTCCTTCTGATTTACATTCTGTGATGTCATGCCCTGTAATGTCACGCATATATAATTAATTATGCAAATGAGTATGGCCCGTATTTTTTTCTAAGAAAGGTGGCAACCCTAGTCATGAACTGTACACTAACACTACTTCATTAACCTGCAGTTATGCTTAGAGTATCCCTTTAATAAAAACAAAAGCTCTTTTTCATGATATACTGATGCTCTCGGGTGAGAACCATCAAATCTTCTGGTAGTTTGTGTCTCACAGGTTCCTGAAACGTTGCTTATGGTGGGAGATTTTAATTATTCAACAAATTATTTAATATATGTATACAAGGCACACAATTTCCTCTCACCACTAGCAGGGCCGCCATCAGGGGGTGACAACCATAACAGTTGTCACGGGCCCGGCGGCCCGTTGTATAGCGCGACCCGGGCCCCTTTAAAAAAAAAAAAAAAAAAGCAGCCACAAGTGCTGCTGGGAGGAAGTGGTCACTTCCTCCCAGCTCACTCCGCGCGGGAGGAGTGCGCGCCCGCCCGCCCGCCCAGCCGTGAAGAGCGAGAGCCAGGCAGTGAAGAGGGAGCAGCGCAGACTCCAATCATCCCCAGCCACCCTCCTGCAAAGAAAAGGTAAGAGACAGGAGGGTGGCTGGGAAATGAGCTGTGTGTATGTATGTATGTCTGTGTATGTATGTATGTCTATGTATGTCTGTCTGTCTGTCTATGTATGTATGTATGTCTGGATGCATGCATGTCTGTCTGTCTGTATGTCTGTCTGTATGTCTGTCTGTCTGTCTGTATGTCTGTGTCTGTATGCATGTATGTGTCTGTATGCATGTATGTGTCTGTCTGTCTGTCTGTATGTGTATGTCTGTATGCATGTCTGTCTGTCTGTCTGTCTGTCTGTATGCATGCATGGCTGTCTGTATATGTCTGTCTGTCTGTCTGGATGCATGTATGTCTGTCTGTCTGTATGTGTATGTCTGTATGCATGTATGTCTATGTATGTGTATGTCTGTATGCATGTATGTCTATGTATGTGTCTGTCTGTCTGGATGCATGCATGTCTGTGTGTATGTCTATGTCTGTATGTCAAAGAAACAGCAACCTCAAAACCTCACCCTACTGATGTGAATATTTCTACTTTAAACATCATATCATAATGTTCCTGGACATATTAAAAACCTAACTTGTTTGTTGCCACTCATATTATGTGTGTATGTCTATGTATGTCTGTATGCATGCATGTATGTCTGTATGTATGTCTGGATGCATGTTTGTGTGTATGCCTGTGTGTATGTCTATGTCTGTCTGACTGCATGCATGTATGTCTACGTATGTATGTCTATGTATGTTTGTGTATGTCTGTATGCATACATGTATGTATGTCTGTATGTCATTATATATGTATGTCTGTATGTCAGTATAAATGTATGTCTGCATATCATTATGAACGTAGGTCTGCGTGTATGTGTGTATGGATGTCTGTATGCATGTATGTCTGTCAGTATGTCTGTATATATGCATGTATGTCAGTCTGTATGTATGTATGTCTCTATGCCATTATGAATGTATGCCTGTGTATGTCTGTATGCCATTATGAATGTATGTGTGTATGGATGTCAGTGTCTGTATGTATGAATGTGTGTGTATGTATGTATGTATGTATGTATGTATGTATGTCGGTGTCTGTATGTATGTATGTGTCTTTATGTCCTCTTGCATGTGTGTCTGTATGTATGTTAGTATGTGTCTGTCACTATGTATGCCTGTGTGTATGTCTCAGTATGTGTGTGTCAGTATGTATGCCTGTATGCGTGCGTGTCTGTTAGTATGTATCTGTGTCCTTTTGTATCAGTGTGTGCGTTTGTGTCTGTGTGTGGACCCAGTGGGCGGTATTTGGAGGCGGGCCCCAGGGGGCCCAGACCCTGAGCTGAGTTAGGGGCCCCAAAATTTCTGGTGGCGGCCCTGACCACTAGCCTTTAGCAAGTAACCCCTAGTGTTGCATCTCCAAGTTACCCTCCTGTGTTAGATCAGTGATCAGCAAGAGTCAAAATATTAATAGTTTACCCTATGAGTGGTTCCCACTTTGAAACATCTCAAACAGCTATGCTTCTAGTTCAGCTATTTTCATCCAAAATTGGTAAATCTCTTTGAATTCCTGACAAATCTTGTTTTAGGCAAAAAACCCTTCTAACAAATTCATGTTAACGAAAACAGACTTGAAGACAGGTTTGGTGTAATGTGACTATCTTAAGATATGTTAGATATCTGGATGCACAGGTTTTCCCAGACACGAAATGAACATTACATTCAATGCACATTCTAACGTTGTAAATCCACCATTGATCAATGTTTTTTTTTTAAATAAGTTATTTTTTTCCAATCAGTTATTTGATAGGGATATTTATAGGGAAAACAACATTTATTTGGAAAATGTATAATTTAATTAAACATGGAACACCTATAACTTGTCTTAACATTTTGCTATTTGATGCTCCATTTTCTTTTAAATTTATAATAAAGATTTATCAAAATTAAATCACAATCCAGTTCAGTCCAGGAACAACCAAGGCACAGATTGCAAACGAGGAGTAGAAATTGACCCATTGTTTCATTTATCCACTATATGCTTTCATCATAATATCAAAGATCATCAGAAGTGGCAATTCCTCTAAACACATGTATCTCTTTTACAAGCAACCCTTCATTGTTAAAATGCAAACTGGCAATCCTTTTCTTAAACTATGTACTTTGTCTTTGAGGGATTTTGCAAACGGACAGGTTTTTAGAAATAGTACGCCCTCCGGTCTTAAGGGGTTAATGAGTGTGGAATAAATATGAGTTAAAGGGATACTGTAAGTACCAAAACAACTTGCGCCTATTGAGGCAGTTTTGGTTTATAGATCATGCCTCTGTAGTCTCACTGCAGAGTTAAATCAATTTTGTTTCTGTTTATGCAGCCATAGCACACCTCCCCTGCTTGTGACTCACACAGCTGCATGAAAAAAAGTTTCATTTTGCAATCAGATGTGACAGCACACTGTGTTTACTTTAGACATTCTGCTGTGTTAATTGAACTTTGATCACACAGAGGGGGCTCCAGCAAGCTCTATCAGGATATGAACAGAGTTTCAGATAAACAATTCTCAATTAACTAGCTGTGCAATAAAATATTGTTAAATAAATGGAAAGTAATCGTCACTTTAAAAAAGTAATAACTCCTTTAAGTCAGTACAAAATATAGATGCAACTGTGTGTACTATAGTGACCAGTGGCGTAACTACACCGATTGCAGGGCCTCCCTGTTGACCGCTGACACCATAGGCTGCCAGCATTTCTTCAGGGCTGGTGCACTGACGCACCGGCCCAGGGCACACAGTCGCAGGGTTACTGGCAGGAGAGGAGTGCTATGCTATGCTGGTGAGAGAGCACTTCCTGTCAGACTGGACCTGGTACCGCGGTGAGCAGGTACAGGAGGGGACAGACACATGGTATGTGGGGGACGGGAATGCGACACATAGAAGGGCTTGGGGATGAATGAGACACATGAAGGGGCTGGAGAGGGAATTAGACACGTGCAGGGGCTGGGGGAATGAGATATATGTCAGGGCTAGAGGGGAAACAAGACACGTACAGGGGCTGGGGGAATGAACACATGAAGGGGCTCGGGTGGAGAATGAGGCACATGGGGGAACTGGGAGGGAACAAGACACATGGAGGGGCTGGATGAAATAAGACACTTTGGGGGAATGAGACACATGGAGAGGCTGCAGGGGATGAGACACATGGAGTGTCATGACACCTTATCTTACTTCCATTTGCCCGCGTGGGGGAAATCCTCCCGGCGCCTCGTTTTATGATGAGGCCTATGCGCGCCAACATCATAGCAGCAGTGCCGTGAAAATGCAAAAAATGTTACGTCCCCTGATGTTTTGAGGGCATAGTTTTAATGTAAAAGACTCTCCCCTATAAATAGAGCGCCTTTTTATTTTATTCAGTGACCTATTGTTGTTCACTTGTTGTTCCCTCTAGTGCAATTTTATTTCCTGATAGTTATTACTGATATTTGACTTGGCTTGTATTTGGACTAATCTGCTTTCTGGTATCTTGACTCGGCTCCTTATCGTTATTGTGATTTCTGGTTTTCCTAGACTTTGGCTATTTCTTGACTATTATCTCGCTATCCAGCCATTTTAAGGTCAGGTAATAAATTTTCTCTATTTAGGGTTGAATTCTGCGTGTTTTGGGTCACTTTGTCGTGACATGGAGGGCTGGGGGGAATGGGGCACATGTAGGGCTGGGGGGAATGAGACACATGGAGGGGCTGGGAGGGGAGGGAATGAAACACGTGGAGGGGTTGGGTGGAGAAAGAGACACATGGGGCTGCAGAGCAATTTGCACACCGCGGCCAGGTGGTTTCTCGTTCTGCATCTGATAATGTCTTACTATAATGTCACATTTGTAATGTTAGATGCACTTGACCCAAAATCAGCAATTCATATATAAATAATATCACCAAAGTAGAGTGATTAATATATATTTTATACAACATAAATTATACATGTCCAAATAATTGTTTATATCACTCAGTGATCCTTCTGTATATATTCTCTAAATTCACACCATAATTAATGTGGCAAATTCTTTCTGAAAACATTAAAATCCAATATATTCTTAATAATTACTTTATCAATTACTTTACCTGATAATCCCTATGAACAAAATTAATTTAAATAAGTAAATTCCGCCCTTTCTAATCCTATCTGAATCTACACATATTTATTTTGGTGGAATAAGAAATTTCCCACGTTAAAATTTGCTGACATGAATTTATTATCCCTCAGAGAGGTAAAAAAGAAATAAATAAAATGTAGAAAATTAAGGTTTCTCATAGCGAAGAAAATGAAAGCTTTGTATTTCTCAAGGTCCCACTTTTCTCAGGCTATTAGATTTAGCTGCAGTAGGTTTCCCTGCCCCCTCAACTTCAAGGATAAATGAAAGCAGAGGATTAGTATAAAAAAAAACTAATCTCTGGTTTATATTATGTGAGTTTGATACAATATTTTTTTCTTGGAATCACAAGAAACTAATACAGTGTTTCTTAAAATGTAAGTTATTTCAGAGCAGGTCTTTCGATTTATTTTGCAATAGAATATGTATTTCTTAGGCAGCAAAAACGGTCTGGTCCTTACAAAGCTTGTGAGGGGGAAATATTTTGTCTTTTCACTTCAGCAGAATTTATTTTTTTCGGGTGAGCAAAATTTAGTTGAAGCTGCTATTCAGCTTGGTCGTATATTGGTACCTAAAACAAAATTCAGGAAGTCTATTTGAACAGCGAAAACAGAAGCAAAACTAGTGCCATGACATTAAAAAAATGGCTACAATATTGGCCGGGTTTATAGCTTTATAGTCATTTTTGAAATGCCATTCTGAGTTGACAAAAGCAGAATATTATACATTTGGAGTAAAAAATATTATAGGAATTGAAATAACTTTGCTTTATAATGATTAATTGTAATTTTTACCCTGCAGCAAGAGTTAATTTAATTTGATAAAAAAAAAAAGGATTACAGTCCTTAGTTTAACAACAAACTAACAACCTTATATAATATATATATATTAGGCAACAAGTGGACAGTCAGTTCTTACATTTCATGTTTTAGAAGCAGGAAAAGTAGGCATGTGAAAAGATCTGAGTGACTTTGACAAAAGCCAAAAGTGGTGGCTTGGTGACTGGATCAGAGCATCTCCAAAATGGCAATTCTTGTGGGGTGTTTCTGGGATGCAGTGGTTAAGCGGCACTGTCATGCCGAATCCCGTTTTTTTTTTAACCCCCCTCCCGCCTCCACTACATCCAATTCACCCCTTAGTCACCCCCAAATGCCCCTAAGCCCCCCAGATTACCTATTTATTAATCTGTATTTTCTGCCCCGATCTATGTTCAGGATGCCGCCATCTTTGTGTGGGTAGGTGAAGTCCCTTTGAACACGTAATCTGCCCACACTAGATAGCGCTGAGATTCCCGCACATGCCCAGTGAAACACCTGGACATGCGAACGGGAATTTCATCTATTCATTCATTCGTCAGACAGACGAATGAATGAATGGAAAAAAAATCAGACGAACAAACTAACACTGTGTATCAGTGTTCGTTCGGTTTATTACAAGGAGGGAGCTCCCCGCCACTTCATAAACCCCCCATGTCCTCCCTCACTCTATGGGGGTCAATATGACCCCCATAATAGCATAAGAGAGATTAAAATCTCCCGAATGCCCCTACTCGCTATACCGCATACCGGTATGTCTACTATACCGCATACCGCATGTCTACTAAACAGTGAGCAGTCTGTGGATTGACACCTGTCCTCAAAACCCCTGATACACACTGACACAGAGCAGAATAGGGACTGTTCCCCCTACATAGGGTCACTTGGCAGATATGGATTGACACCTGTCCTCAAAACCCCTGATACACACTGACACAGAGCAGAATAGAGACTGTTCCCTGTCCACAGAGACCATGATACACACTGACACAGAGTGTCCGCGTGAAATAGGGCCGTGAGTAATGACGTCACGGGTAGCCTGCCCATAGTATCGCATAGGGTGGAAGAGCTGATAGGACATCTGAAACGTATTGGGATGGAGATGCTTAATTGTTCTCCAAAATGCTTGACACCACCCCATAGTGAATCTCTGCAAACTTTAATACCATCAGAGGAGGAAGAATGTGGCAGCCCACTGGGATTATTCGAAAAATTTCAAATTGATGATTTTCCAGACCCTGGGGTTGACATTAGTCCAGATTTACATCTTGTGACCCATGAGGATGTTCCAGGCACTACTTGTGAAATAAAGACAGATAATAAAGTGAATGATCCTTCTCCTTGGGACTTGCACCCTGTCGTTGAAGGTGGAGTAGGCAATGGCAAGAGCATGCTGTGGGTAGTCAGTGCAAACACTCTCTTCCCGGTGAATAATGAGGAGACTAACTATGATGACGTTATTTGCGTTGAAAGTAATGATGCCAGAGATCTTTTGAAACCATATGGAAGGAACGAATTGGTTAAAAGAAAGGCAAGAGACCACCTGCATATAGACAAGAATACGCATAAGAGAAAGAAGAGAACAGGTGAAAAAGAGAAGCTGCAGACTGCCTATCTGCAAATAGTTGAGTTATGTCCTGAAGATGTCCGTGTTACCACAGTGCAGACTCTGTTTGATACACTACTGAGGAGAGTCAGAGAAACCCCAGATCTTCACGTATTGGATGAGTCGGTGCGTGGAGTTGCAGAGAACGTAGAACAAGAAATATTTAAACTTTTCCTGTGTACTGACAGCAGATATAAGAATAAATACCGGATCCTCCTTTTCAATTTGAAGGACCCTAAAAATCAGATCCTGTTCCGTCGTGTGGTCCTTGGTGAAATCACCCCACAGTGTTTGGTTCTAATGAGTGCAACGTAAATTGGCAACGTGCACTGGAACAGTTCTGCAGAGCACACGCTGAAGGAAGGACTGACAGAGCCGCTTGAAGACAAGTAACTGCTATTCAATCTATAACAGTGAAAAACAAATTTTGGTTTTAAAAGCACGCTATAGAGACACCAGATATGAGCGGCAACTGTCAAAGTACGCTGGCAGGGTTGTGCAGGGCACACGCTGAAGGAAGGCCTGACAGAGCCGCTTGAAGGACACTGACTGTCTGCTATTAGCTTACACTGGAAACCTTTTTTCTTTGTAAAAGCACGCTAAAGAGACACCAGATATGATTGGCAACTGTCAAAGCATGCTGGCACAGGTCTGCAAAGCACACGCTGAAGTAGGCCTGACACCCAGATGCTTGCAGACAACTAACTGATCTTCTATTACAGTGAAAAAAAATGATTTCTTTAAAATCTAAAGCTTAAGCTATTGTTAAAACAGATATGAGTGGTGGCACTGACTGTGCAAATGGGCAAGGCATCCAACCTGACACAGAAGCTGGCAGGCAGGCAACTGCTCTTCTATTACAGTGAAAAAAAATTATTTATTTTAAATCTAAAGCTTAACCAATTGTTAAAACAGATATGAGTGGTGGCACTGGGCTAGTGGGCACAGTATCCAATGTGAACCTCACACAGAAGCTGGCAGGCAGGCAACTGCTCTTCTATTACAGTGGAAACAAAATTTTGGTTGTAAAAGCACGCTATAGAGACACAAGATATGAGTGACAACTGTCAAAGCACGCTGGCACAGGTCTGCAGAGCACACGCTGAAGTAAGCCTGAAACACAGACGCTTGCAGACAACTAACTGCTCTTCTATTACAGTGAAAAAAAATTATTTCTTTTAAATGTAAAGCTTAACCAATTGTTAAAACAGATATGAGTGGTGGCACTGGGCAAATAGGCACAGTATCCAATGTGAACCTCACACAGAAGCTGGCAGGCAGGCAACTGCTCTTCTATTACAGTGGAAACAAAATTTTGGTTGTAAAAGCACGCTAAAGAGACACCAGATATGATTGGCAACTGTCAAAGCACGCTGGCACAGGTCTGCAGAGCACACGCTGAAGTAGGCCTGAAACACAGACGCTTGCAGACAACTAACTGCTCTTCTATTACAGTGAAAAAAAATTATTTCTTTTAAATCGAAAGCTTAACCAATTGTTAAAACAGATATGAGTGGTGGCACTGGGCAAATAGGCACAGTATCCAATGTGAACCTCACACAGAAGCTGGCAGGCAGGCAACTGCTCTTCTATTACAGTGAAAAAAAAATATTTATTTTAAATGTAAAGCTTAACCTATTGTTAAAACAGATATGAGTGGTGGCACTGGGCAAATAGGCACAGTATCCAATGTGAACCTCACACAGAAGCTGGCAGGCAGGAAACTGCTCTTCTATTACAGTGGAAACAAAATGTTGGTTGTAAAAGCACGCTATAGAGACACCAGATATGATTGGCAACTGTCAAAGCACGCTGGCACAGGTCTGCAGAGCACACGCTGAAGTAGGCCTGAAACACAGACGCTTGCAGACAACTAACTGCTCTTCTATTACAGTGAAAAAAAAATATTTATTTTAAATGTAAAGCTTAACCTATTGTTAAAACAGATATGAGTGGTGGCACTGGGCAAATAGGCACAGTATCCAATGTGAACCTCACACAGAAGCTGGCAGGCAGGCAACTGCTCTTCTATTACAGTGAAAAAAAATATTTATTTTAAATGTAAAGCTTAACCTATTGTTAAAACAGATATGAGTGGTGGCACTGGGCAAATAGGCACAGTATCCAATGTGAACCTCACACAGAAGCTGGCAGGCAGGCAACTGCTCTTCTATTACAGTGAAAAAAAATATTTATTTTAAATGTAAAGCTTAACCTATTGTTAAAACAAAAATGAGTGGTGGCACTGGGCAAATAGGCACAGTATCCAATGTGAACCTCACACAGAAGCTGACAGGCAGGCAACTGCTCTTCTATTACAGTGGGAACAAAATTTTGGTTGTAAAAGCACGCTATAGAGACACCAGATATGATTGGCAACTGTCAAAGCACGCTGGCACAGGTCTGCAGAGCACACGCTGAAGTAGGCCTGAAACACAGACGCTTGCAGACAACTAACTGCTCTTCTATTACAGTGAAAAAAAAATATTTATTTTAAATGTAAAGCTTAACCTATTGTTAAAACAGATATGAGTGGTGGCACTGGGCAAATAGGCACAGTATCCAATGTGAACCTCACACAGAAGCTGGCAGGCAGGCAACTGCTCTTCTATTACAGTGAAAAAAAATATTTATTTTAAATGTAAAGCTTAACCTATTGTTAAAACAGATATGAGTGGTGGCACTGGGCAAATAGGCACAGTATCCAATGTGAACCTCACACAGAAGCTGGCAGGCAGGCAACTGCTCTTCTATTTCAGTAAAAAAAAATATTTATTTTAAATGTAAAGCTTAACCTATTGTTAAAACAGATATGAGTGGTGGCACTGGGCAAATAGGCACAGTATCCAATGTGAACCTCACACAGAAGCTGGCAGGCAGGCACCTGCAATTACATTACACAGGAAAAAAAAAAGCAGCCTGATGTTATAGCCCTAAAAAGGGCTTTTTGGGGTGCTGTCCTTACAGCAGAGATCAGATGAGTCCTTCAGGATTGTAGTGGACACTGAATACCCTAGCCTAGCTATCAATTTCCCTATGTAATCAGCAGCAGCTAAACTTTCCCTCCTCTCACTAAGCATGCATCTTCCGAATGAATCAAAAATGGATGCTGGGAGGGAGGTTGGAGGGTGTGGAAGGGAGGGAGTGCTGCTGATTGGCTGTAATGTGTCTGCTGACCGAGAGGCACAGGGTCAAAGTTTGCCCAATGATGACGAATAGGGGGCGGATCGAACTGCGCATGTGTCCGCCCGCCGCGGCGAACGCGAACACGCTAATTTCGCCGGGAACTGTTCGCCGGCGGACAGTTCGGTACATCACTACTGGACTACAATGGATTACTGAAAGATGTCTGACTCCATCTAAAGTAAAGACAGCTTGCGCTCATTTAGTATATTGTGTGTGGGTCATCATGGGACATATTTAATGCTGTGCACACTAAAATATAGCCAAACTAAATACGGGAGAAGATGGCTTGGTCAGATTAGAGGGGCCAAAAATTATGTGGGTAGATACGGCTCCTTTGTAATAATGCTAGTAGTAGCTGTGATGTGGGAAGATAATACAGAAGAATATAAATTATTTCTGTCATTTGTATCCCACAGAATATGGAGATAATGATAATTAGTTAACTTTTATTTTGTCCAGAGGAAGTGAAATGCTTTATATAATGGTGATGTTTCTCTTATCTATAATGGTGATGTTTCTCTTTTGCTGTTCATCTGATCAAGGGTGGGCTGACAGGGGCTGGAGCCTCAAGTGGGGTCCGGAAAACCACTAGGTCTAATTTTTAATTTAGAGTCCCATGAAATGCTGAGAATGACTTAATTTTAGATAGAACCATTGTAATACATCATATTTGCAGCTAATTATACAGCACTTTGAGAGCATTACAGGCTTCTTACACAACTGATAGCATGATGATATTAAGGTTGTTGTAGTGAATATAGTGCTTGGAGAGTTCATTTAATGCTGTAAAATGGGTTTCTGTATAAATCAGCACTTTAAATATAATACTTCAGCAGGTGAAATATTTTTTTTTTCATTATTCTCACTAGCATTTTTGAATTACTTTACTGCATAATGCTACAGCATGTAAGGCACATATCGCTGCATGACATGCATTTTCCACATGAAGCTCCAGGAATCATGAGGCAGAAATATTGTTTAGAAATACCCCAAACTATGAAGAGTTATAATACTATATTACTGAAATATACATCTGTGTGAGCAGAGCCTGATGAAACTCCGTTAGGTGAATGTGTTCATGTTAATTTATCGAGAACAATCAAAAACATGACAAAAGTGTTATGGGATATGATCATTAGAAAATAAAATATCTTAGTCATGCAGACAATATCACCTTAAACATTAGTATTTCATAACAAGATGGAGTACTACTTTAGGCTAAAGGAGATATCTATGCCCCTGAGTATAAAAGTCTTGGCGATAGAGCCAACATACATTCTATCTCAAGAATCCTTATTTGGTAGCGTGACAAGGGCTGGTGTGCAAGTTGTGTGCCCATAAGGGTGTGTGACGAAACTACATCCCTGGTGTCAGTGGCAGAACCCCTCTTCATTCATTTGTGTGTTTTCCACTTTGTATTATTGTTTTTCACCTAGTTTTTCACGTATTATGCCCTGTTCCCCATTCGGGAGCGTTCATACGAATGGAACCCCATCGTTTACCGAACGGGGACCGCCTCGGTGCCCCATTAGAATGTTCACACCAATTGATCAGAATGTTCGCACCTGCAACATAAGTGCTAAACCACAAGGGAAGTAATTAATAGGTGCTCCCCTGTGTGGCCCCCATTTCATATAGACGAACGCCACCCATGGGTGAGCCTTTGTACCCCGAAAGGAGATACTTCCCTTGCCCGGGGTTCGCACAGGAGCCGTACGCATGGAGACCAGTCGGGAAATGCACAGTGTGGGGGTTCTGGAGGTTGGTGGGGACACTTTTGTTGGGCTTTCTGCGAGTGGGGAACAAAGAGACTGGTTCCCTTTTCCCGCGCCCAGGCTCCCAGGCGCGGAGGATCCTGGGATGCAGACCCCTGTCGTTGGGTGTGGGAGACCCCCTTTGTGTGTGGGGAGGGATTTCTGTACCTGGGAGACAAAGAGACTAGGTCCCCTTTCCCGCGCGCTGGCTCACAGGTACAGAGGATCCTGAGTAACCCCTGGTTGGGTGAAAGACCCCTAAAACCTGTGTGTGGCATAATAAAGTGTTGTTGTACCCTTCATCTAGTCTCAACTGATGTTTGGGTATGGGTTCTTGGTGAATGTAGGAAATCAGCGCCCGAAGTGCGAGCTATAATCATATATAACCGGGAGGGCGATCCGGCCAGCAGCACAGAGAAATTAAGCCAGGAGGAAGTGGAATTGCAGAGGAAAGTCACCTGGAGACTAAGTCAGTTGGGGCCAAATCCTCCACCTGAGGTAGTGGCGCAAATTATGGGGCAAGTAAGCGCAGGCCAGATGGCACAGCAGACAAACCTGCAGCAAGCAGAGGCAACCCTGCTACCAGGATCTATACATGGAGGGCAGCGTAAGAAGATTAATTATGCTGCTTTTAAAAAATTTGCTGACAGAGAAATGGAGATTGATACATATTTACAAGACTTTGAAAGACCATGCGATCTGGAGGGTCTGGATAAAGCAGACTGATGTTTGGGGATGTGATTGCTGAAACAGCAGGATTTACTTGTATGCTGCACCTGGGTTCTAAAGGAACGTACAAATCATCGCCCGAACTGAGAGCTATAATCACTATGTCACTATAATCACTATGTACCTAGCAGTTCGGGTGGAACCAAACAAACGGGAATACAAAATACCAACGTTCGTTACAGGGTGCCATTGCAATAGAGGCACCACACAGGTGATGCAGCTTGCAACAGCAGGTATATGGCATTATAGAGTGTGTATGTGCAGGCTCCAGCAGTGAGGAAGGAGGTGTGTTTAACGAGCCAAGACAGACATCTAGTTGGTGGCCCAAATGGCCAGCTGGTGAAGAGGCAGTGGGGGGTGCAGCAATATGGAGGGAGTGGGTGGATGCAGCAGTATGGAGGAAGCTTTTGGGGGGGGTGGGCAGTGGGGGGTGCAGCAGTATGGAGGGAGCTTTTGACAGACGGAGAGTGGGCAGGAGTGCTTAGAATCTGCAACTTTGAGGAAAGTGAATTGCTCCAATTCTAATCAAATTTTAGAGACAGGCTGTCTGGTTAGGCAGGCTGTCAGTAGAGGGAGTGGGCAGGCCAAGGGGCAAAGGACAACTATGCAGCGCATTTACAAGCCAGGTAGCAACAGGCAGCAAATACCAGGAGGGTAACATATTCCGCAGTGCTGTACTATCGGGTAAGATAGACAGCACAATAAAGACAAGGGGTCAACAACCTATGACACATGTGCCATGCATGGCACTCGAGGTGCCTTTGCACTGCATTCAAGTCTGCCAAATACAGGCCTATCAGGAGTCCCCCAGTGGGACTTCATATATCTGCTAATGTAAACCGAGCGGTGATTGCAGGTGGTAAGGGACAATCCTTAATTTATGAACTGCAGCACTTCAATTCACAAATCCCAGCACTTGTGAATTGGAATCCACACTGGAGTAGAGCAACCTGCAGCAGCTATCGCAGCTCCAGCCCTTGACCTGTACGTGGACACCCCGGTACCCACTGGGCCTCAGGAAAGCCACCCACACTCAGATATACAAAGAGCAGCAGAATAAGCCTCCCTCTCATACAAATACTACAAACAGCCCACACACAAAAAAACACAGACCCCACAAGCACAACTCCACTGGCAATCCACATATATGCATCCAACTGCACAAGCAGCCTCTAACATGCAATACCACAAGCAGCCCCACACCACAATACCACAAGCAGCCCCACACATACACATACAATATGACAACCAAAGCAGTTCCCTCTACAGACAATGCAGCTGATCTGAATTATGTGATCACAGTGTCCCCGCCGTCACGTGACTTGGATCGGCTGGATTGGCTGCAGGGTGCCTGCCTGGTTCATATTGTATGGCAGGTCCCTCAATTGTATTATTAGCATAGGGTAGGTATTTAGGCTGGAGAG
This sequence comes from Pelobates fuscus, assembly GCF_036172605.1. Taxonomy (NCBI): domain Eukaryota; kingdom Metazoa; phylum Chordata; class Amphibia; order Anura; family Pelobatidae; genus Pelobates; species Pelobates fuscus. The sequence goes on along the minus strand of NC_086320.1, from coordinate 275,390,705 downwards.
AGGGCCAGATTGTTAGGTCAGGCTATGCCTTCCTAACTGCGTTAAAGCCCTCCTTTTGTAGGACTGCATATCACACTCTAATGGTTATTGATAGGAAGTATAGTTTGAGGGGGTCTTAACAGGCCAATGAGAGACTCTCTGAAGATTTATGTGGCCAGGTAGAGGCTATATGAAGATTTTTCACACATGTCGGCCCTGAGTGTGACACATATCCAACTCTCCCTTCTAAGAACCAAGATCCCCTTAGTTGACTTTACCTCACTGTAATAGTTAATTAAAGCATTTTTTATTTATTTTTCTTAAACCAAATGAATGTGTTCTGTTACATGTTTTTAATTAGTTGGAAGTTGTAACTACATTTCTGTCTTAATTTGCTGCAATTTGTGTTTTAACTGCTTATTCAATATTGTTATACAAATGTTCACTGTCTATCTGAATAACTAAAGTGAATAACATTAGCATTAGCATTACATAACCAGCTGATATATCTATAATCAAACATGTGACTTTTTTTTTGTGCTTGGTAATCTTGAACAGCAACACATTTAACAGCACATTTTTAAAATGTCGTTGTAATCAGAGGCGGCTCTAGACTTTATGAGGCCTTAGGCGAAACGCAAACATGAGGCCCCACTAACAAAAAAGTGTCACATATACACATTGATGCACTGTCTACCTGTGTATGTGCCTGAGAGTGTGTCCTTGTGTGTGCGAATGTATGTCTCTGTGAGCATGTTTGCGTTTTTGTCTGAGACCCTATGTGTATGGGGTAGCTGATGGTAAGAGGGAACGGGGGGTGATGGTGAAAGGGAGCGGGGGGTTGATGGTAACGTGAGAGGGAGCGGGGGGTGATGTTAATGTGAGAGGGAGCGGGAGGTGATGTTAATGTGAGAGGGAGCGGGGGGTGATGGTAATGTGAGAGGGAGCGGGGGGTGATGGTAATGTGAGAGGGAGCGGGGGGTGATGGTAATGAGAGAGGGAGCGGGGGGTGATAGTAATTTGAGAGTGAGAGGGGGTAATGTGAGAGTGAGGGGGTTAATGTGAGAGTGAGGGGGTTAATGTGAGAGTGAGGGGGTTAATGGGAGAGTGAGGGGGGTTAATGTGAGAGTGAGGGGGGTTAATGTGAGAGTGAGGGGGGTTAATGTGAGAGTGAGGGGGGTTAATGTGAGAGTGAGAGGGGGTAATGTGAGAGTGAGAGGGGGTAATGTGAGAGTGAGAGTGGGTTAATGTGAGAGTGAGGGGGGTTAATGTGAGAGTGAGGGGATTAATGTGAGAATGAGGGAGGTTAATGTGAGAATGAGGGAGGTTAATGTGAGAGTGAGAGGGGGTAATGTAATGTGAGAGTGAGAGGGGGGTAATGTGAGAGGGGGGTAATGTGAGAGGGGGTAATGTGAGAGGGGGTAATGTGAGAGGGGGTAATGTGAGAGTGAGAGGGGGGTAATGTGAGTGTGGGGGGGTAATGTGAGAGTGGGGGGCTAATGTGAGAGTGGGGGGGCTAATGTGAGAGTGGGGGGGCTAATGTGAGAGTGGGGGGGGCTAATGTGAGAGTGGGGGGCTAATGTGAGAGTGAGAGGGGGTAATGTGAGAGTGAGAGGGGGTAATGTGAGAGTGAGAGGGGGTAATGTGAGAGTGAGAGGGGGTGATGTGAGAAGGAGGGGGTGATGGTGACGGAGGGTTATGCTGAGGGTGGTGATGCTGAGGGTGGTGGGGGGTAATGCTGAGGGTGGTGATGCTGAGGGTGGTGGGGGGTAATGCTGAGGGTGGTGATGTTGAGGGTGGTGGGGGGTGAGGCTGAGGGGGGTGATGCTGAGGGGGGTGATGCTGAGGTTGGTGGGGGGAGTGATGCTGAGGGTGGTGATGTTGAGGGTGGTGGTGGGTGGTGAAGCTGGGGGTGGTGAGGGGTGATGCTGAGGGTGGTGGGAGGTGAGGCTGAGGGTGGTGGGGGGTTATGGGGGATGGTGAGGCTGAGGGTGGTGGGGGTGAGGCTGAGGGTGGGGTAATGGTGAGGGTGGTGGGGGTGAGGCTGAGGGTGGGGAGGGGTGATGGTGAGGGTGGTGGGGGTGATGGTGACGGTGGTGGGGGGTGATGGTGACGGTGGTGGGGGGTGATGGTGACGGTGGTGGGGGGTGATGGTGACGGTGGTGGGGGTGTGTAGCTGAGGGTGATGGGGGTGAGGCTGAGGGTGGTGGGGGGTGATGGTGGGGAGGGGTGATGGTGAGGGTGGTGGGGGGTGATGGTGAGGGTGGTGGTGATGGTGACGGTGGTGGGGGTGAGGCTGAGGGTGGTGGGGGTGAGGCTGAGGGTGGTGGGGGTGAGGCTGAGGGTGAAGGGGTAATGGTGAGGGTGGTGGTGGGGGTGAGGCTGAGTGTGGGGAGGGGTGATGGTGAGGGTGGTGGGGGTGAAGCTGAGGGTGGTGGGGGGTGATGGTGACGGTGGTGGGGGGTTATGGTGACGGTGGTGGGGGTGTGTAGCTGAGGGTGGTGGGGGTGAGGCTGAGGGTGGTGGGGGGTGATGGTGGGGAGGGGTGATGGTGAGGGTGGTGAGGGGTGATGGTGGTGGGGGTGAGGTTGAGGGTGGTGGGGGGTGGGGGGTGAGGCTGAGGGTGGTGATGGTGATGGTGGGTGATGGTGGTGGGGGGTGAGGCTGAGGGTGGTGGGGGGTGATGGTGATGGTGGTGGGGGGGTGAAGCTGATGGTGGTGGGGGGGTGAAGCTGAGGGTGGTGGGGGTGAGGCTGAGGGTGGTGGGGGTGAGGCTGAGGGTGGTGGGGAGGGGTGATGGTGAGGGTGGTGGGGGGTGAGGCTGAGGGTGGTGATGGTGGGTGATGGTGGTGGGGGGTGAGGCTGAGGGTGGTGGGGGGTGATGGTGAAGGTGGGGAGGGGTGATGGTGGTGGGGGTGACTGTGGGGTGGTGGTGGGGGTGAGGCTGAGGGTGGTGATGGTGGTGGGGGGTGAAGATGAGGGTGGTGGGGGTGATGGTGGTGGGGGGTGATGGTGGTGGGGGGTGATGGTGGTCGAGGTGAGCCTGAGTGTGGTGAGGGGTGATGGGGAGGGAGAGCCTACCTTTCCCTGGTGGTCCAGTGGGCTCCCTGGTGGTCCGGTGGCCACTGCTCCCGGTCTGCAGCTCCGCAGAGCTGCAGACCGTGTAATCTCGCGAGATTTCAGAGCGTTGCCGTGGTAACCCGCGGCAACGCTCTGATTGGCCAATTCTCGCGAGTCACATGGTCTGCAGCTCTGCACACTGCGGAGCTGCAGACCAGTGTCTGCGGTGGCCGGCCTGGCAGCCAGCAGGGGCCTCGCACCCGGCGGCATACCGGGCAAACCGCCGGGCCCCCTCCTGGTGTCAGGTCCTCGGTCACTGACCGAGGACCTGACACACTCTGCCAACAGGCGGTTTAGGCGGCCGCGAGGCCCCAGCCAGCGCGAGGCCTTAGGCGGCCGCCTAAACCGCCTAATTAGAGAGCCGCCTCTGGTTGTAATAATATTTAAGGCTATGATGAAAAGGCCATGTGTCAAAGGCGAGACATATGTGTATGTCTATGGGGTTTCCATGCTGCAAACATGCAAGTCAATAATAAATAATCTCCATCCTCCCATACGTAAATCAGTAATTGCTCACAAAGTGTGTTGTTACTATGAAGTGTAACCTTGATTGATGGTGAGCCAGGACTTTGTTCTAATACTCAGCAGAGTATAAATAGAATACATGATGCAACCATTGCTCTGGCTAGTCATCACATAACCAAAATATTGTATGACTTCCACATGGTGTGACAATAAGCCACAGGAAACATTGAGATTCTATGTGTACGGGCAGCTTTCTGGAGACATACGCTTAAAAATAAGGGTCTATCTATGGATACTCCTCATATTCCTGATGTATTCCTTTAACGTATTTATTGCTCCCTCGTAGGGATCATATCAGTGGCGGCTGCTGGCGTTTGAAGATGGTCAGGAGCTTCTCAACAACATGCTGGACTCTACCCACTTAACCCCATGCTATGCCCTGTTCAAAGCCAGCTGCATCTCAAGGTGAGAAAGGAAAATGTAGATATAATATGATATTATTACATTTCCAACAAACGTTTTTATAAAATTTTGCCCCCAACAAAAATATAGACCAGCCTCCACTGGGTCATCATGTAGGCATCAGAATCCAACAACATCATTACTCCATGGAGAATTTGTCAATTTGATATCACCTCATATAAACGAACAAATATAAAGTAAGGAATAGCCATACTTCTTCTAGGATATTATTATTTTAAATGTGTCAATGAATGCACACTGCTATATAGTTGTATGTCACTCAGTAACATAATTTTTTTTTTTTTTTTAAAGAGACAAATCAGTTATATGATCAAATCCATGCTGACAGCAATCTCCGTGACTCCCTAGAAAGTTGTGCTCAAAGGTTTGCATACCCTGGCAGAAATTGTGACATTTTGGCATTGATTTTGAAAATATGACTGATCATGTCCAAAAATATATTTTTATTGAAGGATAGCGATGATATGAAGCCATTTATTATCCCATAGTTGTTTGGCTCCTTTTTAAATCATAATGATAACATAGATCAACCAAATGGCAATGAAAGTTTACATACCTTTGAATGTTTGGCCTTGTTAGAGACAAACAAGGTGACACACACACAGGTTACAACGGCAATTAAAGGCTAATTTCCCACCCCTGTGGCTTTTTAAATTGCAATTAGTGCCTGTGTATAAATAGTCAACGAGTGTGTTAGCTCTCATGGGGTTGCACTGAGCAGGCTAGATACTGTTATAACCTACAGTAGAATATGAATCCTATAAGAAATAAAATAAATGTGCTTTGCTCACTCATGTTTTCTTTAAAAATGGTACATATATTACCAATTCTCCAAGGGTATGCAAACATTTAAGCACAACTGTAGATAAATGTACCGGTATATTGGTGTTGATTAGTGTTATTAGAGGTATCTTTTAGAGTGTCAACAAGAAAGGATGCATTCTCATAACAACATTCAGATTAAGAGACACACATACAAAATATAATTATAAATCTTACAAGGCTACTTAAAATCACCTATGTTAGCAAACAAATATAGAGATTTAGTTACACCACATGGTCATACAGCACTTCTCCAATATCGGTGGGTCCAACACTAATTTTAATATGGGAGAGAAACATGTTAACTGCAATATTTACTGCTTAAACTGCTTCTAGTGGATATCTCCAAAGAGGCAGGCGGGCATTCCTTCCAATGGCTATTGGAGTAACTAAATGACCTCCATTTGTTTAAAAATACATAGGGATTCAGTAGAGAGCGCAGGTAACTTTTTTTTTTTACTTTGGTTTTACTGTATATATTGAGGCTGATGTGTACTGTGGTCGTTGCTGCCGCCCAGGAGTGATGGGAGTGATCACAGGACTTATCCTTTTGTATTTAATTCCAAAGGGGCGCCTATAGTAGTGGGGCAGGATGCTCAGACCAAAATAAATCTGGTCTGGATTCCAAACATGCATTTCTTAGTAGGGGGATCTACTGTAAAGACCAGAATATATATAATTAAGCAACAGCACACACACACAAATGGAATACATTTTTAAATATGACAAGGTTGCTCAGTGATTACCTAAGGTTATAAAGATAACAAGATAAACCAGAAAATAACACAATCCTTGAAAGTTAAGTGATAATTTAGACCATATGAGAGCACAAGGACACAAAATGCACGTACGTTAAGTGAATATTATAAGGTTTATACTTTTAAAGACGCTAAATAGACATGTGCAATTCGTTTCGGTCTGAATAGGAATTTGGACGAATTTCGGACAATTCGGACATTCGTGTACTTTCGAATGTCCGAATTTCCGAAGTGTCGAAGTGCCGAAGTTCCGAAGTGCTGAAGTTCCGAAGTGTCAAAGTGCCGAAGTTCCCAAGTTCCGGAGCACAGTATTGCCTAAGTACTAATATACTTACCCAGTGAAAGAAGAAGAATGTTACATTGCATACAATTTTAAATAAAAAGTATACAAACATAGCCAGGATTCAGCTGTAAGCATTTGCAACACTTACAACAATCAAGTAACATACATTCATATAATATGTAAGTTACTTGGCCAGTCAGTTAAGTAACCAAGCAGAGAGTTATGAGTCAAATTACACAGCGTGGGAAAATTCCAAAGAACTTTCCCACGCTGTGTAAAATTACACAGAGCACTCTGATTGGTGGATTTCAAACTAACCAATCAGAGTGCTGTGACAGGTAAATGTAGAGATTTACCTGTCAGTCTCTTCTTTTACCTGTCAGAGCACTCTGATTGGATGGCTTAAACCCACCAATCAGAGTGCTCTGAGCCTAATTGCAGGGTGGGGCAAGGCTTTATAAGCCTTCCCCCGCCCTGCAGAGCTCAGTCTGCATGGAGCCCTCCATGGGTGAAAATGGATGATTTTTTTTTCGCTTTTTTTTTTTTTTTTTTTTATAATTGCGTCGGTTATTATGGTTTTTTTATTTGGCCTTTTTGGGGGCTGAAAAAAGAAGATTTTAGAAGAAAGAAAACATCGAATGGTAAGTTTTTTTTTTTTTTTACAGGTACTTAGTTAAAGGTCCCCCCCTCATTAGTTTTTAGGGTGAGTGGGGTAGGTAGGGGGATAAGTTTTATTGGGGGGGTGACTAGGGGATTGGGGACCCCTAGTCACCTGGGGGGAACATATTTTTAGGGCTCCCACCCGCCGCTCAGAGGTGGGGGCCAGAGGGGAGGACACTAGATTCCTCCCCTTATTACAATTAAGGGCCCCCACCCACCGCTCAGTGGTGGGGGCCAGGGGGAGGACATTAGGTCCCCCCCTTATTAGTATTTAGGGCCCCCACCCGCCGCTGAGGGGTGGGGGCCAGGGGGGAGGACACTAGGTCCCACCCCTTATTCTTGTTTAGGGCCCCCACCCACCACTCAGGGGTGGGGGCCAGGGGGGAGGACATAAGGTCCCCCTTATCTAATTTAGGGCCCCCACCCACCACTCAGGGGTGGGGGCCAGGGGGGAGGACATAAGGTCCCCCTTATCTAATTTAGGGCCCCCACCCATCGCTCAGGGGTAGGGGCCAGGGGGGAGGACATTAGGTCCCCCCCTTATTAGGGCCCCCACCCGTCGCTCAGGGGTGGGGGCCAGGGGGGAGGACATTAGGTGCCCCACCTTATTAGTATTTAGGGCCCCCACCTGCCGCTCAGGGGTGGGGGCCGGGGGGGCAATATTTTTTTTTAAAACAGTGAGCAGTAACACGCTGCTCACTGTTTACTAGACATGCCCCTACTCGCGGTATAGCGAGTAGGGGCAGAATTTACTAATACTAAGTAATTTTTACTTAGTATTAGTAAATTTGGCTGAAAGACCAATTCAGGTCTTTCAACCTTTTGGTAGATAACTCCCTGATACCGTGGGAATTAGGGAGTTATCTACCAAGAGGCTGCAAGAGAAGTCCAGAGGTGCCAAAGTCCCGAAATTCCAAAATGCCGAAGTTCTGAAGTGTCGAAGTGCTGAAGTGCCGAAGTTGCCGAATTTCCGAAGTGCCGAAGTTCCAAAGTGCTGAAGTGCCGAAGTTCCGAAGTTGCTGAAGTGCCGAAGTTCCGAAGTTGCCGAATTTCCGAAGTGCCGAAGTTCCGAAGTCTTGAAGTGCCGAATTGCCGAAGTCCCGAATTACGAAAATCCTGAATTTCGGAATGCCGAACCGAACCGAAATTTTTTCCCATGCACATGCCTAACGCTAAATGTATGAATTGGATTTCCTTCTACAATTGGGTCACTACAGGGAGTGCAGAATTATTAGGCAAGTTGTATTTTTGAGGATTAATTTTATTATTAAACAACAACCATGTTCTCAATGAACCCAAAAAACTCATTAATATCAACGCTGAATATTTTTGGAAGTAGTTTTTAGTTTGTTTTTAGTTATAGCTATTTTAGGGGGATATCTGTGTGTGCAGGTGACTATTACTGTGCATAATTATTAGGCAACTTAACAAAAAACAAATATATACCCATTTCAATTATTTATTTTTACCAGTGAAACCAATATAACATCTCAACATTCACAAATATACATTTCTGACATTTAAAAACATAACAAAAACAAATCAGTGACCAATATAGCCACCTTTCTTTGCAAGGACACTCAAAAGCCTGCCATCCATGGATTCTGTCAGTGTTTTGATCTGTTCACCATCAACATTGCGTGCAGCAGCAACCACAGCCTCCCAGACACTGTTCAGAGAGGTGTACTGTTTTCCCTCCTTGTAAATCTCACATTTGATGATGGACCACAGGTTCTCAATGGGGTTCAGATCAGGTGAACAAGGAGGCCATGTCATTAGATTTTCTTCTTTTATACCCTTTCTTGCCAGCCACGCTGTGGAGTACTTGGACGCGTGTGATGGAGCATTGTCCTGCATGAAAATCATGTTTTTCTTGAAGGATGCGGACTTCTTCCTGTACCACTGCTTGAAGAAGGTGTCTTCCAGAAACTGGGAGTTGAGCTTGACTCCATTCTCAACTCGAAAAGGCCCCACAAGCTCATCTTTGATGATACCAGCCCAAACCAGTACTCCACCTCCACCTTGCTGGCGTCTGAGTTGGACTGGAGCTCTCTGCCCTTTACCAATCCATCCATCTGGCCCATCAAGACTCACTCTCATTTCATCAGTCCATAAAACCTTAGAAAAATCAGTCTTGAGATATTTCTTGGCCCAGTCTTGACGTTTCAGCTTGTGTGTCTTGTTCAGTGGTGGTCGTCTTTCAGCCTTTCTTACCTTGGCCATGTCTCTGAGTATTGCACACCTTGTGCTTTCGGGCACTCCAGTGATGTTGAAGCTCTGAAATATGGCCAAACTGGTGGCAAGTGGCATCTTGGCAGCTGCACGCTTGACTTTTCTCAGTTCATGGGCAGTTATTTTGTGCCTTGGTTTCTCCACACGCTTCTTGCGACCCTGTTGACTATTTTGAATGAAACGCTTGATTGTTCGATGATCACGCTTCAGAAGCTTTGCAATTTTAAGAGTGCTGCATCCCTCTGCAAGATATCTCACTATTTTTAACTTTTCTGAGCCTGTCAAGTCCTTCTTTTGACCCATTTTGCCAAAGGAAAGGAGGTTGCCTAATAATTATGCACACCTGATATAGGGTGTTGATGTCATTAGACCACACCCCTTCTCATTACAGAGATGCACATCACCTAATATGCTTAATTGGTAGTAGGCTTTCGAGCCTATACAGCTTGGAGTAAGACAACATGCATAAAGAGGATGATGTGGTCAAAATACTCATTTGCCTAATAATTCTGCACGCAGTGTATAACCTTAAACCACACGTTTGTTTATTTATTTATTTATTTATACTAAACAACTTCCAGTGACTCTCGTTTTGCAAAATCCTGTGGAAAATCTCAGAATTCTCCCTGTAGTTGGGATCCAGGTATTCCCAAATGCAATTTAAGAGTCAGTTCTGGGAATCTTGCCAAATGTGCTCTGAGCAAATCCATGTCTTCTAAAAAAAAATAACAGTGAGATGGTTTGAATGCCAAACAATGTATTACTTAACTACTGAATAAAATAACAGAGCTTCACCTCATTATTTTACTATAACTGATATGCTTTTCAGACAGAATGGGCAGCCAGCATTTAACGGACACTCCAGAGACTATAATCATTTCATCTTGTTTAACTGGTTATTGTGCTTGTAGTTCCCTGACCCTCCAAACAGTGTTTCCATTTTTTGGCGTAGTTTACCATTAAATGAGAGTGCCGGGCCACCCACCACACATCCCTAACTAGAGGTATAGCTAAGATTATACATTTGCTTCTAGCAATACCTATTTATACCAGCAAAGATAGCTTTTATAAAATAGTCAGCTGACATTCTCAGCCAATCACTGCCAGCCATTGCTGCTCAGGATAATGCTTCCTCATTAGCCAAAGCAGCACAAAGTCGATGGGCTGCTGGGTACTCTTGTTTTTTTTTTTTATTCTTTATTTTGTTTGTGGATGTGCACATATAATACAGAGGTACAGTAGTTTTGTTATCCACTTTTTGTTTTAAAGGTAAAAATATAGTAGCTAAATATGCATATTCAACCTTACATGATCAAAATAGCGTAATTGCGGTGTTTGATCATGTGCTAAACGTTGCTCGTGTGTTGTACGTGAGCTTATCTCTACAGGGCCTGGTTAGAGACTCGGGAGGTTGTCCCGTGGTGAGGCAAACGTGGTCCCTTTGTCTGGGTAGGTGCTAGTGTGTGTGCTGGTGTCTGCCTGTAAGTATGAGTGAGGTGAGAGCCTGGTTATTATGGCTCTGGGTTGTGCGATGTACGTATGTGTGTTTGTAATAACTAGCATTTTCGCTGGGAGGGGGCGCTCAGGTGTCGCTGCCAGCGTGAGTGTCGGCTCCAGTGGTGCCCTCCTGTGCCTTGGCTGGGGGTCGCCCGTGCTGTCGTGTGGAGGTGAGTGGTTAGTAGGGGAGCGTGTGGGGGGTTTTAAATTGGTTGGGAGATGTATGTGTGCTGGCTTACTGGTATGTGTCGCTACCGGGGTGTGTTCCGGCCGAAGGTGGTCCGGGCTTCGTGCGGGTAGTGCTCGAGGTGAGCTCTATTAGCATGGTCTTGCATACATTTGTACATATTAAACATTCCAACATGTTAACCTTTAAAGCACTAGGTCATTGAGGGTGTCCCCAACTGGGGTGTAAATCTAGCCGCGGATAGGGAGGAAGTGTAACTTGGGTGAATGTCCCGTGCCAATAGTCTCTGGGCTTTAGTCTCCTGGGTCCGCTGTGGATGGGCAGGGACCTCTTCGTGGTTCGAACGGGGTGATGTTTTCCATATCCAACTGCTGTCTCCGCGAGCTTCCCTTCCCTGGTTCCGTCTGTGTGGTGATGCCCTGCTGGGTCAGGAACAGTTGGTCTCTGCTGGTGAGTGTAGCGTATGGACAGTCCCCTTCACAGTGACCTGGAGGGAGTGGTATGGTGTCTTTCTCTGCCTCAGCACACTGGTGAATGGAGAGTCTTGTAAATAAAAAAGGAGGCCTAAAAAATGGAAGTTAGTTATCATTGACCTGGCCTTAGCATTCATAAAGAATACACAAAATATGAACAAGATAAACGTTGACTTTAACTTGGCAATAATGATTGGTGACAAACTTGGTAAACAAAGTATTATATGGTTGGATTTTCAGAAATAATTTTATTATACTTAATATGAAAGCTGCTTTAAACTAACTGGGGATGGATATTTTTTGTTTAATACTCTATACTACTCTATAAGATGACATACCTTGTATCCCACTTTTCTTAAAGGTTTAATTTTATCAGGACTGTTGGCACAACACACCTTATAGAAATACAGTGGCCGTGGAATAACATTAACATAAATGATGACCACCCAGATAGGGTGATAGGAATTCACTTCAATGTGAAAAAAATTATTTTCGGGAACCCATAACCGGAAAATAACCTGTACATTTGTTTCCATGGTGCTTAAACATTTTGAAATATCTTTAATCAAAACAAAAATATCTTACAAGGAAATAAATCAAACTCACACAAGTGGAAAATTAATTCTATGAGATTAAATAAACTAAAAAAAAAACACTTTCTCTTTATACTTGGCAGTATTGCAAACAGTCATGTTAATTGTAATGCGTCAGAATAGCAGGAAAAAAAATAAACATTTAAGGGAATTACATTTATGTGAAGAACATACTCAAGCAGATAAAAAAAAAACATTACCATAAATAAGGCAGATAAAAAGAACACTAAGTAATATTTATTCAGGTCAAATACTGCAACAAAGAAACAACTCAGAAAATAGCCATTTACCATTACTTGCAGAACTATTAGCCTTCGATTAAAATATTGTGTGAGAACAAAGACAATAAACAGCAGATTAGACATTTTAGCAAAAGATATCAAAGACCTTTCAGGGTGCTCACTTTGGTCCTGAGTAGCCAGTGTTTCGAAAGATTATTGATGTACAGAAAAAAATTCTAGGGAAAGGGTGACCAAAAATCGACTCCTACCTGACGTGTAACTACGAACCCCATGATGCATTGCCTTAAAGCTTAAAGTCAGCTTTTTTGTCACCTTGACTGTTGTAAGGCTTTTTATGCTAGTTATGCTTGCACCTCTATGTTATGGCTGTGGGGTGAGGGTCAAATCCTTAAACTCAAAGGTCCATTCTATACTTGATTAATGTGATGCTCTACGCTATGCGACTGAAAGGCACATCAAAATACTGAATAAAATGTCATTTAAAATGCGGGGTTCCCTGGGGCACCAACATGGGCAGGTAGGGACTCAATGAATGACACCTAACTCATCCCTCACCCCATACACATTAGAGTGAAAAGTAATGCACATTATGCCCACAAGGTGCACAGTCTCCTGGGCCCATTTATTTTATGCTGAGGTGAGGTTGAACCATAACCTAAAATATGTCCATGAATTAATGGGCTCAAGAGATTCCCATTCTTATTTGTTTGTTATTTGCCCATTAAATCAATGTACCAGTTGCATAGTCTGCTGAATGTGCCATGATACATGTTATTTTAGCCAGCTAAGCAAAGACAGCTGATGGCAGTTATCAGTGAGGTAGAGGTTGGTGGGTTGATTATATCTAACCCAAGTGAGAGGGCTTTTGTTTCCATATAAAATGTTTGCAAGCCTTGGGTCCCTTCTCTTTATTCAACATTAAAATTAATCACTTAAGTTGACTTTCCTGTCAGAAATCAGGTAGGCTGCATTTATAACACAAAATGATGATGGTGCATGTGTATTAAAAAATAAATACAAACTCTTTGTAGCTTAGAGGTTCCTCATGAGTGATATACACTTATCATGGTTGATTAAAATAATGAGAGTGCTAATTAGGCGTGCAAATTCTTCTCCTATTTCCTCACTTATGTGTTGATCTTTGTTGATACAGTGGTGCCACTTCAAAGCACAATTTGTAGAATCTAACAACTGCAGCCTCATCTCACTGTTTTTCATCTAACTGTACGTTCTTCTGTATGTGATTACAAGATGTTCTTGAAGAATTCAGAGTTTAGGTTTATATCCTAATTGATCTGTTACAACTTGTTTAGCTTTTCATTCAATTATTTACTTGCATTCCATGTTCACGAAAGGGGCACATACTTCTGAATGTAATTAAGAGGTTGACTACTGAGGACAAATTAAGGGTTAATATATAGATCCCTGGGGTATCTCCAAAAAATGGACTAATTTCAATATTTTTTAGGTCATTAAAAAGTAGCCATAAAGCATTATTAGTACCAAGAAAGAGAAGATTGTTGAACGTAAAAGAAACCTGCAGGATTGCACAGTTCACCTCCGTCTATAACGTGAGCATGCTTCTTTTGCTTCCATTGATACCAGCCACCATTTGAGGCTGGTAGACATTAAACATCAGCAGGTAGTTACTAAATGTCAGCCATTGTAGCTACTTAATATCAGCCATAGCCAGGTAAAACTTACTGTCTAGCATGGAAACAAGTCGGCAAGTGCTTAATATCTCCTATTATTCTTTATTAGAATTGTTAAAACTTGTATAAGTTGAGAATTACCATTCACAGTTTGTGCAGCTTGTGTGAACAAAAAAAGGTATAGCAAAGTAGTATAATAAAAACCTTCATTTTTGTATATAATATCCTCAAGTGTGCTCTCACATGCTCCCTATGCAACAGGGTTTAGACAGTGCAAGTTATCTGACCTCATGCAATTATAAAGTTTTCTAAAATACAACCCTTCTATTGCTTTACTGGTGCTTGGCTCAGAGAAGGATCAAGATCCTTGATGAATGCATCATCTCTTTTCAGCCTACGTAACTATGCAAGATTCTACAGGGCCATCGGCAGGTTTGGGTCCTCCCTTTCATTCATCATATAGGAATGGTGAAGGTCAAGCAATGTCATGGTCCTGGTGCTCCTGTCTAACCCTAGGCCCAATGCAGCCATAAGGCTGCCTTATGATTAATCCTGCTCAGGTTTCACTGCCTAGCAAATAGACGATTTTTCCATATTGCAGAGACAGTGCAAGAAAACTATGAAATCAACCCTAACCCATTCATCCTTCAAGTAAATCCCAAATTAACTTAACAAATAAGGAGTTTAAGGGATTAAGGATTAAGCAAATATAAAGTATGTCAAAATATGCTGATTTGATCCAGGGAGGAACGAGTAGGCAGATATCAGGCATGCCTGTAGCAGGGCTGTGTTTTAATACCCTTTATAACCTTTGAAAGCTCACTTTAATGAATAATCCTACTGAAATTCACTTTGAATTCTCAATTCAGTAAATAAATCCGCTAGAATTTTGAATTCCTCCACAATTTACACTTCAGTGTACAATCCTATAGCTAGTGATTTAACAGGGACTTTGCGAAATTTTGACTAAAGTAGCCACGCTTGATTAACAGTTGATTTGGTGAATTTACGTTGGCTTACACTTGCCAATCTTCAGTTAACTATTTAGTGAACACATTCCCTTATTTATACACTAGCAACAAGTTTGGAAGTTACCTAAACTACCCCCACTATACAAAATAACTCACAAACGTCAAAATCCAAAGCGAATTTCAAATATAAAGTAGTCAACTGAAGTATAGTTGATTTAGATAATTTTTCCAGTTCTGCTCCATTGGACTTGAATTTAAAATACCGTCTGAATTCACTTTGAATCTTCATGTGAATAACCGAGCACATGTCAGATGGTCTCTAGTAATGACCCCCTCCATTGTGGATCAGCTCGCTTACTATATCCAAGTTTGCTTTTTTCCACTTGCTTATATTAAAATAAAATGGATTCAGTCACATTATGTCTTCTGATAAAGTTATATATATATATATATATATATATTAATGTTAAACTCACGTTAAATTAAAAATATAATACCAATTCATGCATATAAATATATGCCCATATTTTATTTAGTTGCTTAGTAGAAGCGTGGGAAATATGTTAAATAAATGTGTTTCAAATGGAATTCATCAAACATCTGTTGCTACTTGCCTGCTTTAATTTTCCACATATATAAACAGTGAGAGAAATTACAAGGTATTGAGCTGACAGGGAAAGAATAATAATGTTCCAACGTACACTTTGCTTGCATTCCTTTTTTATATGATTGGCATCATTTCAATACCTCAGGTTATTATTTAAAATGTATTGTGTGAATTTAGACATATCTCCCTGGATACGTTAACTTTGAAACTAAAAAGTAAGATGCCGTGCGATGTGAAATTAATACTTAAAGGAACAGGAAAGTAAAACACCAAAGTATTATCACTTGTTCGGATGGTATATAAAATGTGATGTTCAATGTATTGATGGAGGTATTTGTTTGAACACATAAAATGCTATTCACTAAAATGTAAAATGATTACAAACTGAAAAATGTGTTACAGAATTCAAGCAACAATAGCTGGTTTTGAAAATAGTGCCATCTCCACTAAAGTCACAGCATTGTTATTCTAGCGTAAATTATGTTTTTTTTCAGATTTTTAAGTTGCTACATTTTTAGAGATTAGCTAATAAACCCATAGTATTCTCCACTAAGCAGGGTTATTCACCATGTAAGGCCGAAACAGCTGAATTCTGAATTCACATTTACTCTGAATTTAAGACATTTCACTCATTAATAAATTACTCTGAAACTGAAAATTGTTGAGAATTCAAAGTGAATTTAAAGTTTTAGGCAAATAAAGCCAAGTTAAAACCATAGCTGGCTATTTTAACTTGAGAATTTAAATTCACTTTGAATTACTTTTGCATTCCTCACAATTCACTCTTTAGTGAATAACTATGATATAGCAAATGAAAGCAGATTTGTCTAACATTAGAAATAAAAATGTAGATTATTGTTTCAGATTTTTGTGATGCCTTAAATTGTGCAAATTCGTTCCAATTTGTTTTTCTTTAAACTCAGACAGGTTAATACAATAGAAGTCAATTTAATGTCAATTCAAGGGACACTCCAAGCACTAATACAACTTTAATGCGTTTTGGCCTAATTAATATGCTGTCGGGTTTTTTGTGTTTGTTTCTTAGGTCTTGTGCCTGCTGAAATCTTAATAGTTTTTGCAAACGTATGTACACTGAGTAATCTGAACTACAAGTTAAAGAAACACCATAGTGTTAGGAATTCCAAAACGGTATTCCTAACGCAATAGTTCCCTCTGCCCTTACCACCCCCCATGCAGTGAATCAATGCTTTCCTATAGGGATTTTCAGGACGCATGCACAGTGTGAGGATTTCCAGCGTCGTTTCACAGAGTTAAATTACGTGTGAATCAAGAAAATGCCTCGAGTGGCTGTATGGGTGACAGTCTTTAGAGGCTATGCTAACCCTGCAATGTAAACATTCCAGTTTCTCTAAAAGATTCCAAGATTAGGAATGCAGAAACCTGTTTTTGTTTGTTTTTAAATTAGCACTAATTAAATTTTTGGTTTAAATTCATGCCTTTAAAATAAAGGAAAAGAAGCACGAGGAGTTGGGGTTCAAAAGAAGAATATCATTATAGCTCCAAATTGCGAATGTGAGCTGCGATGGTCTTCTTCAGACTGATATTGGATGATTTGCACTATTTAGCGCAGTGCATGATCAATAGGAACAACATTCAAAACAAATACATATTTTTCTCATTATATTTAATGAAGAAAAATGCAAAGGTATGCACAATCAGCTTATACCCTTAATGGAAGCAAATTGTAGATTATGCTAATGGAGTGTACCTATAATCTTAATTTTTATTTTATTTTTTTGTCAATCTCTTTTTATTGAAATTTTGTTTTAATCATACCCATGCGGGTCATGAAACACAAGAAACATATAATACACATAGCATTATGAAGCATATCATGACATAAACATTTGCGCTACTGTACAATCATGTATTAGGGAGAATGGACCTGCAGAGGTACGTTATCAGGCGTGTGTGGACTGCTTCGGGAGAATGGATGATTGGCGATGATGGTCTTAGGGTAACCCCAACGGGTTATAATCTTAATTTTTGTAATGACAGGAGGCGAATATTTGCAAATCTCTCTTTACTGAAAACTTCTAGCAGCTCAGAACAACCAATCAGAAAACATTTAAGCATTACACAAAAGACCCTGACACGCCCATCTCTTCCTCTTTCTTTGTAGCGAATTAGAAAATAAAGTTCCAAATAGAGTTCAAACAGCGAACAATCCAACAGAAATCGAGAAATAAACTTGTAATCCAGACGACGGCAGTGGGAACATCCAAAGTGTCCGTAGAATCCAGAAGCGAGGTATAATGTGATGATTACACTGAAAAGAAACAGAAAGAAGTGAAAGGCATCTGAAGTGATATGTTGTCCATCATTCAATAACTGCCTATCAATTAAGTTCAAAAGATGCAACTAATATAACGGTTAACCAAATTTAACAGTCATCATACAAAACACTAGTCTGATCTAAGCTTCACAACAATATAATAACTAAACATGAAATATCCAACTGCATAAAGTGTGAAAAACCTAAGGTTAGCTCGAATTGAAAATTAGAAATAGATAAGAGCAGAATGGAAATTACCCAGGGTGGAAAGCAAGAAAGAAAGGGTGGGAAATATTCGCCTCATGTCATTACTAAAATTCAGATAATAGGTACACTCCTTTAGCATAATGTACAATTTTATCACATGACAGGAGACTTCATATTTGCAGTTTTAACGCTCAGAATCAAGAAAAGTAAAAAAACGTGAGAGGACTGTCTAAAGTAAAACATGCAGAACGTAGATTCCCGAGACCAATCCGCGCATCGCATGATATCAGTCAACGATGCGCCCTCCAAAAATGCTCAAGAAGCCACCACCCCGTGAATGGAGTGGGCCCCAAAGCTATAATCTATACTGGCTAAACACAGAATCCAGCGAATCCATCTAGCCAAGGTCGTTGAAGACACCTGTTGATGTGGGCTAACATAAGACACCAGGAGTTGACCCGAAGGCGAAGCCCGTAACGTCGCCATAACCTTAATGTACTGTAAAAGAGTGCTAACAACGCACAATCGGGGAACCGTCTGGAAAAACGGGTAGATAAGCTCGAACGCCGTGAGAGTAAGAATGAGCCAACCTCCGGAGAGAAGGTAAACCCATCCACGTCAAATGCACGAAGGTCCGAGACCCATCAAAAGGAAATGAGGCACAAAAGCATAGTAAGTTTAGCCGAGAGTTGGCGAAGAGACAATCCCGTGTTGTCTGGCCAGCCCCGAAGGACACCCAAAACTAAATTGACATCCTAGAGACAATAATACTTAGGAGCGGGTGGTCTGGATAACTTAATCCCTCTCAACAGTCCACAAACCATCGGGCCCTGACCCACTAGTAGGTTCTGTAAAGGGATCTGCATCCCTCTCCATGCACCAGCTACTCCAAGCATTCCAGGTGAAGATGTAACATTGTCTAATGCCTGGGGCCCAGGAATCCCATAGGAGATCTTTAGATGCCTGAGATAAGCCGTGGACCGCCCAGGCTCCCCGAAAAGTGTCGAAGCCACTAGATCCAGTTTTCATTCTAATACCAGCAGGTGCGTATTCCCCCCAAGGGCCTGTCAGGAGGAGAGGAAATACCTGCAAAAGTAGTGGATGGTCCTTAAACAATTCCAGTAGATCCGGAAACCATACTTGGCCCCTCCAAAGGGGGGTGATGAGAAGGAGGGATCCTCCGTGGAGGCATCCATTGTCCTCCATTGTCAGCATGGCGAATGGAGGGAATGCGTAGGCCCCCTTGCCCGGCCAATGCTGTAGGAATGCGTCCACCGCCAACTGAAGTATCCTGGGAGTTGTCTGTTTGTGAGCATCATTGAGATTGAGATGGGTGAACCAGTCGTTGGCCCACAGAAGATCTCATAGGAGGTGGATTCCTTCCATTTTGAAATGTCGGTATACGACATAATCGTTGAGTCGACGGGGGTTGATGACTGGCCGAAATTCGCCCACCTTTTTCTTTAGCAGAAAGATGTTGCTTGAGAAACCCCAGCCTTCTGGGGCGAACTGGACTGTGCCTTTGGTGAATAGCAATAAGATCTCTTTGTCTATGAGGAGTCTGTTCTCCCTGGAAACCTGTATAGGTGGTGGGCGGGAGGTCTGTGTGGGCTGTGAGTGAAACTCGATATCATGCCCCTGGACCATTTGTAGGATCCATACATCCGAAGAGATCTCCATAAAGTTCTGTAAGAAAAAAGATAAACGGCCTGCAGTAATTGTGATAACCGGAGTACATAAGGTGGGACTCACCTGCAGTGAAGCATCTGCGACCTCTTCCACAGAGGCCAGCGCCTCTGTGGAACGATGGACTTGACGTGTACAATGGGTAGAATGAGGAAGATTGTGCATGTGCTCTGGGGCACGTGGACCAAAAATGGCTGGTGGCTCAGCCCCATTGCTGACCAGCCCTCCCAAAAACACCTCTGCCAGGAGGGGGGGCGGAATACTTGCTTTAGGAAGGATTGAGACTTGTTCAATGTTGTGAGTAGGTTGACATACTTCTTCAGCTCAGCTATAAATGTCTCCCCAACCAAGAGGCCCTTTTCCAGGGCCCCCAGCTCTTTGGAGCCCAGTTCCTGTAGTTTCGAATCCATTCTCAGAAGTGCCATCCTGCGTCTCTTGGTGCAGAGGGCAGCGTTGGCATTCCCAAGCATACAAATTGAGTGTTGCGCCCATTCACACCCGGGTATATCACCCGGGTCCAATTGGGTACCCTGGGACAGGGCCAGGTCAGTATACAGTATATATTCTTTGCAAAAGGTACCTTATGGCAGATATAGCAGGACTTGTAGGTTCCTTTTGCAGATAGGTAGAAGCACTTATCTAAGGGTAGTAGAAGGTCCAGATCGCGGTTATACCGATCTGGAGGGAGAAAGAAAAGGGCCAACGTGAATCTCACGGCACTTGCGAGATTCAAGATGGCCGTCGCGCGCAATGGTCGCGAGGTCTGCAGATTCGCAGGCCCGCCGTCGAGAAGCAAGTAACGCTGGCACCCCCCTACCACCCATACACCTCTCCACAGATAGCCCCAAAGGGAATATAGAGCCACATAGAAACGTGATCGCAAGAATCTCACCGGCCGCAACGCGCAAGGGGCTTGGGAGGCAGGACAGACCCTGGCTCCAGAGACAAAAGGGGGAGAGTAGGCCTCAACTGGAGGAAAAGTGGTAAAAGTGTTAGAGAATTAAAAGTCTGATAGTAGGAGGGGGCAGCAGGATTAAAAGGCATAATATAGAATCATAGGAAATTAATCAATAATAAAACAGTAAATTAAATACAGTGCAAAGTCAGGAGGACAAAAACTCTGTGCTATGTACTATGGCTGTGTTATGGCTGGAGCAGCAAAGAAAGAGCAAGAGATGGGCGTGTCAGGGCCTTTTGTATAATGTTTTAATGTTTTCTGATTGGTTGTTCTGTGCTGCTGGAAGTTTTCAGTAAAGAGAGATATGCAAATATGAAGCCTCTTGTCATGTGATAAAATTAGGAATAACAACACACGAGAAGGACTTGGGAATTGTTATAGACAACAAACTATGCAACAATGTGCAATGTCAATCGGCAGTAGCTAAGGCCAATAAGGTATTGTCATGTATGAAAAAGGGCATTAATTCTCTGGATGAGAATATAATTTTGCCTCTTTATAAATCACTGGTAAAACCACATCTTGAATATGCTGTGCAATTTTGGGCACCTGTTCTAAAGAAGGATATTATGGCACTAGAAAGAGTGTAGAGGCGGGCTACAAAATTAATAAAAGGAATGGAACATTTTAGCTATGAAGAAAGGTTAATAAATTTAAACCTCTTTAGTTTCGAAAAATATTGCTTCAGAGGGGATATGATAACATTATACAAATATATCTGGGACCAATATAAACCAATGTGTGGAAATCTATTCACAAACAGGACTTTACATAGGACACAAAGTCATGCGTTTAGACTGGAAGAAAAAAGATTTAGTCTAAGACAAAGGAAATTTTTTTTTACTGTAAGAAGAATAAGGATATGGAGCACAACCATAGAGATAAAAAAATTACTTTATTAGTTGGGTCCAGTACACTAGGTATCCCGCGTTTATCCCACACAACGTTAGCAATAATGTCAAAACAATGCTCAATACAAAAATGCATACAAGGTATACAATAATCACATGTATTCATGGAAAACAACCAAAAAATAACAACATAAAAAAATACATACCAAAAAAGAAGGAGAAAAAATTGTTAGAAGTAGTGAGAAGAGGAAGAAATGGATTTATCAGAGTCCGCACAGATGTTTAAACAGAAACTAGATGCATAATTGCAAAAACAGAATATTCAATTATATAATTTTTCAACTGTAGGGTAATGGCTTCTTGATCCAAGGATAAATCTGACTGACATTCTGAGGTCAAGAGGGAATTTTTTTCCTAGTTTGTTGCAAAATTGGTAGTGCTTCAAAATGATTTTTTTTTTGTTTTGTTTTTTTGTCTTCTTTTGGATTAACAGCAAAAAACAAATGTAAGGAAGGCTGAACTTGATGGACACATGTCTCTTTTCAGCCCATGTAACCATGTAACTATATTGGCACTATAGATTAAATAATTATTTTCTGTTTCTATTTATGGGAAAGAATGAGATGATATAACAAATTATATTTTTCACAATTCCGAATATTTATCTAAATAATGTACAATAAGCCTTATTTATACTTACTTATAGCCACAATTGTCATTGTGCCATATTACCACTAAAGATTGTTTAGATCAGTGTCTGACAGCATGTTAGTGGTTACAGTCACTGGACATCAGCCAAATGTTTCCACCTTTTCAAGTTTGATATTCCCCCAATTAGAAGAGTGGTAGCCAAATGGACTGTAAAGCATTCGAGTAACACAAGCCCCATCAGCACCTCCTAAAGTTCATGGCAATTCCATGAGCAAACATTTGCCAAAGAGATAACGATCCACAGGCCACATTATTTAACCCATTAGCAGATGGTTTGATCCCGCTTGTACTCATCTTACAACGGCATGCAGACAACAAATGTAACCAATAGGAAAAGGTTTTGACTCTGATGAGTTAGGACGAGGCAGTGGTTGCAGTCCACGACATTTTCAAGGTGGGTACACCATAAAAACCTTGCCCCAACTTTAACATTACCAAGCCCTAACCTTATAAACCATCCCAAATCCTAAACTACCCTCTAAAGCAGGCCTGCACAGCCTGTGGCCCCACAGATATTTTGAACTACAACTCCCATGAGTCCCTGGCTATCAGCCATGGTTTCCTGGCTATTGTAATGCCTTAACTATGGTATCCTCTTACTTCCTGGTTCCACGGAGCCTAGCCACACCCCTGTATGACACGGTCTGCCTATTTAATCTGACTGCACCAGCTGATCAAGGCTGGATTATTGAACTACGTTCCTTACTCACAACCCGGCTACAACTTCGTTGTGAAAGCCTCTGCTACCAGACCGGACTGAAAGACTGCAAAGTTCCCTTCACCTCTCCTCATCCACGACTAAAGATTAAACACTCTTCATACGCCTCTGAGGAGATCTCGGGAAACCAGTGTTCTATGTGCCGGAAGCTAAGTAAAACCTCTGTGATAAGAGTTTCATCTAAAAGCTGTTATTACCTGTCTCCAAAAGTCCTTCGGTAAAAACAATCCCGTTACAGCTAACTTCAACTCATACTTCATATCAGTTATCTGCATCTGTCTTGCTTCAGTTAAAGTATGGAACAGCTATTGTAATTACTTATCACCTAAACCGTTAACTCTACTAAGAGACTCCTTATTGATTCAGTGTCTGCAATTTATTATCGTTTACTACTTAAAGCTACAGTGCCTGTAACTGTGGACTTCAGTTATAATTTACTACTTAAAGCTACAGTGCCTGTAATTGTGGACTTCAGTTATCGTTTACTACTTAAAGCTACAGTACCTGTAAATTGGAATTAAAGTCTTTACCTTTTACTTTCTTTAATAAATATTCAAACTATACGAAATCTGCAGTTGTGTTCCTTCATAACAAATGTTTAGACGTGACAGAATAATCCAGCCATTGTAATGGATCCAGCAGATTTCGATTCTACTATAGCTACGCTGAATCAAAGAGTTAATGCACTAGCCCAAAGTGTGCAAGACCTGCAAGTTACTAATGAAAGACTTCTCACTTATATCAGAGATTTACAAACTCATACTCCTCATACTACTCTGCACTCGGCTAGTGATCCTGCTGTGTGTAACCCTGAAAAGTTCTATGGAGATCGTTCCAGATACAGGGAGTTCCTCAACTCTTGCAAACTTTTAATTGCTTTGAAACCTAGATCCTATCCTACAGAAAGAACTAAAGTTTGTTCGGTTATTTCCTTTCTAAGAGGTGAACCTATGTCATGGGCTCATTCCTTTCTGGAAAACGATGACCCCATTTTAGATTCACTGGATGAATTTTTTGAAGCCATGTCTCTTCTCTATGAAGATCCTAACAAACAAGCTACAGATGATTTAACAATCAGAACACTACAGCAAAGAAATAGACCCGTTGAAGATTACATTGCTGAATTCAAAAGATGGGCTATAGAAACGCAATGGAATGACATCACATTGCGCAACCAATTTCGAATTGGTTTATCGGAAGCTGTAAAAGATGAATTATCTAGAACAGAACTCCCTACTAATTTGAACGCTCTAATTCGCCTATCAATCAGCATTGACAGAAGATTAAGAGAAAGAAATGCCGAAAAAGCCCTTTCACATTCAAAAGACCGCAAACCTTTCACTCCCTCAAAAGCTCCAGATAAGACTTCCATACCAAGTGAACCTATGGAAATAGGGATAATAAGAAGTCCCCTCACTCCTGAAGAGAAAAATCGAAGACGTCAATTAAACCTATGCATGTATTGTGCCTCTCAAGTTCATTTAGTCTCTGATTGTCCTTCATTGAAACGGATAAAAGGCAGAAGGCAGTCTCATGCCTCTTCCATCCTAAGTGTACTTCCCTCTACAGCAAATACTCAAATGTCCCCTATCGTTCTTGTATTACAGTGGGACAATAAAAGAATTATAACCAAGGCTGTTATCGATTCCGGTGCAAATGGAGTATTCATCGACTCAGCCTTTGTAACAAAGAATAAAATTCCTTGTGTTCGTAAAAGAACTTCTGTACCTGTTAAAGTGATTGACGGGTCCCTCATCTCATCGGGACCAATACTTCATGAATCCATCCCTCTAAAAGTAACCATCAATCATACTCATACGGAAAGTCTTATATTTGATGTCATCTCATCACCATTATTTCCTATTATATTAGGGATCAACTGGTTAAGGAACCACAACCCTCAAATCTCATGGTTTCCCTTCTCTCTTGCATTTGATTCTGATTATTGCAAGAAAACATGCTTGCAACGTATTCCAATTCTCCAGTCTACGAAAGAACCAGCTAAAACCTCATGTTGTTCTGACACCGAACTGGAGTCTCCTCCTCCTACAGTCATTGGAATCCTATCTTCTCTTATCGACGACGTTAAAGGTCTCAGTGAAGACGCTCTTGAACTTCCTAAATCAAGTAAATTATCCAAGAAAAACGGTCTCTACTATTTTAAAGACCGGATTTATGTACCTCCCTCTTTCAGAATTAAAGTACTTGAAATTATTCATGATTCTCCTCTGGCAGGTCATCCAGGTATGAAAAAGACCCTTGAATTGTCTAAAAGATACTATTGGTGGCCTCGTCAAGACCAAACTATTGAATCTTATGTCAATTCCTGTTCTGTATGCCAAAGATCCAAACATGTGTCCTTGCTAAAGCCTTATCATCCTGACCCTTTCCAAAGAAATGTCACTACTTCTCCTGATCCCATATTGGTCCAGGGTGAAGAAGAATACGAAATTCAAAGTATACTGGATTCAAGGATCCATCGTGGCTCCTTACAATACCTCATCAGATGGAAAGGATATGGTGTTGATGAAGATACATGGGATAACTCCTCTGTTGTTCATGCTAATAAATTGATTTCCAAATTTCACAAGCATAACCCTTCTAAGCCAAATCAATAGCACCCAGAGGTTGCTCATTAGAGAGGGGGTACTGTAATGCCTTAACTATGGTATCCTCTTACTTCCTGGTTCCACGGAGCCTAGCCACACCCCTGTATGACACGGTCTGCCTATTTAATCTGACTGCACCAGCTGATCAAGGCTGGATTATTGAACTACGTTCCTTACTCACAACCCGGCTACAACTTCGTTGTGAAAGCCTCTGCTACCAGACCGGACTGAAAGACTCTGCAAAGTTCCCTTCACCTCTCCTCATCCACGACTAAAGATTAAACACTCTTCATACGCCTCTGAGGAGATCTCGGGAAACCAGTGTTCTATGTGCCGGAAGCTAAGTAAAACCTCTGTGATAAGAGTTTCATCTAAAAGCTGTTATTACCTGTCTCCAAAAGTCCTTCGGTAAAAACAATTCAGTTACAGCTAACTTCAACTCATACTTCATATCAGTTATCTGCATCTGTCTTGCTTCAGTTAAAGTATGGAACAGCTATTGTAATTACTTATCACCTAAACCGTTAACTCTACTAAGAGACTCCTTATTGATTCAGTGTCTGCAATTTATTATCGTTTACTACTTAAAGCTACAGTGCCTGTAACTGTGGACTTCAGTTATAATTTACTACTTAAAGCTACAGTGCCTGTAATTGTGGACTTCAGTTATCGTTTACTACTTAAAGCTACAGTACCTGTAAATTGGAATTAAAGTCTTTACCTTTTACTTTCTTTAATAAATATTCAAACTATACGAAATCTGCAGTTGTGTTCCTTCATAACAAATGTTTAGACGTGACAGCTATATGTTTCATAAAAAAAAAAAAAAAACATGGACGTTGACAATCTGTTTCATTAAATTAATCATGGGCGTTGGCTATCTGTTTTATTCAAAGACTCATGGGCGTTATAGTTCAAAAACATCTGGGGGCCTCAGGTTGTGCAGGCCTACTCTAAAGCTAACCTTGCCATAGCTTCCCCTTAGTGAAGTTTATCAGAATTTCAGCTCCTCTGCAGGTGGAGGGACATATTGTAAGGACTGATGACATCTAAAAAGAAGTCTGTTTTTTTGTTGTTCTTTTTTTCCTTTTCTTTTTTATACTTACCCACTAATTTGTTTTCAGGTTCTGATGGCAACATATTTTTTTCTATAATTGCAGTTGAACTTTATTCACTTTAGGGCATGATACACATGTGATCTATCACTGGAATAGGAATGGAACTTCTACATCTGGTGCGTCCCGATCCATGCACGGTTTCAAGTTTTCCTTTATTATATTGGATTGCTTTGCCAAAACAGCAAAGCCAATTGGCAGAGAGTCAAGGTGAATTACATCTCACTCCTAGCCGCAATATACAAGCCTGCTGTCTTCTTTCCAGCATAAACACTTTTTGCCAATTTCCTCTACCTTTGGACTTTTTTGTTTTATCGAAATATATTTGTACAAGATAGGCCATCAGACATTGCAGTTCATCTCCTAACACAGCGGTTCCCAAACAGTGAACAGGCACACAGGGGAGCCGCGAATCTCGCAAGAGTGAAATCTAGCAGCTCCTGAGGCTACTAGAGTTCACTGTCACTACTAGGACCACCAGAGCTTCCCCACCTTACCACCAGGGATTGCAGGAAATTTCCTCCCTCCCAGGCAAAGGTAAGCAGGGATGGGGAATATTAAAATAATTATTTTTAATAAAAATTTTTTTTTATGTATTTATGAATTTGCTCTCCTACCCCCACAGAGACACAATAATTCCTCCCATACACACACACACTGCTCCCCATACACACACTGCCCCCCCATACACACACAATTCCCACCATACACACAAACTGCCCCCATTCACACACACACACACACTGCTGCCCCATACACACACTGCTCCCCCAGACACACACACTGCCCCCCATACACACAATTACCCCGCCATACACACACACTGCCCCATACAGACACATTGGCCCCCATACACACACACTGCCCCTCCATACTCACAAACTGTACCCCTCACAAACACTGTACCACACACACTGCACCCCACACTCACACTGTACCCATACACACACACCACTCCACACACAAAACCCCTCACACTCACACACTGTACCCGTCATAAAACCTGCCCACACACACGCTGCCCCCCACACACTGTACCACTCATGCACAAACTGCCCCACATACACACACACTGCCCCCTTACAAATGCACACTGCACCCCTCACACACAGACACGCATACTGCTCCCCTCACACACGCACTCCACCACTCATACACACACACATATTGCACCCCTCACACACACACTAATGCCCCTATCCCCTTTTACAACCCCTATCCTAGCAGATTCTTAAACAGCTTGACTACTTACTCAGGGAGGGCACTTCAGCACTACTTTCACCATACCCACTACAAAGTGCTGTAGTGGTTATTGTGCCTGGATTGATTTTTTAAATAATCTACCAGTGCCCCTCCCAAGATTAGGTTCTGGATCTGTGCTTGAATGGCAAGCATTTTTCCTGAACAGGGGCCCAGTATATGCCGCTGCACTGTACATATATACAACCTAGATATATTTTTGACTTGGGGTGCTTTGGAAAGATATTAAAATATTAAGGGCACCTTGAACCTAAAAAGTTTGGGAACAACTGTCCTTACGCATTAACATGCATCACCCTCATGTGATGGCACACACATTGTGATTTGGAGTTGCCTTTTCAAATTTAAACATAACTATATCTATATAACATAGGGTGATACATAATTTATTCAATCAAGTCTTTTTTCAGTGGCCCAAGGTGCCACATATTGTGCCACTCACACATTATACATTTTTTTGTAGGCTGACCTTAAATACAAACAGTTCATGAATGGTGGCTCTGAGATAAAATCCAGATTTGTGAAACTTTGTAAAGCTCATGATGAATCGTTGTGGTGGGTTCAATGAATTGTTAATAAAGGGATATATAGGCATCAAAGCTATTTTAGCTTAATGAAGCAGTTATGGAATATAAATTTTGCTTCTGCAATCTCACCGATCAATTATTTTCCATTTAAGAGTAAAATCATTTTGTTATGCAGCCCTAGTTACACCTCCCTGTGACGTAAAAAGCCTTCCTAAATACTTCCTGTAAAGAGAGATCACATTTTTAAACTTCCTTTATTGCAGTCTGTCTAATTTAGAATGCCTTAATCCCCCGCTCTGTTAATAGCATTCCACACCCTGCAGGAGCCTACTGTGTGTGATTAAAGTTCAATTTGCAAAGCAGTTAATTAAAACCTCCTAAAGTAAGTTATGATCTGATAGAAAATGAAACCACTTTTTAATGCTGGCTTTGCAAGTCACAGCCAGGGAAGTTGTAGTTTGGGCTGCATAAACATAAACAAGTAATTTAACTCTAAAATGACAGAGAATTGAGCAGTGAGACTGCAGGGGCATGATATCTGCACCAAAACTACTTCATTAAGGTAAAGTTGTATTGATGCCTATACTGTCTTTTTAAGGCTGTGTAAAGTTTTAAGGACATACTTTTCTGGCATTTAACAATGTTATAAAGCTTTCAACTATCCTTGACTGAGTTTTTACTTGTGTCACTTTGACTTGTTCTTTAGACTTTTATCACTTGTAGATATGTAGGTACAGTGTAAATATTATTGCATGGTATGGTACAAATGGTACATGGACAATGCCTTCTATAATTAGGATGTTACTTTGTCATAATAATTAGGATATTCTGTTCTTTTGTTCTACATAATAGTGGCATATAAAGCATCTTCTCTTTCCACATTTATATATTCTTCTAAAACTAAATGAATGTCAACACAAATTGGCTTTACTCCATAGCAAACCATAAATGGTAGCATGCTAAGTACATATTAAGCACTACTAAATTCATTATTGAGATATTTTTATGAAAAGCTACTTTTGGATCCAAGGTGGCCTATGATATTTTCCTTGCTACATTTGCTACACTAGGAAAATGTTTCCTAACCCCTTCATTGTCAAAATCAACTATGCAAAATGTTACTTTCATGTATTTTGTTACATAAATTCTAGTCTATATAGCATCATTCATCCTCATCTATAGATATGATTACAAACCTATAGAGGAACACAGTTATCTATCAAAGCCACTAGTCACTAATATAATGCCTGACATTCTGAAAATACTCCCTGCTTCCAAACAGTACAGGAAGTTTCAATAATTGATATCATTCCTACTATCAGGGAGTTGGAAGGAGTGACTGTACTCTGCCATGTCACTGTTAGCATTACATTAGCAGGATAGAGATTGACAAAGATTGCTAAAGCATAACCGGGCGAACCGGGCGAACCGCCTTGGACTTCAATAGGCAGGCGAATTTTAAAACCCACAAGAACTCTTTCTGGCCACAATAGTGATGGAAAAGTTGTTTCAAGGGGACTAACACCTGGACTGTGGCATGCCGGAGGGGGCAAAACTCCCATGGAAAATTACATAGTTGATGCAGAGTCTGGTTTTAATCCATAAAGGGCATAAATCACCTAACATTCCTAAATTGTTTGGAATAACGTGCTTTTAAAAAATCAGGTATGATGTTGTATCGATCAGGTAGTGTAAGGGCCCGCTTCACAGTGACAGACCAAACTCCCCGTTTAACGCACCACAAACAACCACAAACAGTCCATTTGCACAACCGCAAACTCCCCATTTGCACAAGGTTGGATACCAAGCTAGCCATGTCCTGTTCCTTGTCCTCACTGATGTCATTGAAGGTCTCTTCCTCCACCCAGCCACGTACAACACCAAGGGTCCCCGAAAGGTTCAGGGTACATGGCCTCTGAACACTGGGCATTATTCTAGGGCCAAAGGGAATCACAGCACCACGACCACGACAGCCCCTGCGGGGTGGCCTGCCTCTGCATGTCATTTTTTTTTCGATTAGTGGTACTATGCATGCAAGCTACTGTGACAACAGATATGAGTGGCACTGTGCACTGGCAGAAGTTGGCAGAGTAGACGCTGTAGGCCTGACACACACGCTTGCAGACAACTAACTGCTATTCAATCTATTACAGTCAAAATTTCTAGTTTTTTTTTTTTTAAATGTACACTACTGTTACACCAGATATGAGTTGCACTGGTATATTGATAAAGACCCTTAGGGGTTGAAATGTCGCTTTGTAGCTGCTGGTTCCAATAAACTGCCTTTTTCTTGGAATTCATTTGGAGTGCCTGGATTTATTTTTTATTTTCTATTTTTACTATGAGTTGCACTGGTGTGACACTGTGCCCTGGCAGGCCCTGTAACGCACACGTGTGAAGGAAACTGACTGCTATTATATTACAGTCAAAAAAGTTTTGTTTTTCTTTTAAATGCAAGCTATTGTGACACCAGATATGAGTGGTGGCACTGGGCAAGTGGGCACAGTATACTCTGTGAGCCAGACACACACGCTGGCAGGCAGGCAACTGCAATTAGATTACACAGGAAAAAAAAAAAGCAGACTGATGTTCTAGCCCTAAAAAGGGCTTTTTGGGGTGCTGTCCTTACAGCAGAGATCAGATGAGTCCTTCAGGACTGTAGTGGACACTGACTACACTAGCCTAGCTATCGATTTCCCTATTAAATCAGCAGCAGCTCACTGTCCCTCCTCTCACTAAGAATGCAGCTTCAGAATGAATCTAAAATGGATGCTGTCCAGGAGGTGGGAGGGTCTGGGAGGGAGGGTCTGCTGCTGATTGGCTGGAATGTGTCTGCTGACTGTGAGGTACAGGGTCAAAGTTTACTCAATGATGACGAATAGGGGCGGACCGAACGTCGCATATGTTCGCCCGCCGCAGCGAACGCGAACAAGCTATGTTCGCCAGGAACTATTCGCCAGCGAACTATTCGGGACATCTCTACTAAAGCAGTTTTAAATACCTTTATTTTAGAAATATGTGACTTAACTGCATTTAATATATGTGGCATTATGCTTGAATGCAGATATTCTTTTTACATTCTGTGGCCATTTTTAGTAAGCTGTACTGCCAGTAATGCCTTCAGGGTCCTTGCAAATACCTAAACACGAGGTAGTTGACTAATTTAATTATCTATTTTTGTCATATCTATTGTGCGTGAGAAAAATGTAATTTTTTATACTAACATTTCAGACATTGTGTGAAATATTGCAAACACTGTATACTGTCTGACTCTCTTTACCTATTTTGTGTACATTTAGATAACCTTTAAGTTTGTCTGCAAAGCGATCTATACACAAAGTTGCTGTGTTATGATATGTTCATATGCTAATTATGCACCCATTGCTTTTAATAAATAGTATGCTAATATGTTTTCGATCAAAAAGTGCTCTATAGTGAAGGGGTTAAAAAAGGTCTAACAGCACTTCATCTCCTTCCCCTATGACTCCGATACTTAGGAATCGAGCGTTTCCACCTGGTATGGCCCCTAGGAACTTTCGCAATATAGAAAAAAACGGGGTACAACGGTATTACCAACTCTACCTAGAAGGGGTTGTGATCCCTTTTCAAGACCTCCAACAAAACACCCACCTGACTCCAGCAGATTATTTTAGATATGTCCAGATAAGGGACTTTGCTAAGAGACCAGATATCATGGCGGCGGCCCAGGGACAGTTTACTTTCTACGAGAGACTATGTAGAGATGAATCTGCCCCCAAAGGGATGATCACCCTCCTGTACGCTCATCTTAGTACGGAAACTAAAGAATGGGGTAAACTGACATACATTGATAGATGGGAGCTGGACCTCGGGTTAAGAACTAGAAGGTATCGAATGGCAGGAGATCTGGGAAGCAACCAAGAGCGCCTCTATATGTGTCACACAACAAGAACAGGCATGGAAAACCATGCTCAGATGGTATACTACCCCGATAACTTTGCACAAAATGCACAAATTAGATTATGATGATTGTTGGAGGAGCTGTGGTTTCCGAGGTACGTATCTCCACATGTGGTGGGAATGCCCGACACTCCAAGGTTTTTGGAAGGCTGTTGAAAATTTATTAAGGCAGACATTCGGCAAACCCCTCCCCTTAGACCCATGGATCTATCTTTTAAATAGAACTATCGAGGGATGGACGAGGAGGGAGCAGAAATTAGTGCGGACAATAACCTTGAGTGCACGCAGAGCTGTAGCAGCGGCATGGTTAACACCTGGGGGACCGGAGTTCGGGGGGGGGGGGATCTCTAGGATAAGGGACAGCAGGATCATGGAGGATCTCACTCCCAGGATGAGAGGAACCATAGTGGCTTTCCAAAGGGTTTGGGAACCGTGGGACAATAGTGTCCTGGGCCCTGGGGATGCTTAATGGGACAGAATCAGGATTTATACCTAGATCCGATACAGCCGGATTGACGGTGGTCGGGAGTCCCCTAGCTCGTTCGCCTCCCCTCCCCCCTCCCCCCCATTCCTTCCTTCTTACTCCTTTTCTCCAATCTTCCTTTTCTCTTTCTCTCTTTTCTTCATATTTTTCTACTTGTTACATAACCCTTGGTATATGAGGGTGTTTTCTTATATTCTGACTTTTTCTTGCTAATATTGTCTCAGTTCACATGGACATTGTTCCTTACTAGCACAGGCATATGTGTCCTGACGGAGAGATGGGGATCCCTAAGGCTCACCCCGATTTGGGTAGATTCAGGGCTCCTGCTCGGGGTACAAGGCCTGACTAGCAGTACAACATAGCTGGAGAGAGGCAGGTAGTCTAGAATTCCAGAGGTGGCTTACCTTTAGGGTCAATCTTTAATTTGAGCTCTGGAGGATGTTATTTAACATTGTCTACTTCTGCGCAAGCTTTATCATAAAGCTGTTCTCGCTATGCCTCTTGTAAACAACAGTAAGGAACCTAAATTATGTCACTATAGAAAACGAAAATCCTCGATAGGGGGCAAGTGGTACGGAATTCATAAAGTGGCTTGTCGTATATGCTAAAGGTGATATATTTGTAGTTCTATGTATGTTCTTTTATATTTTGGCTTCTGCGCAAGCCTGCAAGTTGTATTATTCTTGCATTTCCTATCGTGTGCAAAAATAAAGAATTAAAAAAAAAAAAAAAAAAGGTCTAACAGCTCGGCCTCTGCATGATATGTTGAACCAAAAATGAGTACTTTTTTTCTTTTTTCTTTATTCTTTGGCTCCTTAATGTAAACTTCCCCCTGGGTCATATTATACTCATTCATAATCATTACTTTTTGACATATTGATTATAGATGTTGTTGTGATATTGTTTTTCTGTTTCAGGGCACCTCTCTTAGTGTTTTTTAAATTAGATCTGTGATTGGACCAATGTTTGCATATATACTTGATGTCCTACATGACTAGTTCGTTCTATAATTTAATATTCTCACCCTGTTTAAGACAGGCATAGACATTAGACAATGACTTTAAATCTGAGTCCAATCCAAAACAGTATTTTTTTTCATACAAATCATCTAGAACCCTAATGCATTATTGTTCTTGGTATGTGAGAGTTTAATCATTAGAAGCAAGTATTCCTAGGACTCCTTTTTAGTAGTTGTCATTTTTAGCATTCTTTTTATTGAAGCATCTCCGGAATGTGAGTTTCCGCATAACCGTTTACATTCAGATACAAATAAAATAAATTAGGTCTTTATGCTTGTTTGCCCTTAAAGCCTTTGTAAGTACATAGGACTCAATTTCATATTTTTGAGTAAACTTTTAAAATTATTATTATTTTTAATACACTTTTTTTAAAAGTGATTTAGTATTTTCAAAAAATATTTTTATATTTTTATATCTCGATATATTTTAAATATATCAATATATATTTTTAATATGTGATGTATGTTTTGATATTTCATTATTTAAAAAAATCTTTTGAAATAGTAAACTATTTGAAATGCTTATCCAAAAATATTAAATCAAGGCCATATTCAGATGTAGGATCGGGTTGGATTCCCCATCTTGTCTTTGTATTAGACAATTGGCATAAAATGCTGTTCATCCCCCTCTTTTTTTAATTCATTTTAATGTTCAGTATGCATGATCGTCCATCTTAGTTGTTTGTGTATGTTGCCTCACAGGTGGTATTTGATTCCCATCTAGATGCTTTTAATTATAAGCAATATTCCTTCCTCCCTGTCTCTCATCTAAACAAAACTCCCTTTCTATCACAGGGATTGTTATTTTTAGGAATGGCTCCCTCTTTGGGCCTTTATTTTCATTATGTACATTACCATTCAACTTACTTCTACGGCTTCCATTTTCCCTTCTATTAGTATCTTTAATATTCAGAGTTCTTATTAATGGGCCAATTTTCTCCCTTCCCCTTGTATCTTTGTAAGTGGGGCACGATTAAGTGTTTTGTTCTACCAAACAAATCTATGATCCCTTTTAATTTAATTTTTTTATTTTACTTTTATTTAATCTCTTAAGAACAGATGACGGATTTTTTTTCTGTCATACTGGCCTTTCACTTCTCAAGTTGTGCCGTTAAGGGTTTAATTTCACTTTCACATTTCTTTATATTTGTATTTCAATTTTGAGCAAAGTTGTAGATCATAATTTTAGTGCTTGATCCTACTTTTTTGGTACTCTACATAGTTATGTTTTAAAATTAAAAATAAACCTCACCACAATTCTGTAACAAAAATCAATTATACTAATTACTTAATTATTTATTGTATTTCTAATTCCCCAAATAGGGTAATAGGGACAAAGTGGAACCTGTCACCTCCATTGTTTTGTTCTAATAGTTGTAGAAAATATATGTCTAAACATTTCCTTTCTACAATTATAATCTGTAAACATAATTTCAGTTTTTACAAAACTGCATGTATTGATAATAAAAATAACTATAAAGTAGCAAAACATAGCACATTTCCCTATGGGTTATAACAATGAAGTGCTGCAGTTTAAGGAATCAAAAACCTATATAATAACGATATAAACTGGGAAACTGGCAGATAGTCCAGCCAATGTAAAAGAAAGTTTCTAGCTTACTTCTTATAGTTTTAGTTTTTTTTCAATTCTTTGTTTTTGCAGGTGATGCGTTAAATACACTTGAATAAAAGGTTACATGCTTGTTTCACGGTGGTTTCAGTCGTTGAGTATTGTATACACTTTGTTATCACCCATATTTTGTTATAGTGGACTAGGTCGTATATACTAGAGATAATGCCTCACATAACAGGCTCTTACGTCAGTATGTTGTCTGGGGCCTGTGAGGGTTGTGAGGGATTCATAGTCAGGTGTAAGGAGCACGTCAAGCCATACCAGGGAGTTTACTTATTTTTGTATATCTCTTCACATGTGCCATATTTTCCCCTGCTAACATTGTATACACACAGGGGCCACAACACCTGAAATTAGAAATGAGCAAAGCTTGAGGGTCAACTTGGGGGCTGTACTTGTAAATATCACAGATCTTTTTTTCTGAATTTCGATTGCAACAAACATTTTTTCCAATTACGTTTTTTCAAGAATCAAGTAAAGCTGTTGGACTTTTTCAGCATGGTAGAAGTGAAAAACAACTCAAAAAACCTGCAGTTCAAGTTCTATTTCAGTGTTTTGCAGGTAAAATAAATTACACTAGGTTTGAAGAATATTAGAATTGCACCCACTTTTCACAAAAAACACAAAAGATTCTTCTATTTATATAACATGCCAGGAGAAACACAATACTCTAATGCCAAGTTAGTATGTCAAGAAATTGCCCAGTGATGAAGGTCTCACATGTTTCCCATTTAATCCAGCTTTATACAATCAACAACATACCAGGTTTTGGGGGTGGAAGTGATTTAATTACAGTATGTGGACATTAAAACATATAATATGGCACATTGATTGAGTTAGTCTGTACATTTAGATCAAGACATTACCCTTCCAAAGAAAATACAATACAACAGAAATATTAGAAGCAGATCTGTTGGAGACAGAAACCTTTTCAGTCCTAAATAATTTCTTTATATGGCTAAGGCAATACACAATATATGGAAATTCACAAATGTGAAAGGTTGGACTGGATGCAGTAAAGATACTTATCAAAACACTAGAGCAGACAACTTTTTTTTTCCGTGAAAATTTGGTTTCTCAAAGAGATATTAAACAGAAGCTTCAGGCAGATTCTGCAGGATGAGATCATCGTGGAATAGCCAAGGGCGAGATTAAATCAACGGTATACTGACAACGCATGCAAGTGGGAAAGCCGAATCACAAGCTCAGAGATAGTACTGTGCCGTATGTTGCTACATCACTCTGGAAAATGATTCAGGAATCCCGGTTACTCCTCTGTAGACAACGAATTGAGAAATACGTGTCATTGCACCAGGATGCATAGTTTTTGTATTTACTTGCCTAATTATGTGTGTGCAAGGAGAGACAGACACCGACCCTGCTTTTATGGGAATAAAAAAAATGATCTGCTCCTTTTTGCTGTAAGCTATTTCAAATAGTGACATTCTTGATATTAAGCCAACTTTCATGGACTATGTCGAATGAGCAGACTGATAAGCTTTCCAGTAAAACAAAGAAAGAAATGGTGCAAATAAAATAGTTTTGCTTCTTTCAATAACACGAGTATTATTTTAATGTGCATATAGAATTTTATTTGACGTTAAATACTGCTTACAATTGCGTTTTGATTTTTATGCACAGTGATGTGATTTTGCTTTTGGTTCCCTAATCTATGTGTCTCACATTCCCATGTATCCTCCTCACACATGCATTCACACATATGCAATTAGTCATTCACCTAGTACTTATGCAGGAACTGTCCTTTGATGACGTGAAATACGTGGAAAACATAAGCTAAATAAATTGATTATTACATAAATGAAAGATCTAGATATGTGTTTGGAGGATAGTCAACAATTTTTTAATCTCATTAAAAACATCAAACTACCTTTCTCAGAAACAATACTGGCCACATTAAACGTCAAGGGCCTATATTCCATTATACTGGTAAGTAGTTTTCATCCCACTCGCTGATAAATTTAACTTCCAATATCCCAATATTTACAGGTATTGTGACAAACAAATTCTGGATCTGACAAATCGCTTCAACAGAAGGGAAATTCAACAGACATTCTGCATAGAGCACTGAAGAATGATTCACATATGGCAAAGTCAAACTGTTGACAACTGTACTGACACCGATAGGGATAAAATAAAAAATGATTTCATAAAGACAAGCAAAGAACCTCTAGGACTACTCGGTACTATCTCGGTACTAACCGACCCAATGCACTCTTATGCACCAAAGCCAAAACAACCAAGTATGGTTGTTTTAAATGTACTAATTGTGCCACTTGCAGCCCCATGATCAGTGCATCTCATTTTGCTCATCCTCATAAAGGAGCAGGTATTCCCATTCGGTACTATATTACCTTCACTACAGACCACGTGATATATCTCATTACATGGCTATGTGGACTATTAAATGTGGGGAAATCTGACCTTACAGGTATAGGGATAGAATAAGAGGTCACCGCACAACCATCTCCACAGCTTTTAGAAGCCAAAAGACGGATAAGCCTGTGGCAAAGCATTTCCTGTTGATGAATCACAGATTACCTACTCTAAAATCTATTGCCATAGATCATGTCCTAGAGGGAGAGACTGATCCAAACTTGTCCTCCAGAGAGAAACATTCTGGATCTTTACGCTTGTCACTATGGCACCAAAGGATCTCAATGAACTGTTCTATATTTCTTTGAATTTAATTATATTATATGAGTACATATGTTTTTCAGAATTTGTTGCATATGTACAGTTTCCCTTTGCACTATTAATCCCCTGCAATCGGTATTATCTACTTTTCTCTTATTTTGGTTCTTTTTTTCAGACATTTATATTAACTTATCTAATTTCTTTTCTGTTCATCTTCCACTCACTTTTCTTCACTCCACTCTTTTTATTGTCATTTCTCTCTGGAGATTTATCACTTTGTTGTTCTTAGATATCTCTTACATCTTCCCCATCGTTCCTATGGGACAATTTCATCCATACTTTCTCTATTTTTTTTAATTTCATATATAAATTGTTACATTATTTGGTAGATAATCCTGTTTGAATACTTTGTTACCAAAAACTTTAAATAAGCTCAATTTTTTTTCATATTAAGTGCACCCACACTTATTATATATCACTTTGTTTAGGAGAAATAGGGCTTTCATTTCATATCAAATATTTATATATTGAATAGAATCTTTTTTGGTGTTTTGGATAGTTACAGAGTCAAATATAGGGCTTGCCCATTTCAGTTTTTAATTTGACAGATTCCTTATGTTGCCTTTGAGACCGTATCGTAAACCAGGAATGAGAATTGCCTCCATCATGGTGAGCCATTTGCAAAAGTAGACAACACAAGTTATTCACAATAGGGTATGTCCAGTCTTTTTTAGTAACCACCTAGTCACAAATACTGGCCAAAGTCAACGTTCACATTTGTTTTTTCATTTTTCACACATTACTGTACATTCACTAATAATATCATCTTCATGATACATTTTGCTGTTTTGAAACACTCAAATAATACTATTTGTATTCAGCGAAGTTTCCCGAGTACAAGAGTACCCCCCATGTACAGGTTTTATGGTGTCTTGGGAAGGTACAAGCTTAAATGTAGGATTTGCAAATTAAATACTCTAGACTTTCTGCCTGGGTTGTCAGAAAGGTCCTTCAAATTGTAAAAAAGTGGACATAAAAAGGGCACAGGAAAGTGGCAAAATATGTGCACAGGAGGGAAGTGTGTCTAAAGAGGGCACAGGAAAGGGGCTAAATAAGGGCATAGGAGGGGAAGGGGCACAATGAGACACACAGATAGTTTGAGGGGGGACAAAGAGACACACAGATGGCCTGACAACAGACAAAGAGACACGCAGAGGGGCTGAGGGGGGCAAGAAACACTCAATGGGACACCCAGGAGCTGGAAGTGGAAAAAGATATACACAAAGGGGTTGGGTTAGAAACAAATGCACAAAGGGGTTGAGGTGACAAAGAGGCATACAGAAAGGCTTGAGAGAACAAACAGACACACAGAAGGGTGGGGGGAATAGAGACACACAGAGAGGAAGGAGAAAAATAAACACAGAGGGAAAGGGGAAGAAGATACACACAAAGGGGTTTGGAGAGAAACAGATGCCTGTTGGGGGAAGAGAGAGGCCTGCCATCCAGCCACAGCTGCCAGCCAGCCTGACTGACAACTAGCCACAGCAGCCAGCTGGTGACAGCAGCCAACCAGACACAGCAGCCAGCCTGCCAGCTGCAGCAACCTGCCAGCAACAGCAGCCAGTCAGCAACAGGAATTAAGGTGTGAAGAGCCAACTTGGGCAGGGTATCAGAGAGCTATGTTATATTACTACATTGGTCAGAGTGTTAGAGAGACCCCTCTTAGACTTAGACCCCTCTTAGACCCCTCTTAGACTTTAATGAAGCCTCTAATGGGGCCTTGAGGGGACTCTTTCTAACATACAGTTTACAAATTTGTGTAATAAATATTCTTGAAATATTTTCAAGTTGGGGGGAAAGGGGGGATAAGGTTAATACTTCATCCACCACGGGTGCCAAATACTCTAGGTACTCTAGTTTATTTTTTTTTTTTTAAACTTTATATTACAGTTTGGGTGACTGCCTGACATCCCATGGCTATGCCGGCCATGTGATCCTGATGCCATCATGATCACATGGCTCAGGAGGACCAGACTTGCTACAGGGTGACTGCTTGGGATGTCAGGCAAGTCTCTCCAGTACGATAGCCAGTGTGGGAATGCCAGCGATCAGGTAAGTTGAAAGGACTGCGGAGACGTGCTATGCCACACAACAATGTTTAGGACCACCTACTTAACCCCTTAAGGACACATGACATGTGTGACATGTCACGATTCCCTTTTATTCCAGAAGTTTGGTCCTTAAGGGGTTAAGGATGGTCCTTTACTTTTTTTTGTTGATCTTGTTTGCATGTATAGAACCCAGGCACATATACACAGAAGCAAGGATGAGTGCCAAGATTTCTTATATTTTACAACAAAACATAAAACATTAATTTAAAAAATTACATGTGTGTTTTTCTGGTTATTGTTTTTATTTGGTTTATTTTCCATATAGTAATCCTGTAGAGAAAGCTGGAAAAGTACATTTACAATGTTTAATGACCCAGCATGATGAGAAGAAATGAACAGTTAAAGTGGTAAAAAAAAAAATCACATGATGGAAATTTATCTATATTCCTACATACTGTATTTGTTTAGGATGATAAATTAGTATGATTACTTGTAGACGTTCCTGTGTTGTTAACTGAATTTTGTTCTGTGTTTTATCCTGCAAAGGCCTCTCAGTGTCTGGCTTAAATCAAATTGATTTTTGCTTAAAAACAATATTATTTAACCAAATGTATAATAACTTTCATTCCCAATTAAATAGTAATGCCGCTATTTTTGTTTTTGTCTGTGCTAATGTGAGATGTAGTTTTCACTGATATGATAGTTGATAGACAGAACTCTTTAGACAAAGTAAAGCCTCCATTCTTTAAGACCATGCCTATGGAATAACATTAGTTCTACTATGTGTCATGAATCCCTTAAGGTACCCTCACTATATGTTTGTTCAATAATGCATTGAATAGTTTCAATTACATAATGAGACAAGGTCATAGGTTAAGAGACTATATAATGCAAACATAAAAAATGTATTATTGCAATAACATGCAGTAACATGCAGTATGCTTGTCCTATGTAAGTCCCCAAGTGCTCCCACTACTACTGGGCCTACTATTGTCTATACTTTCCACAAAGTTTTTAGCTGCTTTTTCAGGTCTGTATTTTTGTTCACCTACTTATGTTCATTTTTCTTGATGTCATAAAAAGTGGGCTTTCCAACATCATTTACAACTGCAGTCTTTTCTTGCCTGCCATCACAATATTGGACTAGATGGTACTTGTGGATGCGCCGTGTTTGACTCATTAGGCTCCAACCTCTTTCCTTCTAACTGGTGTGCAGTCTTTTGATGGAATCCTCCATTCATCATAAGTAGCTTTCAAATCTTGATATCCATGGTGTCCAACTCCTCTCTTGGTTATTAACGTAGCTGGGTAGCTGATGATTTGTAGTGTGTATGTTTTCATGACTTGTTCTTACCATTGAGCTTGGACTTCAGGGCTTGTTATACTGTCCTCATTCCCTGTCCTCAATCCCTGTTACTCATAGTTCTCACATGTACGTGGTGTACCCAGGTACTTGTAGCTGTTAGGCCTTTTAAAACTACAACTCCTTCAGTCTTGATCATCTTTTCTTTTTTTTTGCTATTGTCCTCCCACATTTATTTAGTGTAACCAATATTTCATTGTCCTTGCTGTATATCCTAGTTGAGTAGATCAGTAAGTCAATGTCCTGATTATTCTTGGCATGCAGCTTGATGTCATCCATACAGAGTAGGTGGCTGATGTATCACCACTCTTGAATGTGTATCATTATCCACTCTTGATGATGATCTGGCTGAGATGGTTGAGATTTATGCAGAATAGCATCAGTGATATTGCATCACTTTGGTACTGTATATGTCACATTTCATGTTCACTTGTGTAATTGCCCTGGAATTGACTTCTAATGTTGTTTTAGACTTGCCCATTGACTTTTTGATGCTAGTTTACATAAACCCATTTATTTCTCTTGTAATGTAGTGTAATGTTGACCTTGTATATACCAAACATATGCTAGACACCTCACCTGCATTAACAAGGTCCACATCAGATGCTAGGAAACAAGGGTTATCAGACAACGAGTGAGCCTTTGGAACAAACCATTTATGAACACATTATATTGCATAATCCTTTCATCAGATATCTGGTGATGTTAATTTTACATATAGTTATTTTAGACAGTTTTTTTTCTAATTTTTGTCTTTTAATAAATAAATGTTTTTCAGTTCACTGAGCTTTGTTTGATTGGTGACTTGTGATAATTCCTCCTGAGTTGTTTCCAATTCTCCAGCTATTTGTTAATTCTACGCATAAAGAGATTTTGTAGTAACATGTGTTCAACATCTTGCAATTTGATTAAATAACTACAATGTGGAGAAATGATATATACATTATTGTAATTGATATTATTACGCGAGTATTATGAATTAAAATAAGCATTGACCTTAGTTAAACAGCAGAGTATTCCATTCACTTCAATATATATATATACATATGTATTCCCAGAATTTCTTATGGGAATGCATTGGACTGGCTGAGATTGTCAATTCTGATGATCTCAGTCAATGAGGTGGGGGCGGAGCCAAATACAGCTGTGCCCAAACAGCATCTCCTCATAGAGAAGCATTGAATCAATGCATCTCTATGGGGAAAGTTCAGAGTCCGCTGCATGTTGTGCAGCACTGAACCTGAAAGTA
Organism: Pelobates fuscus; assembly: GCF_036172605.1. Classification (NCBI taxonomy): domain Eukaryota; kingdom Metazoa; phylum Chordata; class Amphibia; order Anura; family Pelobatidae; genus Pelobates; species Pelobates fuscus. Next base: position 275,348,291 of record NC_086320.1, on the reverse strand, counting down.
CCTATAGTGGCTGTCTGAGTGACTGCCACTGGAGGTGTCCCTAGGGAGCTATGTAAACACGGTGTTTTCTCTGAAAAGGCAGTGTTTACATGAAAAGGCCTGCAGGGACTCACAATACTCACCAGAACAACTACATTAAGATGTAGTTATTCTAGTGAGTATAGTGTCCATTTAAGTGAAATAGAAGTGGTTGAAAAGACTGGTGGGTAACTAATGAGTGAAGTGGAGGCTGAAGGTGGAGCAAAGATATATTGCTAAACTCTGTCCTCATACTGTCTTATCAATCTATTTTATGGTTGCTTGTAAACTCTAAACATTGGTATTTAAGTTAAAACAACAAGACATAAAATATTTGAATAGGAGGGTACACAACCCAGCAATCATAACCCTATAGGTGCTCAATGAAGTCCACACTCTATTCTCTCAAAGCATTATCCACAATAGTAAAACATAAGACAGAGCACACAAATACTTAAAAATAAAACATTGAAATCTTTATTATTAATTTTAAAAATCACTCTCCAAAATAAGGTCATATAACAGCTCATCAAATGGCATTGACATCAAAGACATTGACATCAATAAAATTGTGAATACAAAGCAAGCTTCAAACCTAGAATGTAAAACATAATATGAAATATCCCTTACAAGCCAAAATTTCTCAATGACAATGAGATAAGCATTTGCACACCAGAAACCCGTGATATAACCGAGAGCATTGAAGAGAAAACAAAAAAGTTTTAGCAAACAGCCTTTCTCAAGGGAGAACAAATTACTACTAACACACCAATCTATACCAATACCCTAATTATTACACCACACATCCTGGATAATGAGTGGCCATCAATCAATTTCCACCGATTGTGAGGTAGATAAAAAGGAAATCATTGTAATAGGGAAAGAAACTGTGCCCAAAAACTCAAAAAAAAAATGATGTGAAGAGACTATAGAAATAACCTTCTCGAACCAGTTATCAGTCTCCATTGTTCATTGTTCACACCAGAGTGGTGTAGATGAGTTTCATTTTCAGCACCAAACCGAGGCTTGAGCTGCAACTGCGGCCATATTTGATTATCGCCAAAGTTCTGTTTATATGTGATGGATAGGAGTGAGAACAACAAGACTTCAAATATTTTTTTCAAGTTTAATGATTTATCCTTCTGTTTCATTTTGTAACTTTTGCTTAATGTTTTTTTGGTGACAGTTTCAGAAACGCTATCCAGGAAATCTATCCTGCCAAAATATTCATAATTTAGAACGCCTTTGCATTCTCCTGTTTCACGATGAATTCAGGCCCCTGACAGTTTATATGTTAGCAGACTTAATTTGGAGTTAAGCTGTTATCCTTTTTTGGCATTCTGCAGATTTGCCATTTTTTTGCCATTATTAAAAGGTCTACAAGAGGAGCATAGAAAATATGTTAGAGCTCAAAGCATATGCCTGCTTTGTTAAACCAGCTATTTGCATCTAAAACACCCACACAAAACATTTATTATATATCTTCTCATCATGAATGCTAAGGTATTTTAAAGGCATGCTGCCTATGGCATTTTTTATCTCAGGTGTCATGCATGTCGATAAAGTTTTTAAATGTTGAATATTACAATTGATTTAGTTTAATCAGATACTTCAGTCATACTTTAGGTACAATTAACTAAAGTGCATTTGTTGGATTTTGGCTTCATATTCATACTCTGTTTTTCTTCACATTCAAATCTCACTTTTAATTGAGGATTTCTGCAGCATAAATCTGTACTTTAGCCATGCTCAGGAATAAACTCATAGTTGCCAACTGTCCTGTTTTTGCCAGACAGTCCCAGCAAGTTGGAGACTGCCCCGGGTAATTGACTCTACCGGGACAGTCCCAGCAAGTTGAAGACTGTCCCGAGTTGGACAGTCCCAGCAAGTTGGAGACTGTCCCTAGTAATTTACTCTCCCAGGACAGTCCCAGTCCCCCCTACTCTCCCCCTCTGTCTGCTGGCCGTTGGTGGTAATAATTATCAAGCTGCAGGAGATGTGCCTGCTCACACTGCTCTCCCCGCGCGGTAGTGCTCTGACGAGAGGAGCCTTTGGTGGCAGGGTGTGTGACATCACTTTCCTTCCCCTCAGGCCCTGCTAGAGATAACCGAGCAGCGAGAGCAGTGAAAGGCACTTTCCATCCACTTTTACCACCAAAGGTAAGCAGCGATGTTTGATTTAATTTTTTTTATTAAATAATTATGTATCTAGCACAGAGCTAAATCTTTATGTGGAGCTCTGTGTTTTATTGCTGCCACAGTGCCACCTCATTTCTCTTCCCCTCATGCATCCCTCTCTCCCCATCACTAGCAGCCATCGCTCTCTCTTCCCAATCACTAGCAGTCACCCTCTCTTCCCCATCATTAACACCCACCCCCTTCTCTCTCCCTCCCATTACTAGCAGCCATCCCTCTCTCTCCCCCTATCACAAGCAGTCGCTAGCAGCCCCCTCTCCCCTATCACTAGCAGCCACCCCTCTCTCTCCCTCCCCTCACTAGCAGCCATCCCCCTCCCTCCCCCTCCCATCACTAGCAGTCACCCCTCTCTCTCTCCCTCCCATCACTAGCAGCAATTTCCCTCTCTATCCCACCCCAACACTCTGTATGTCTGTTTCTGAATGTATCTGTATGCCTGTCTATATGTCTTGGTATGACTTTGTCTTTATGTCACTGCATGACTGTATGCCTTTGTATGTATATCTCTGTATGACTGTGTATGTATGTCTCTGTATGCTTTTGTCTGTATTTCTATTTATGTTCGTGTCTATTTATCTCTGTATGACTGTGTCTGTATGCCTCTGTATGATGTGTCCGTATGTCACATAAAGGGGTCAAAGGGGGGTAAGACAATAAAAAAGTGGATATTTCACTAAATGGGGTAAAAAATTAAAAAGTGGGGTTACGAGACTCACAGGTGAAGACTCCATCTTTTGGGGGGGAGGGGGCAGCAAAGTGTGTCTTCGCCTGTGTAGCCAAAAATTCTTGCACAGTGGGCCCCTTATGTGCCTTAAACTTATTTTCTACGCTTTTACAGTCTGAGGGAATTTAGGAGGGAGGTGCTGGGGGCTGGAGATAGGTGTTGGGGGATGCTGCTGGGGGTTAGAAGGAGCACTGAGTCTCGCTTTCCGAATTCCCAGCAGCTTTCCTGATACATAAGTGTCAATGTCCCCAAGTGTCTCAGTGCCCCCATGTCTCCAAGTGTCTCAGTGTCCCCGTGTCTCTGTGTCCCCATGTATCCTAGCAACACTGGACACACTGAGACATGGGTACACTGGGAGAAATGGGGACACAGACACTGGGAGACTAGGGGCCTGGGCGACATAGGTACACTGACACTGTGATGCATAGGGGCACTGATGCCAGGCTGGCCTTCCAATTCTTTGGACAGACATACCCCCTTTTTGGGCATGTTTGCCCCTTTTGGCAGTTCTGGTCATGTGATTCGCATCAGTGGCCTACTCTTTTACCCCGCCCATTGGCTTCCTGCTTCACTGGACACTGCTGTTGGTATGGACTTACTTGAAAGATGAAAGCATAAATTAGAGATTAGCATAGAGTATGTGCTTTCTTATAGCTGCATCCTTTGAGTTTCCCTCCAACACCAACTCCATCAGATACATGATGCTTGGGAGGTATGACTGTTTTAGTGTTTTTTGTCGATAAGATTCTGTAATTAGGCCCCATCATAATTGTCAGCACCGGGCCCATGGGCTCTTAATCCGGCCCTGACCGCAAAGGATTCTGGGTGTTTGCTTCCCAAGCACTACCAAGCCTCAATAAGCAAACCAGTAACCAACCGTCATGCTCATGATTTTCATTAACAACTAAACAGTTATCTATTAGTGGTTCACTGGCTTTGCATCTTTTCCTAAGTTGTGTTTCAAAGCTGTTATATACAGCAAACACAGACTCAAAAAAATCCATGTAACATCACTGCAGATTTGTGATTTCTGTGGGAAAAGCAAGTCTATGGCTTGACTGGTGTGCAGATTTTTTTAAACATTGTATTAAAAAAAAAAAAAATATATATATATATATATATATATAAAATACAATGTTAAAAAAAAAAAAATATATATATATATATATATATATAAGGATTTTTTGGGGGATCCCTTTACCATCCCTTCACCAGCTCAAAGCACGCATATGCGCTCTGAGGTGCGAAACAGTCCAATCACAGGATTATCCATGAGAAGTCTGTGACTGGTCTGCGCTAGGACACTGCTGACATCAAATGAAGGAGGAGGATCAGCACCAGGAACTTTGCCTTGTGCTGGATTACAGGTAAGTTTAAACACGTTTATTTTATGTTTTGAGCAGGGGGCTCCTATTGGCAGTACCCAATAGGACATTGTCACCCTGGAAACTTAAACTGAATTAAAGGGTTGGAGTAATTTAGATATTTCAAGCACATGCATGTGATGCTCTGTCTCAAAATAGTTGCATACAAATACGTTCTACAAGATAACCTAGTTGTAAAATAGACTATGAAGTATGTTTTCAGATATATATTAACTAGATATAATCAAAATATATTTGGGGCAATGTTTATCTCTACTCCTACTTGAAGTATTAACATTTAAAAAAACACACCGGGAAAACCCTATCTCCACCTAACGCGTTTCACTTCTAAGCATGTAATCATAGGTAAGTATACACCACCCACACACGCTGTTTAAAAGCCCAAGTCATAAGTTAATTAAACTGTGCTATACAATATGAAAATGAAAACATTAAAAACGGATACATTAATGCTGATTTGCTGCAAGTTTCCCTTGCTTGAGCTGATGTATTCTTTGTTCAATTTTCACCATGGACTGTGGTGTTTGTTAGAGCCAGGTGTAACGGAATGCAATGTATCAGCATACGATATCCGTTGATACACCTAGGAAATCCACAGTCAAGACAGAAAGCACGGCAATATTCCCCATCCTCCCAATAACCGGACGAAACACAGTTTGGGAGTCAACTAACTCGCTTTATTCACAGACTTCCATATTTATGCAGTTCCCCGTGCAAGGGGTTTCCTTACAGTTATTACAGGGGATTTCTCCCATCAGGCATTGCAATTATCCCAACAGGCATTGCTGCACGAGAGGGATACTCCCACTAAAATGGACGATTAAGTGGATTATCCCCTCGTGGAGCAAAACCGACAATTTATACAGAAATCTGTAGTTTATCCATTACAGCTCGCTTTTAGATGAATGACCGTTCGGTAGATAGCTGGGGTCGGCGGGCACATTTAGTGAGAATACCGCTCCGATCCCAGCTAGTCTAACCGAACGCCGCACAAAATACATCCAAACCGGGAGTTCGGTCTAAAAGTACCGAATATGTATGGGGTACATAATGTACTAAACGCGGTACTCCCCACCGCTCTGGAAGTCCAGCGGTGTTCGAATCATTGAGTAGCCGTTTTCGGTTCCAGGCTCTCGACGACCGAACACCGCTGCAGAGACAAAGGATCCAAGATGGCCGACCGCCGCATGGTCGGTAGCCGATCGGCGGCCACCAAGGAGAGCCTTTAAATACCGATTGCAACCGGAGTGCAATCGGTTACTTGGTGCCACACGACTGGTGAAGGTGTGGTCTACCTGGGGAGCCCACATTCGTACGGCGAACGGCTGTACATAGCATTAACACAGGTAACGACTTGCAGTATACATTCAGCCTATGGACAACCTACGATACATAAAAGTCAGAAGTGGCTGGGTTTGCCACAATGCTCCCCCAGAACCAAGCCGGCATACACAGTCTGATCCCAACGGATCGGCTTGGGGATGTCCGGGGGAGTACTCACAGATCATTTTTCTAATTCTGTTTGTCTGGATAACCCGTCGGCGTTACCGTTTTGTTTTCCTGGTCGGTAGTGGATGGTAAAGTCAAAGGGCTGCAGCGCCAAACTCCAGCGCAGCAGCCTGGCATTGTCTCCAGATACACGGTTTAGCCATACCAACGGGTTATGATCTGTGAGTAAGGAAAAAGGTTGTCCATACAAATACGGCTGTAACTTTTTAAGGGCCCACACCACGGCCAGGCATTCTTTATCAATGGCGGCGTAGCTTACTTCGCGGGGTAATAACTTGCGGCTTAAGTAGGCTACGGGATGTTCTCCGCCATCGGCTCCCACTTGGCTCAGCACTGCCCCCAATCCAAACATTGAAGCGTCTGTGTGGACAAGAAATCTTTTAGTTGGATCAGAAGCCATTAACACAGGAGCATTAGTTAGTGCGGTCTTGAGCTGTTGGAATGCCTGCTCACACTCTGGGGCCCAGACAACCAGTCGGGGAAGGTTCTTTTTGGTCAGGTCCGTCAGGGGTTTGGCCAGGGTACTGTAGTCGGGTACAAATTTCCTATAATACCCTGCAGTCCCTAGAAACGCTAGCACCTGGGTTTTGGTCCTGGGGGTAGGCCACTTGGCCACGGCCTCAATTTTGGCTGGCTCGGGTCTCTGCTGCCCACACCCTACTCGGTGTCCTAGGTACTGCACCTCGGCCATCCCTACGTGGCACTTACTCGGTTTCAGCGTTAACCCCGCTCCCCCAATACGATCTAGGATCGCCCCTATATGTTGGAGGTGATCTTCCCAAGTCTGGCTGAAGATGGCTATGTCGTCCAGGTAAGCACAGGCATAGTCCTGGAAGCCGTCCAGTAGTCGATCTACCATCCGCTGAAAAGTAGCCGGAGCGTTTTTCATCCCGAAGGGCATGACCTTGAACTGGTACAGGCCAAACGGGGTGACAAACGCCGACTTGGGGATGGCATCATCGGCTAAAGGAATCTGCCAGTATCCCTTACATAAGTCAATTGTAGTGAGATACTGGCCCCGTGCCATTTTATCTAGCAGTTCGTCTATACGGGGCATCGGGTAGGCGTCAGACACGGTCTTGTCATTCAGCCTCCGGTAGTCAACGCAGAATCGGGTCGTGCCGTCCTTTTTAGGCACCAGGACTACCGGCGATGCCCAGGGGCTATCGGAGGGCTCGATAACCCCTAACTGCAGCATCTCATCCAGCTCGGCCTTCATATGAGTCCGGACTGATTCCGGGACCCTATATGGGGCCTGCCGCATAGGTAGCTGTCCCGGGGTTTCAACTCGGTGGGTGGCCAGCGGAGTGTACCCAGGTACATTAGAGAACGTAGCCCCTTTAGCTACGATCAGCGCCTGTATCTGGGCACGCTCGCGAGGGCTTAGCCGCTCCCCCAGTTGAACCCCCCGGGAGGGCTCTACCGGCTCTTCCTGTTCTAGCAGATCAGGTAATGGTAAGTTCTCCTGATCTTCCAGGGCTGAGGCACATATTGCCGTCACATCCTCTATCCGCTCGTGGTAGGGTTTGAGCAGGTTGACGTGAAGCATGCGTCTCTTCCCTACCCCGGAGCAGGGGCCAATCACATAGGTAGTGTCGCATCGCTGCTCCATTACCTGGTATGGGCCTTGCCAGATGGCCTGCAGCTTATCTGCGCGGACAGGTTTTAAAATTAAAACCTTCTGCCCTACTTGAAAGCTGCGGTCTCTGGCTCCCCTATCGTACCATCGCCGCTGACGTTGTTGGGCCGCCTGGAGGTTGGCGTGTACGGCCTGGGTTAGCGCCTCCAGTCGGTCTCGGAACTCCAGTACGTACGATACTACAGGGGTTTCGCTAGCGGTACTCTCCCCCTCCCAGTGCTCCCTAATTAAGTTTAAAGGTCCCCGTACTCTTCTCCCGAACAGTAGTTCGAATGGGGAGAACCCGGTCGATTCTTGGGGAACCTCTCTATACGCAAAGAGCAGGTGAGGTAGAAACCTCTCCCAGTCTTTGTGGGTTTCCCCGAACGTCCGAAGCATCTGCTTCAGCGTCCCATTGAAGCGTTCACATAGTCCATTGGACTGGGGGTGGTAGGCTGAATTGACTATGGGCTTAATGCCACACACTTTCCACATCTGTTGGGTAACCTCAGCAGTAAATTGGGTGCCCCGGTCAGATATTATCTCCTGGGGGAACCCTACTCGGGAAAATATTTTTATTAGAGCTTCCGCCACGGTTTCAGCGTGAATGTTAGAGAGGGCTATCGCTTCGGGATATCGGGTGGCGTAGTCCACCACAGTTAAAATATATTTCTTCCCAGAAGGACTGGGTTTTGGCAGGGGCCCTACTATATCGACTGCGACCCTGCTGAAGGGTTCGGCGATAATGGGCAGGGGACATAACTTGGCCTTGTGGCGGTCCCCTCGTTTTCCTACCCTCTGGCAGACGTCGCAGGACGTGCAATATTGTCGCACATCCTGTGAGATTCCGGGCCAGAAAAACGCGTGCGTTAGGCGGTACCGGGTACGGGTCATCCCTAGGTGCCCGGATAAGGGAATATCATGAGCAATTCTGAGCAGCTCCTGCCTATACTTCCGGGGTACCACTAGTTGTTTGTTCGTTAAGGTGACGGACCCCCCCACGTCTTTGGCCGTGACACGGTACAGTAGCTCTTTTTCCCACGTGTACTGCTCCCCCTCTAGCCCGGTCTGGACAGCTTGTGCCCGGTTCCTATAGACTTGTAGGGTGGGATCAGTCTGTACTTCGGTGATAAAGGTAGTAGGGGTATCCCAGGATATGTAAGTCGGGTGAGGGTCATGGTCTCTTACCTGAGCCTCAGAGTGTATCGGTGTAGCCGTGGTGCGTGCCTGTTGCCGTGTGGTTACCGGATGGGCTTCCTGGTAGGGTGCCTGAGGAACAAAGGCAGAGGTCATCTGACCCAAATCATTCCCTAACACAACATCTGCTGGTAAGTTCTGCATTAGTCCCACTTCTACTGTCCCCTCTCCCGCACCCCAGTTCAAATGTACTTTCGCCGTGGGCAACCGGTATACAGCTCCCCCGGCTACCCGAACGGCCACAGATCCGCCGGTATGCGTGCCCTCCGAAACCAAATGGGGGGCTACCAGGGTTAAGGTAGCCCCCGAATCTCGCAGACCCTGCACTTCGGTTCCCTCAAGGGTGACTAGTTGCCGGTGATGTTGCCGGTTATCCGTGGCGCGGACCGACATGACCTCGTGCAATATGCCCAGAGGTTCCTCCGCCTGCACACTCCATACATCCTGAGTGGCGGGGTCCCTCTGGTAATGGTGAGCAGCCGCCCTGGGTGCGGGGTTTGGACGGCCCTGATTCCAGGTGGGCCGGCCGCGATTCTGGTTGCACTCTCGGGCCATATGCCCCCATTGTTTGCAGGAATGGCATTGGATGTTTGCCCGCCCGTTGTATCGGGACGGTGGCGGTATCTGTCCTTGTGAGGGACGGAATGGGGCAGCGGTGGGTGCTAGGGGTGTTGTAGCGCTAGGTAGTCCTGGGGGTCGGGAGTAGCTTTTGGCTACGGGTCCCTGAGGTCTCCGGGCATCGAAATGTTGATCGGCCAATCTAGCCGCTTCCGTTAGGGTAAGGGGTTTCCTATCCCGTACCCATTCTTGCGTCTCCGGGGATAGTCCATTAAAAAATTGTTCCAGCAACATCAGCTGGCGTAATTCCTCCATGGTGGTGGCGTTGCTTGCCTGGATCCACCCTTGGGAGGCTTGATCTAATTTGTGTGCCCATTCTGCGTGCGAATCTCGCTCTGGTTTGCGTAAGTGTCGGAACTTGCGCCGGTATGCCTCCGGGGTAATGGCATACCTCTCCAAGATTGCACGCTTTACTTTGGCATAATCTTTGCTGTCCTCACTGGGCACAGCACGGTACGCTTCGGCTGCCCGACCTGCTAGTTTGCTTGCTAGCAGTTGCACCCATACGGACCGTTCTAGCTCATGCAGATCACACAGTCTTTCAAAGTCCTGTAAGTACCCGTCTATCTCGTCCTTTTCCTCGCAAAAAGCCCTGAAGGCCTGGTACGGGATCTTGGGCTTTACGGGGTTGTAGAGTGACCCTGGGTTTGACTCGGTTCGAGCCAGGGTGTGTTGCGGGCTGTGTGCCATAACGTATTCCTGCACATTTGCCATTACCATATTTAACATGGCATCTGATACCGGTTGCGGCAAAAACGCTAGCCTGGTCCTCATCTCTCTTTCGTAGAGTGTTTCCTCCATAACTACCGGGGGGGTAGCGCCGCGGGCTTGGTCTCCCTCCATCAGCTCGGCAATGATTGTCGCCTTGTTTTTGCTGCTGGCTACTTTCCCTCTGGCTTCCAGTAGTTCCTTTAACGTCTGTCGCTTTAGTATGGTATAGTCAATCTCCATACGAATTGCCTTTGCTTTCCTCGTTCGGTAGTTCCAGTTACACGAACTCTGTTTTTCGGCTGTAAGGTTCGGATCCCGTCGCTTGCCACCAATTGTAACGGAATGCAATGTATCAGCATACGATATCCGTTGATACACCTAGGAAATCCACAGTCAAGACAGAAAGCACGGCAATATTCCCCATCCTCCCAATAACCGGACGAAACACAGTTTGGGAGTCAACTAACTCGCTTTATTCACAGACTTCCATATTTATGCAGTTCCCCGTGCAAGGGGTTTCCTTACAGTTATTACAGGGGATTTCTCCCATCAGGCATTGCAATTATCCCAACAGGCATTGCTGCACGAGAGGGATACTCCCACTAAAATGGACGATTAAGTGGATTATCCCCTCGTGGAGCAAAACCGCCAATTTATACAGAAATCTGTAGTTTATCCATTACAGCTCGCTTTTAGATGAATGACCGTTCGGTAGATAGCTGGGGTCGGCGGGCACATTTAGTGAGAATACCGCTCCGATCCCAGCTAGTCTAACCGAACGCCGCACAAAATACATCCAAACCGGGAGTTCGGTCTAAAAGTACCGAATATGTATGGGGTACATAATGTACTAAACGCGGTACTCCCCACCGCTCTGGAAGTCCAGCAGTGTTCGAATCATTGAGTAGCCGTTTTCGGTTCCAGGCTCTCGACGACCGAACACCGCTGCAGAGACAAAGGATCCAAGATGGCCGACCGCCGCATGGTCGGTAGCCGATCGGCGGCCACCAAGGAGAGCCTTTAAATACCGATTGCAACCGGAGTGCAATCGGTTACTTGGTGCCACACGACTGGTGAAGGTGTGGTCTACCTGGGGAGCCCACATTCGTACGGCGAACGGCTGTACATAGCATTAACACAGGTAACGACTTGCAGTATACATTCAGCCTATGGACAACCTACGATACATAAAAGTCAGAAGTGGCTGGGTTTGCCACACCAGGGATTTGTTTTACTCAAAAGATCACTCAGGAAACACTGACGGGGTGCAACTCCTAAATATTTAACTGTGTTGCTGGTACATCCATGAGTATATTTGCATGTTTTCTGTAAGACAATATAATGTGAGGGAGTGATGTACGATTGAGGACCATTCTAACATTTTCCTTAAAGGACCACTCTAGGCACCCAGACCACTTCAGCTTAATGAAGTGGTCTGGGTGCCAGGTCCCTCTAGGATTAACCCTTTCTGTTTTTATAAACATAGCAGTTTCAGAGAGGGTTTATACTGAGGGTTAATCCAGCCTCCAAAACCTCTAGTGGCTGTCTATTGACAGCCGCTAGAGGCGCTTGCATGCTTCTCACTGTGAAAATCACAGTGAGAGCACGCAAGCGTCCATAGGAAAGCATTGTAAATGCTTTCCTATGCGACCGGCTGAATGCGAGCGCGGCTCCTGCCGCGCATGCGCATTCAGCTGATGACGTCGCAAGGAAGAAGGAGAGGAGGAGGAAAGCTCCCGCCCGGCGCTGGAGAAAGAGGTAAGTTTAACCCCTTCCTCCCCCCAGAGCCCGGCGGGAGTGGGTCCCTGAGGGTGGGGGCACCCTCAGGGCACTCTAGTGTTTTCCTGGCACTAGAGTGGTCCTTTAAGTCTGGTACAGTATTCTGAGATGGTGGATGGTGCTTTACATTTCTATCTTGTGGGAATAAGTGACCAACAGGAATGGGGTACACATCTGTTAGTGCTGGGTGTAGGAATATGTATTCTGTTCTAACTTCCTCAGGGCATTCAGGGCATTCTAATAAGTTTTCCTTTAATATTGCTCTGATAATAGCGACAAATTGGTAATTTTGTGTATCCTTATTTTTTAAAGTTTCAAAATATTAAAATATCACAAAACAAATCATATATAAAAATATATCAATATATTAAAAATGTCAAAATAATAAAATATTATTATTATTATTATAAAATATAAAAGCTTATGCAAGGCCTATATTTTAGAAATGTTATTCTCTGTTCCTTTTTACGAAATTATGAAACAGAACATTAATCCAAAATATTTATGGAAACAAAGGAATATATTGAATGAGCATAAATTAAGTTGACTTATTATATACATTTGCAGCTCCTGCAACCCAATAAATAAATAAATATATACATTTTCATTTGAACGTGTTTTTACTTTTTTTCCCTCTCCATGCTTTTCAGAGTAATGAGGGGCACGATGTGGACTTCCAATTGAGATGCACATTCAAAATGTGCCTCAAACAAGGTCTCCTCATGAGTATACCTCTTCTCCATCAAGCTGGCCTTCAAGGTAGTAGATCAGTGGGTCTCCTCTCTCCCTAAAGCAATTATTAACCATACTTAACCCTGCAGCTCATTACTTCCCTACTACTCATCCACCCTGACTTCCAACAGATGGAAAATCTCCATGGATGAATGAGGCCCATTTTGGCCTTGCTTAAACCTGCAGCTCTTATCAGAAGGAACATGGATAAGATGGAAAGAAGAAATGGGAATGTCGACAGAAAATTAGTCATTTAAATAGAGCTTAAAATCTATTATTGGTCTCATTGAAAGATGTTAAAACCATCATCATGAAAGGATTTACCGACTGCAGTTAGTAATATTTTACTATATGGAAACAGCCACTGGTTGTAAATATTAACGATAAACATTTTAATTATTAGCGGCTTATATGTTATACTTAACAACACAGAAGAAAGAAGCCCAGGCTTTTATTGCAACATTTTCAATTATAAAATAGAAATGAAAAAGTCCTAACTTATAGTTTGGTGTACATAGCTGAGATAAAAAGATAATAATAGAAAAAGATAATTATAGCATTACATTCCAGAAACACTGTGGAAAGCTAGTCTTTCAGAACTGCTATGTTTTAGGCAATCTTTTTCTAAGGAAATGCAGGTAATGCACAAAAATAAGCTTTGGACATGTTTATAGACCAAGAAATTCTAAATATATATAAATATAAATATTTGCCACTTTCTGAAAGACTGATTTTGTAATTAGCATCCCACTGAAACTACAAAAAAAAATACATTATGCAAGATTTACACTTTCAAACTATATGTATGCATGTATATTTGTTTGTATGCATCTGTCTTTTTAAATACACATTGAAGGCTACTTTTTATTAATATTTAAATAACATACTTACTAGGAAGTGATATCTACAATATAGAACGTGGAATTAAAAACATGATTGCTTGTCTTTCATATAACAATCAAACTCCATTTGCTAGGATACCAGAAAGCATCAATTATCTCTGGCTGACTGATCAATCTAATCTACTGTAAGCGGCTAAATCCAATCCTTCTAGATATAACTGGATGTGTGGATTATTTAAACCAGCTGATATAATAAAGCATAATCTCCCTTGATCAGATGATCCACATTATTTGTGTATATGTATATCTTAAGAGTTATTGGGAACAAATATTGTATCTGCTAACAGTTTAACAAGTAAATTTAACAAAGATCTTTGTTTAACATTGTATTGACTAGAGAGAGAGAGAGAGAGAGAGAGAGAGAGAGAAAGATATATCCACAGCACTAGAACCACCAATCTAAACTCACGTAGGTCCCCCTTGTGCTACCAAAACAACACTGATGCATTGAGGCAAGACCTCTGAATGTGTCCTGTGGTATCTGAAAACAGGACATTAGCAAGCAGGGCCAGATTAAGAGCCCAGTGGACCTGGTGCTGACAATTATGACGGGCCTAATTACAGAATCATATCGACCAAAAACAGTAAAACACTCCCAAGCGTCATGTATCTGATGGAGATGGTGCTGGAGAGAAAGAAAACAGCAGCTATAAGAAAACACATACTCTACGCTAATCTTGCTCTAATTTATGTTTTCATATTTCAAGTAAAACCATAACCACTAACAGCAGTGTCCACTCAAGCAGGAAGTCAATGGGCATGGTAAAAGGGTGTGCCACTGACACAAATCACGTAACCTGCCAAAACGGGCGAACATGCCCAATAAGAGGACATGTCTGCCCAAAGAATTAGAAGGCCAGCCTGGCATGAATGCATGTCAGGCTGCTTGCCAATCATGCAGCTGGCCAACTAAGGGCATACTATGCAGACAGACCTCTGTGCTTGGCATAAAGGCATCTAATGATGCACTCGCTCAACGCTTTCTAAGGACTGTCCCCTAGCACTCGCTGGTCCACTTGTCTCCTTACCTTCTTACTAGCAGGCAGAAGCTCCTGGTATATAGTCTGGGACAGAGAAAAGCTGTATGTAGTGAGTGTAGAAGAAAGGGAACATGCCACAGTGTTAGAGAGACCAAAGTCAGCATTACCTTAAAGGACCACTATAGGGTCAGGAACACAAACATGAATTCATGACCCTATAGTGTTAACACCACCATCTAGCTCCCCTGGGCCCCTCATGCCTCCATAAATATAAAATCTTACTGTATTCAAGCCTGAAGCTGTAACTCTGCACGCTGTTAGACTCAGAAAAACAAGCAGTCTGCTGACATCATTAGAAGTGGTGGCCTGATCCAATCACAGTGCTTCCACATAGGATTGGTTGAGACTGACAAAGAGGCAGATCAGGGGCAGAGCCAGCATGATTCAAACACAGCCCTGGCCAATCAGCATCTCCTTATAGAGATGAATTGAATCAATGAATCTCTATGAGAAAAGTTCAGTGTCTGCATGCAGAGGGAGGAGACACTGAATGTTTGGATGCATTTTAGGCAGCCATGACCCAGGAAGGATCTCTAACAGCCATCTAAGGAGTGGCTAGTGAAGTTATCACTAGGCTGTAATGTAAAGACTGCATTTTCTCTGAAAAGACAGTGTTTACAGCAAAAAGCCTGACGGTAATGATTCTACTCACCAGAACAAATTCAATAAGCTGTAGTTGTTCTGGTGACTATAGTGTCCCTTTAACTATATTCATTGTCAGCCAGTCCACACAAGTTTTGTTCCCATACATCCCTCTTAAGTTTACATACTTAAGTAAGAGTATGTGAAAAGTAGTTAGGGTTGCCACCTTTCTTGGAAAAACATACCGGCCTTGCTAATTTGCATAATTAAATATGTATGGTGACATTACATGATGTAAATCACAAGGAGTGACATAAGAGAAAATGCTGTAAAATCACCAAACACTACTTAGTTTGATTCTGCTGTATAGATGGATTCCTCCCAGTGGCCCCATGTCTCCCAGTGCCCTCATGTGTCAATTACTCCAGGTCTCAGTGTTCCTATGTATCAGTGTCTCAGTGCCCCATGTCTCCCAGTGTCCCCTAGTGTCGTGTCCCCAGGTCTCCCAGTGATCCTATGTATCACAGTGTCTCAATGCCCCATGTCTCCCTGTGTTCCCATGTATCCCAGGGTCCCCATGTCACTAGGACACTAGGAAGATGGGGAGACCTGGGGACACGGGGAGAAATAGGGACACAGAGACACCAGTGACACTGGGAGACTAGGGAACTCTGGCTGGGACGCATGGGGACACTGGGAAAATAGGGGACACTTGAAGACATGGGGACACAGACACTAGAGACACTGGCTGGGGACATGGGGACATTGAGACATGGGGGCACTGGGAGACATGGGGACACTGAGACACTGGGGACATTGAGACACTGGGAGGCACTAGGAGACATGGGGACAGTGAGACACTGGAAGACTGGGGCACTGGGAGACTAGGGGGCACTGAGACACCAGGGACACTGGCTGGGAGACATGGGGACACTGGGAGACATGGGGATACTGTGTCCCCATGTGTCTGTGTCATAATGTCTCCCAATGTCCCTTAGTGTCTCAGTGTATGTCTCCTTGCAGCCTTTCCCCCCCCATCCCTTACTTCCCTGAGCTGTAGGCTGTCTCTGCAGGGTGGGAGTTGCTGTCTGGACTCTCTGTAGCTGCACCCCTGATGATCAGTGAGTATAGATAGGCAGGAAGGGATATGCTGGAACTTCCTATCCCTGCCTGTCTCCACACACAGTGACCCCTACTGGCCAGTGCTGGTATTGCATAGTAATCTCTTGTTTATACTGAGAAAAATACCAGCATTTGTATTAATCAGTATCACTGTAATATTGGCACCAGACAGGCAGCCTCAAATACTGGCTGTGGCAATACAATAAAAGCCAGGTGGAATCTCTAAGAGTGGTGTGTGAAAAAAAAATATATATATATTTTTTTTTTAAATCAATCGGCCTATTCCATGGGCCTTGGCCTGGAGCTGCAGCTCCATCAACCCCTATGTTAATCCAGCCCTGATTGCAAGGTGGGGCCACCATAGATCAGATTTGTTGCTCCAGCATTTCCAACAGACTCTCAGTAGGAATGAGTTGGGAATCTGGAAGCCAAGGCAACACCTTGAGCATTTTATCATATTCCCCAAAACCTTCCTGAAATGTTTTTGTAGTGTATCAGGGTGCATTATCCTGCTGAAAGAGGTCACTGCAATCAGGGAACATTATAGCCATGAAGTGGAGTACGTGGTCTGCAAAAATATCTTGGTAGGTGGTATGTGTCATAGTAACATCCATGCCAGATATCCAAGGTTTCCCAGCATAACATTGCCCAGAGCATAGCACTGACTTTGCTGGCCTGCATTCTTCCTCAAGTGCATCCTGCTGCCGTGTCTTCCTCATCTAAACAATGTGCACACACCCATTCATCCACCTGATCTAAAAGAAAATGTGATTCATCAAACCAAACACAAAACAAATAGAAAGGTGCTAAACCAATTTTTTTTAAATAATTTCATTTTGTGCAATTTTTTTTTAAAAAGCAGCTTCTTTTAAAGTGCAATAGCTCACATATCATTCTATGTATTTTTGCCTTTAATCTAACAAACCTGATTCATTAGTGCAGTCTGCTATTTGTCCAATCCCAGCTATCACACTGTTGTGCTTGCTGCATTTATGTTTGTGTTCTGTACCTAGCCCTACATGTAGTGTAAGTACTACTTTCTCACCATACATGCATTATTTGTAACTCATTTATTTTTATTTTTTCATCCTTTCTTCCTGCACATGGCTCCAAATTTGACCATGTTAATGTTCCTTGTAACCCTCTGCACACTCCCGTCATGTTCCTACCACCCCCCTCATTAGCACCACTCACTACAAACTGAGAACCAAATTATTTTACATCATGGCCTGCATTGTTGCTGTAATTTATCCCTCTCACCCCCACCCCACAAAAGTCTAAAACCCTACAATTGCAATACTGCCAAATTAAGATTATGTCCAAATGACTATTACTCATGTTAATTGCCCTTGCAAATGATGTCGATTCCTAGCCTTCCAGCTAAAAAAGGCCTCTCCTTTGTGTATTGTAATATCCGCAACTTACTACAAAACAATCGATGCACTGCAAGCATGGTGTTCACATTACAAGTCCAAAATCATTGTGCTCTCTGAATCGTGGTTAACCGCAAAAATACCTGACTCTACCATTGCAATATATGGGTATTCATGCGATAGAAATGACAGAGCAAAAAGAGGAGGAGGCATTGTAATTTATGTTGACAATTCCATAAAGTTCACCCCCTTACAAAACTTTAGCTCTCCTGCCACCTTTGATTTCCATTCTGGCACAATTGAGATCCCATGCAGTAAATCAATCTTTGTTGCACGAATCTACCGCCCACCTAGCAACCCAGTGCAATCCATTTCTGACATAGCCCATCTCCTTAGTGAAACCATAGCTTAAAACCCAAAAAGTGAACTGTTGGTCTTTGGAGATTTTAATATTGATTGGCTGAATCGTAAAAATAATAGTTCTTGCTCGCTGTTTAAAACTTTGCAGCTAACGCAATTAATCTCCTCCCCAACTCGCATAACCATTAAAAGCCATAGCCATACCCTGCTCCATTGGATTCTCTCCACTGCTCCTGATAAAATCCAGGAGGCAGGTGTTCTGCCTAACAGTTTCAGTGACCACTGCTTAGTGTACTGCGTGCACAAAATAAAGGCTACTAAATCCTCTCCCAAGGTTAAAATCACCAGGTTCTTCAAACATTGAATCCTTTCTAAATGACATCAAGAACCTCCCATGGCACAGATTAAACCTTATCCCAGATCTAGACTGTGCAGTTGAATTCTTTCAGTCTGAACTCCTACAAGTTTGGAATTTGCATGCCCCGCTGCGCAAGGTGAGAGTAAAAGGGGCACATTTGAATTGGATCACAGCTGACCTCATACAAATGTACCAGTTTCGGGATTCATTGTGGTCAAAGTTCAAGCGTTCTGGCTCTATGAACCATCACTGTGCATATAGACAATGGCGAAATATATGCACAAAACAAACAAAATTGGCCAAGGCCCAATATTTCTGTGAACAGCTGAACAATAACATATCAATCCCTAGAAACTTTAAGAAAGTCAGAAATAAATTACAAACTCCCCCAATCCACTCCCAACCCTCCACTGTCAAGTGGATAACTAAACCCTGCTACTTCCCTTAGATGTATCAAATCCCTTTAACAATTATTTTATTGGATGCTCCACCACCCTGATTGCCAAGAAATGTATTAGAAATTTCACACATCCTGAAACTACAAATGTGGATCAGGCCCCACTAAATACAAAAAGAAAGCAGCCCGACCCTCCTTTTCCTACAGAGCACGGCAATTATTGAATGACCTCCCGCACACTTTCAAATCTTCCGCATGCCTAAAATCCTTTAAGAGATCCCTCTCTACATATCTCAAAACAGAATGCACCTGTCATGGTTGGTTATATATTTTCTACCTGTTCTATGTTCAATTTTGTATACATTGTGTATTAATATTGTTTTTGTATTTTATTGTACCCTGTTGTATCAATGCAATATTTTGTGGACACAGGACATACCTGAAAACAAGATAAATCTCAATGTAGCTTTCCTGGTAAAATATTTTATAAATAATAAAACACATACAATAAACAATCAATAAAAAAAATGTACTGTGTCTTTAAAACAGACAGAATAAAATATTTTATCATTAAGTGATAACACTCTAGAAAACTTAATTAAAGTGCCATTTAAAACAATGTGCAATAAATGGCAAGTAAATGCAATTGTAAAGTGCAATGAAGACCTTTGGTGCTTATCGTGAATATCTGAGTGAAGCACTTACACTGTGTAATTCACTTAATCAGCTCAAAATAAGGATATATATCTTCCCAAATTCTCAATAAAAAAGAATACAAACAAAGAAGAAAATATATAGTCTAATACAGTATAAATCCAAACCAATGGATAGCAGCAGCAAGTAAATGGATCGTAGCAGCGAGTAAATAAAACTTATTTATTGAAAACAGTTTCTTAAAATCACTGATAACCCATCATCTCCCAATTGAGACTCCTTTCCCTGTACTCAGATACAGTCCTTCCTGTTTGCCGCCGGCTGTAGCGTTACCCTTTAGCTGTAAGTTTCGCAGCGCACTTGCTTTTAATTCATAGTTTTACTTGCAGTGTCAAGGTATTACAATGGGGACTAGGTTTGCCCCCAGTTACGTGAATTTATTTATTTCTGGCTGGGAAAATATGTTTATTTATGATAGTCCAGAATGGGGGACAAACCTAGTCATTTACCTTTTCCAAGTTTGACAAAGTTTCAGTCCTGCAAGAAATAACAATGGACATAATTTCCCTAGAGAATCTCTCTAGTGCGTTTTTCCAGATGTCTACATTTTTCGAATTAATATCATTTTCAAAGGTGGGAGTCTTAGAGAATCTTAAACCGCTTAGGGTAATCTTCTCTCTCAAATATCTTTCAAGAGTAGCGATTTCCCACTTATACTTTATCTCTCTTGTCATAAGTTTTTCCAGTTCTTTAAATGTAACCTCTATATCATCTTTTTTTAAATCAATTCCATTGTTATATTGAAAATTTCCGCTTCATCAAACACACATTGCATATTACCTGGATATTCAAATAATGACATGGTCTTACAGCAGCCTTACTTGAATAGAGCTATCAAAAGTAAGTGTATACGCCAAAATCAAAGCTGTCACGGCCCCCGGCTTGCGGCTGCACATGGTCGCACCCTATCGGTGTGACCACACTGACAGGTTTAAGAGCTTACTTGTTCAGCAACAAGCTGGAAGCCGGCCCGCTGGGGCGTCCGTCCGTTTCACACGTGGGATCCAAAATGTCGCCGACCACAAGGTTGTGGCCATTTGTAGCTCTGCCTCCAAAGGTCACGCGAACGTGCGTGAGACATCACGATGCCCACACACGTTCTGGGTTCAGAGGCCAAGCCCTGACCAATCACAGCCCAAGGAGGGATACTTAAACCCCTGAATTTCCCTAGTTCATTCCTGGTTCCCGAGAGTGCGTTTTCTTGTCCTTGTTATTGATATTCCCGGTATTCTGACTTTGGCTATTCCTAACTATTCTGATCTCTGGTTTTCCTGACTTGGCTTTAGAAACATAGAATGTGACGGCAGATAAGAACCATTCGGCCCATCTAGTCTGCCCAGTTTTCTAAATACTTTCATTAGTCCCTGGCATTATCTTATAGTTAGGATAGCCTTATGCCTATCCCACGCATGCTTAAACTCCTTTACTGTGTTAACCTCTACCACTTCAGCTGGAAGGCTATTCCATGCATCCACTACCCTCTCAGTAAAGTAATACTTCCTGATATTATTTTTAAACCTTTGTCCCTCTAATTTAAGACTATGTCCTCTGGTTGTGGTAGTTTTTCTTCTTATAGAAACATAGAAACATGCTTTCTTATCGATCTTGTGTATTTCTGGCTTCCTTGACCTTGGCTTTCCCTTGACCATTCTCTGTATTTCAACTTATTAATCCGGCCATTCTAAGGACCGGTTTACGTTCTGTCTATATTTCTATTCTATGTAGATGTTACATAGTTTTGTGTATTGGATCACATTCGTAGTCGTGACAAAAACAAATAGAAAGGCACTAAACCAATGTATAAAATAATTACAGTTTGTGCAAATTTTTTTAAACAGCAGCTCCTCTTAAAGTGCAATAGCTCACAAAACACATACAATAAGCAATCAATAAAAAAAGGAGCGCTGGGCACAGCCAGCGCCTGCACGAGCTGGATGCGATCTGAAACAGTTTCGCAAGTTGGCCCGGCTAAAAAGACATCTGAGCCAACACAGTCCCCACTACTGGGCTCAAATAGCCTGAACCCGATCCCCGACACCATGGGGAAGAAGAACAAAAATCTGTGCTCAGACCCGAGCTCAGGTTTGCGAGATATAGGCACATTCCTCTGCACGACCGCGTGGCCTGAACCCACCAAGATGGCACCCGCTGAGGCTTATACATCACTGTCCTTGGATGAACTGGGGTGACAACTGCTACTTTGAAAGTCAATTGCAAATTGAAGAAAGAGGATATAAATCAAGAGGTTGGAGAGATAAGGTAAACATTCTAGTATGTAAGAATAACAGAGGACTGTGCGATTTGGGAAAAGTGAGGAGGTGAGGGGTAAGAATAGCTTTAGAAAGAGAATAAAAAGTAATGGAGGGTGCACAATAATACAACAATTTTAAATAGTATACTTATACATGAGGAACCTCTTGATCTGAAACAGATAACATAAAGAAATCATAGCATAATACTGTTACATATATATTTAAGATCTATTGCAGAGGTATTGGGTCACTCACACTTTCCAGAGCCACAACAAGCAGGCTCTGGCTTAGATAGCAGTTGAATAATCAGCTTATTCAGGCTGTGGAATTCCCATGTGATGTC
Organism: Pelobates fuscus; assembly: GCF_036172605.1. Lineage (NCBI taxonomy): Eukaryota > Metazoa > Chordata > Amphibia > Anura > Pelobatidae > Pelobates > Pelobates fuscus. Next base: position 275,326,362 of record NC_086320.1, on the reverse strand, counting down.
TCCTTTTCTTTTTTTTCAAATTGGATTTTATTGAAGATTTTTCAATCAGAATAGGGTACAGTAATGAAAAAGGGAAAACAACAATAGGGTTACAAGAAAAAAAAGGGGGTAAGGAGTCACGGATCTATAGGTTGTTGTTATACAGTTGTATCTTAAGTAAATCATCACCATATTTTGAATATGAACATTTTCGTAAGTAATGTTTATGAACAGATTATACACAGTTTATACACAGTTTATACACAGAGTAAACATCGTACAATACCAATGAAGTGTTATCCACTATATTAGCTATACACCATCTGAGTACCAAGAGAGAGACACAGAATGAGTTAGGTAGTATGGAACCTTTTACCTTGTGGGTCAGTTAAGTTAATCCAATTGAATTTAATTTAATTTGGTCCTAGTCAGCATTCCCCTGTTCATTCGAGCATATAGTGGTCCATTGTTGCCAGCTATAGTGTGAGGTAGTTATTTGCTTAATTGTGTGGGCTGACAACATCTCATATCTCAGATATGCTTGTATTTTTTGATTAAGCAGTGTCGAAGGTGGGCAAATTTTTTGTTTCCAGTGTGTGGCAATAAGATTGCGTACAGCCAATATCATGATTGTGAGTAGCTGTTTATCAGGGTAGGAAATATCCTCAGGTAACATGAGAAAGAGGCACATTGTCGGTGTAAGTCTGAGCGTTTGCGAGTGAATTGTGGGCCACAAGTCCCGAATCTCGTTCCAAAGGGGGGCAATAGGAGTGCATTCCCACCATATATGGGACATGGTTCCCTTGTCCTGGTCGCATCTCCAGCATCGATCCGAAGAACTCGGATATATTTTGTGGAGCCTATCGGGTGTTAGGTACCATCTAAAGATTAGTTTCTTATGGGCTTCTATATGGGAGTAGCAAGAAGTTATCCCTTTTAATGCCAATAACGACTTGAGCCATTGCTCGTTAGTAAAGTTTAGTCGCAATTCCCTTTCCCAATGGGTCTGAAATTTAAAATCTGGAGCTGGAGATTGTTCTTGTAATGCTGAGTAACTGACAGATAGAGTTTTAGTTTTAATCGGATTTTTGTGACATCTGTCGTATAATGCGATCATGTCCTTACTTGGGCTTAGTGCTCCGTCTACAGTTGACATTACCCTGTCTTTTATTATGCTCTTTAACTGTAAATAGGGGAATATATAGGAGTGTGGCAATTTATGCGAGGTTTGTAATTCTGGAAATGGTATGATTTCGCCTCGTCTGCAAAGGTCTATAATGCGGGAAAGTCCCAAATCCCTCCATTTGCTTAGAGACAGCCAAGGTGAGATCGTTGCCAGTGTTGTTAAAGGAGCCCATGGCAAGAATTTGCACTCGTTTGTGTTAGTGCGGTGTATGTGATCCCACGCTTTGATTGAGAATTTCGATAACGGTAATAGGGAGCAGGTAGTATCTCTGAGGTGTTTGGGAGTCCACATGTATTCTGTTACTGAGCCGCTTGGGCTGTATTCGTTCTCTAAGTCCACCCATTGTATTACATTTTTAGGGGCATGGAGCTTAACTGCTGTTTCCAACGCAGCCGCTCTTTGGTAGTTTAAAATATTAGGGACTCCAAGCCCGCCCTTGTTAACTGGGATCTGGAGTAGAGATATCGGCAATCTCATTTTTTTCTTTTCCCATATATACATCGATATTATACGCTGAATATGTTTGCTCAGTGTGGGTGACAGAGGGATTGTTAACATTCTAAACACATATAGCAGTTTCGGGAGTATTACCATTTTAACCGCATTTATCCTCCCTAGCCATGACAGCATAACGTCTTTCCATTTATGAAGTAGCTGTTTGCACAGTAGCGGCAGGGGGGATAAATTGTGTGTAATGATGCCTCTAAGGGTAGAGGTTATTTTAATACCTAGATAGGTAATGTGTGTGTGTCTCCAGTCAAAGGAGAAGCTGTTCTGTAGTGTTTGTATTGTGGGTGATGGAAGTCTTACCGGTAATGCCTGTGTCTTTGTTTTGTTCAATTTGTCCAGCGCTAAGAGAAGACCTTCCATGCCCTTCAACTCCATATGGGATAGAATATTTAGGATTTTTCTCGTATTGTCTGAACCTTGCCTATTTTTTACAAAGCCGGATTGGTCATTGTGTATTATACGTGTCAATATGTGTTTCATTCTTTCAGCGAGAACCTTAGCATACAATTTTGCGTCGCATTTTAGCAGCGATATGGGCCTAAAGTTTTGACATAATGTGGCTGGTTTGCCGGGTTTTGGTAAAGTGGATACATGGGCTTGTAACATCTCCAATGGCATATTGCCAGTTAAAAAGCAGTGGTTCAGGAGCATTGTGAGAGAAGGGACGAGGGTCTCAGAAAAAGTCTGGTAATAAATGTTAGGAAGGCCATCCGGGCCTGGTGATTTGTGTGCAGGTAATTTATGGATCACCTGTAATAGTTCTGTTTCGGTGATCGGGCTAGTGAGGAGATCAAGTTCCTCTTGTTGTAGTGTGGGAACGTTAACTGACGCTAGGAGTTCTTGTATTTGGGTTACTGATGGGGTGTGTGTATTGATGTCGTCACGAAGGTTATACAATTTCTGATAATATTGGGCAAATTCCTCTACAATCTCTTGGGGATTCTTAATTTTGTTTTTGTCAGAGGAGAGGAACCAAGCCACCCGTGAATTGGCTGTTCGTGCCTTTAATTTGGACGCTAATATGGAGCCCGATTTGTTCCCATGTGCAAAGAATTTAAATTTACAGCGTTGCAGCATGTAGTTTGTTTTCTCTAATTCGATTTCATGTAATTTAGCTTGGAGCGACCTCAGTTCACGATATTGTGCTGGGGTAGGGCTTTTTTTATTGGCATGCGTGAGGGATGTTATGTCCTTGAGAAGTGTACGATATATCTCTTCTCTTCTGCGTTTGGCTCGGCTAGCATGTTTAATAAATAAGCCTCGGACCACTGCCTTATGGGCTTGCCAAATTATGTCTATGGATGATTGTTGAATGGTGTTGAGTTCAAAATATAAGGCTAGATCTGCCTTAATTTGGGCTATGATAAGAGGGTCCTTTAATAGAGTGTCATTAAGGCGCCAGGTACCTCGTCCTCTAGTGGAAAATTTTTCTTGTATCGATATGGTAATGGGGGCTTGGTCAGACCAGGTTATAGTCCCAATATGTGCCTTAGTTATGGTTGGTGTTATAGATGCGTGAACCAGGAATCTATCAATTCGTGAATACGAATTATGTGCTTGGGAATGGAATGAGTAATCCTTTTCTGAAGGATGTAACACCCTCCATATATCTAGTAAGCCCGCATCATGTATTGTCGTCCGAAGACGGGCTGCTATGTAAGAACGTTTTTTAGCGGTTGCCCGCGATATTGAGGCGTCTGATGTTGTATCTAATCCGCTGTCCAATACAAAATGCGTGTCCCCACCCATAAGTAATGTCCCAAATGAGTGTGTTTGAGCCAAGGAAATCATTTTGTTTGCAAAGTCTATTTGGTTTTCATGTGGACCATAGATATTCAACAGTGTGTATGGTTCATTGTTTATAAGACATTGAATAAGGAGGAATCTGCCCTCCTTATCCCGTACTGTTTTATGGGTGGAAAAAACTACGTCTTTGTGTACCAATATCGATACCCCTCTCTTCTTTTTAGTATAACCAGTATGAAAGCCTACCGGGAATGATTTGGAACAGAATTTTGGCATATTGGTTTTCAAGAAGTGAGTTTCTTGATAGAAAGCTATATTCGCTCTCATTTTTTTTGCTTCGGCCAAGGCCAGTCTCCTCTTGTGAGGGGAATTCAGGCCTTTGGCATTAAGGGACATAATGGTTAAAGCCATATTTGGTGTAACGTTGGGTATATTGCTTCAACTTTGGGGTCCAAATGAGTAAGGTGTAGTTTTTACCTTTGAGAGAAGTTATTATCCTTCTATGACTAGATATCCACTTAGGTAAATTACCTTGCTCGACTTGTTTACGTATGCATAATATATCTATAGACACATTTAAGGGGTGCCAATAGGTTGGGGTATTACAATCTTTTAAATCATGAGTGCCCTGATGTGATATGCCTGCCTTTTGCGGATGTGCCTGTATGATGCACCCTATGGTTGCATCTTTACTTGTGCATGGATACCTGTATTCAACAATGCGTAGTGGGAATCGATCCCTGATAATATATAATAATATAGACCGTGCCATGGGGGCAAGGGGTAGGGGTTGTTGGGTTAAGTAAACAAAAACTCTGAGCCCTACGGCAACTATATACACAAGGACGTGCCAGGACATAGTGTTCGGTGTCCGAACAAAAGGTATTGGCCCAATGGAGCCAGTATGGGGGAGGGTAATTGCAACTTATCAGTACTTGACCATTTGTACCCTTAATGTGTGGTCGAATATGGGTGGATCTGGCCGTTTCTGGAAATATCTGAATAGCTTGTAAACCTCAATTGGCGCAGATTTAGAGATTAAACATTTAGTAGCATTACCCATTGACCAAAGATATAGCATAAAGAATAAACATTCTAAACATAGAAGCATATCAAGCCTCAGAAAACGTGAGGTGTATAACCAGTACAATTCAACATTCTCACGTGTCACCACGAGTCCTCGTGTGAGGGAATCAGGGTCACGCCTCGCCATTCAGCGAAAGTCAGTGTTTCTTTTGTTTTTTGTCACGTGGATCCATTCCTTAGAGAGTTTGGCAGGCGACCTTTGAACGTCTTTTGCAGAAGTATTACCTTCTGAGTGTTCTATAGTGAGGTCCTAATCTTTCAATGATTTCATCCCTTCCGCCATGGATCTGATCTGATGCTCTGTACCATTTCTTTTGATGATGAGACGTGTGGGGTAACCCCATTTGTATGAAACCTCAGCGCCTCTTAATGCCTTGGTAATTGGCATAAATTCCTTGCGTTTCATTAGTGTAGCTGCGGATAAGTCCACGAACAATTTAATCCCTTCATATTGCGCGGGCATATTGCTGTTAACTCGCGCTGCGCGCATGATACTTTCTTTGGAGGTAAAATGGTGTACCCGGGTGATGACATCTCTGGGTAGAGAGGGTGATAGGAATCTGGGCTTCGGCAGACTGTGCACTCGGTCTAAGCAAAGATCACGTTCTGTGAGTTCAGGGCAGAGCGTTTTGAAGAGAGACACAGTATAATCTTTCAGGTCTGACGGGCCAATATTCTCAGATATCCCTCTGAGACGTATATTGTTCCGTCGATCTCGGTCTTCATGATCAGCTACCTTTGCTGTTAGGAGGGTGAGTCTTTCTTCCATAGCATCATATGCTCCTGCAAGAGTATTATGAGCTTCAATGATTTCCTCTGACTTATCTTCTAATAAAGAGGTGCGTTCTCCAATTGCTTGGACATCAGCCCTTACATCACGGGCGAGTTTGGAGAAGTCTGCCTGGAGAGATTGCTGTAAGTCTTGTAGCATCCTTTGGATTGTTGTTTCTGACGCTGGAATTGGATTCCCCAGCGAGATGGAGGTGGTGTCGCTCCTATCAGAGCGCGCCGTGGGCGACGATGGGCCGCCGGCGCCATTTTGAGGGGTCCGTCGCGGAGGTGTTAAGGCCGCGATTTGCAGCGTTGCTGGGCGCATTTTATTATTTTTTTTGGTTGCCCTTTGTGCCATAGTGATCTCGGACGTCGGGTAGATATTTGTGGAAGTTGGTGCAGGTCAGTAAATCACTTCTAATCGCTGTAAAGTGTGTACCCTCGCTGGAGCTGACAGCTCACACAACCATGTCCTCGAGCTGCCAGGCCACGCCCCGTGATGTCTCCTTTTCAATGCCAAAAAAAGAATAGCAGGATCCAGAATAAATGATAAAATAAACTTTACTGGATACAATAACATAAAATAAAAGAAGGCATACAGCATAAGCCAAATGTATACAAATAAAAGTCCACTAACGCGTTTCGACCTTGGGGTCTTTCTCAAAGTGCATGGTGAATCTCCTTTCTTCGTGCTTTATATCTGTTTTCATCTGTAATTGAATTTCGCGCCGTTTTGCCGGCGTCCCGCGATCACTTCTGGGTTCGTGAACTTCCGATCACGTGACGTATGCGTCATTGCGGTGCTTCCGGGTTTTGCCAGATTTACAATTCATAGCAGCTTTGTCTAAACGATGTAATTCACCATTTTGGAATAGGGCAACAATGTCCATACCACAAATCCATCATATATAAACCACAACAGTAATATATAACATAATAAAAACATAGTAAATAATAAACCTTGTGCATATAAATGTAACAACTAATTCCATTCTTTATCTAGTATCTTAAAAGAAGGAGAAAATGAGAGAATTAATAAAAATTGATCAAAATATATTGCACTATCAATATAAAAAATATTAATGCATCTACAATACTATGAGAGATAGTCATGCATAACATATATATTAAAGGGAATATATAAATTTAAGATTGTATATAAGGGGAAAATTAATATATAATAAAAACAGTCAATAAAAATGGACTATAATGGTTCTGATATCTTTTAAAGGGAGCGAAAAAGATACAAATAATGGTAAAAAAAATTCCTTGTACGAGAATAATAATAAAAAAGGGAATTATTTACCTTAAACAAAATGTTAAAATATATAAAAAAGTGTTACAAAGGCGGAAAAATATATAGGGGAAGTCAAAAATGGGGGGTCAAAAATAGGGACGCCTGCATAATCGAAGTGCAAAAATCTCAAAGTCGACATTGAGACCACTGGGAGAGATAGTGTCCAAATTGAATATCCACTTAATCTCACAGCCGCTCCCACAATCACTCTCTTTTTTTACTGATGATAGTATCTGATGATTTTATACTGATGATTTTAATCCACTGTTTACAAGTGTAGAGTTACATGCCTTGAACATAGATCGAGAGTTCCATGATGTCTAATACAGCAGAAGACAACAATAAAAAAAAACCTGCATTATTGGATACAAACCAAATCTACTAAGCGGTCACAGATAACACCCCTAGCAAAATGCTTATTAAATATCTAGAAAATCTAATCGGCAGAAAATCTTCTAGATTCTCACAATTGAAAATCTACTTTAGAGGTGGATGTGGAATGTGACACAAAACAAATTTTATTTGGTATTTAATGGTGAAATTTCAGGAATACAAACAAAATATTAATAAAGCACTTCAGAGTGTTTCCTCTTTTCATAAAATGAGTGATATACACGTGGCCATTCATAATAAACGGCTATTCACATATTTGTAAGACCAGTTCTAGGAAAAATGCTAACATAAATCAGAACAAATTGGAAATCTGTACTACAATAACAACATTCAGAATATAAATAAGAAAATAGATTATAGACCTTAAGTGCATTTTTATTCTTTTTTAGAAAATAATAATAATAAAAAATATTGCTGGATAATTGTAAACACTCATTGTTTGAATTATTAATGTGTTCTTGAAATATCCTGCTGTTGTATATCACAACACGGAACAATTAGGTGGCCTTTTATATTTTACCAACAAAAACATCATAAAAGTGCTATTGAGATGATAGATCCAAGGAAAACATACTGTTCCTGTAATTATAATGCAGCAATAAACTCCAGCAATCTAATTCTAATATCCACTGCACTGGATACAAGTATAATAACATACAGAGTGACGTTTAGGCTAATGGACTTTTATCAAACATCACTATAGGCTGGCGTTGTAAAAACTCACACAGGGACCCACTTTTAGGCTGCACCTTTCTTGTTGGCACAGAGAGGACCAAGCTAATTAATGGTTCAAGATCCACTGTCTTATTAATGGGCACTAATCCTGCCCTGTGTGATATTAGTAAAGTCCATCTGGATATTGGATTTTGATTGCTGGAGTTTACTGCTACATTATCAGGGTTGGGGATATTTTGTAAATAATCTGCTTGGCCAAGGACATAGAACCAGAGAAGAAAGAAAGCATTAAAAAGGTAAAATTGGGGACCTTGATGAATTTAGAAGTGTCTAGGGGGACAATTAAAGGGACTCTCCAGTGCCAGGAGAACAATCTGTTTTCCTGCCACTGCAGATCCCCTCTCCCTCCCACCACCCATCCCTGGTTGCTGAAGGGGTGAAAACCCCTTCAGTGACTTACCTGAGACCTCCGCCGATGTCCCTTTGCGGTGGTTTCGGGTCGCTGCTGCTACTCCCCTTCCTTATGTCAGCCTGCGGGGAGACTGATCCCGCCCGCCGGCTGAGGAGACCTAATGCGCATGTGCGGCAATGCCGCACAAGCGCTTTTGAGCTCTCCATAGGAAAGCATTGAAAATGCTTTTCAATGCTTTTCTATGGGGAATTGAGCGACGCTGGAGGTCCTCACACAGCATGAGGACATCCAGCGACGCTCTAGCACAGGAAGCAGTAAGTGCCCTCTAGTGGCTGTCTAGTAGACAGCCACTAGTAGAGGAGGAGTTAACCCTTCAAGGTAATTATTGCAGTTTATGAAAACTGCAATAATTACACTTGCAGGGTTAAGGGTAGTGGGAGTTGGCACCCAGACCACTCCAATGGGCAGAAGTGGTCTGGGTGCCTGGAGTGTCCCTTTAAGTGTAGAGGAGTCAGAAGGGGGTTAATAAAAAAAATAGATGCAGCCACGATTAAAATTAAACAATGTTACTTAAATAAGAGCCACGTGTTTATCAAAAGAAATATAAAGTGCAACATATACATTAAAACAGTACAATGCCAATATTTAATAATACCTTTTAAAAAAAATTTTACAAATAAATAAATGCATTAGAAAGTGATATATACAATAAAGGTATTGCTTAACCATAGGTACGGGAGCTTTGTTCAAGCTAAGCCTTTCTTTTTTAAGATGAATAAGTAAGACCTGTTTATACAAAGAAATAACAGGGAGACAAATCATGTTTTATATCAACATATTGTAAATTACTTTATGCTATTTTTGACTAAAAATATTTAAAATATAAACCGAGTTGCCAGTACAATAAAAACTGATTAAACAGTGAATGAGATTGTTAGTAATCTGAGATCAACTTACCAAATATATTTGAACTTTCCAAAGAAGAAATAAAAATGGTAAGTTTTCAATCAAGTTAAAGGATTACTCTGAGAATCATAATTACTACAGCCCACTATACTGGTTATGAGGTCATGCATACCCTGTTGACGTATTGCGGTAAGGGTAACCTTAACCTTACCACAGCATTCCTGTCAAGAAACCTCATTCCAACATGGAACAAAAGGCTATTGTCACCATGGGAAGGGTTTATGGAGACCACCTAGATGCTTATTCGGCTTCTCAGTCAGAGTTGGGGATTGCCTGGACCCATCCTGCAGATTGAGCACCTGAGCAGGAGATGCTCTGGAACATTTCCCCGGAACGGAACTGTGCCATGATCTGGTGAATCTTTGATTAGGTATCTCTTGGTCCCATGACCACCAATCAAGGCACTATTTCGACAGTGAGGAAATTTGGATATATAACATATGGGGGTACTGTTCTCCTCAGTGCCTCAGGAACCCCATTTTGTGAGACTGGGACTAACCAGCCACACACTTGGAACTCCGCGCCAGATATCCAGGGATATGTAGTGTGTGGTGGTGCTGACCAGGGATATGAATTTCTAGGAGACATTTTGCACATCTTGTCATCTGGAGTTGGACTCTAGACAGAGTGGCGTCTGGGAGGTTAAATTGTAAGAGTCATAGCATTGTATGGAGGACCCCACAGAGTATTAGTCAACATTTTTGTATATAAATACCTGTGTTGTGTGCAATAAAGATTCATTCTACCCCCTACATTCAGTCTTGACTAATGTGTGTTGGAAAACTATAAATGCTGCTTTACAGGAGAGAAGGTCCTAGCTCCTATCAGGCACCGAGCATTCCTTAATACCAGCTGAATAGCATTTGGCTTCTGCTAGTCTTTTATTGGCTGACAGCATCAAAATAAAATAAAATACCAACTCCGACACCACCTCCTTAGAACTTGTTGCAGACCCTGTACACCCCTTCATGGCAATGGTGCTCCCTGATGGCACTGACAACTTTCAGCAGGTTAATGCACCGTGCCACACTGCAAAAATTGTTCAGGAATAATTTGAGAAACATGACACAGAGTTCAAGGTGTTACCTTGGTCTCCACAGGCAGAATTTAGAATAAAAATGGACATGCTCATCCATTGCGCTTGGTTTGTAATTTAGCTACATTTTGGCTTGGAATTTCGGGAATTTGAATGATCAGCTGTTCATTCCTAATTTGTAACAAAACTAATTTCCAGGTTTTATGAAGAGTATACAGTGAATCTATGAACAATTAGATACAAAAAGAAAGATTTAAAGGGACACTATAGTGTCAGGAAAACCGCTTGGTTTTCCTGACACTATAGTACCCTGAGGGTGCCCCCACCCTCAGGGTCCCCCTCCCGTGGCGCTGAAGGGGTTAAAACCCCTTCAGCTACTCACCCTTTCCCCCCGCCGGGCTTCCTTACCTCTCCTCCCCGCCGACGTCAGCATCCTTGTCTGACGTCACAGGCGCCGAATGCGCTTGCGCGGCTCTGCTGCGCGCACATTTAAAGTGTCCGTAGGAAAGCATTTTCCAATGCTTTCCTATGGACGCTCTGCGTGATTGAGGCATAATATGCCTCAATCATTGCCGAGGCGCCTCTAGTGGCTGTCCGGAAGATAGCCACTAGAGGCTGGATTAACCCCAGATGAAAACATAGCAGTTTCTCAGAAACTGCTATGTTTACATCAGGCAGGGTTAACCCTAGAGGGACCTGACACCCAGACCACTTCATTGAGCTGAAGTGGTCTGGGTGACTATAGTGTCCCTTTAAGAAATAAAGATGCATTATATTTGAAGTGTGTTTATTTCTACATTTATGGATAGCAGAATTATTATACAGAATTTTTGTATAATAATTATTATTATACAGAATTATTACTATATGAAAGTAGAGCTGTGACTATTGGACCTTATTCCAAATTTAGGGTAACATTAGACTTCCAATCTCAACATTATAAACACAGGTTTTCATGCTATGTTAAATTGGAGCTTTAAATATTAAGTGAAATAAAGTGCATTGTACCATGATAGGCATATAACTCCTAGAAATAAGTGCTATTGCACATAAAGCATTGCAAGTTATTATATATTTATGATTAAATATTGGTTTAAAACAATGATTTGCCATAAATATTTTTTTATTCCCTATGTACATTCAATCAAGTAGTTCTTCAAGCACCGACTATCATCACACAGTGACAGCACTCTTTAAAAACAAAATGCACTTCATTACTAGACTTCAATTATTGAAGTATTTATTCCAGAAAAAAAGGGCAATATAAGAAAACGGAAAAATCCTCCTTAATTAATATGAGAATAGCAGAAAGGGATATTTGGCAGGCTTGGGCTGGCACCATTTCGGAAGGGCTGCTGACAAGGTACTGTATGCACAGAACATGTCTAGCCTGCTAGTACCCCCTTCTTTAATTTGTTTTGAAGCATTTATTGTTGGTCATATGCCCTTTTTCCATTGTGATGCAAAAAAATATAAGTATCTTTCTTTTTCCAATTGGTGAGAATATAAAAGTGGTTCAGTGTCTCAAGGAATAACCCCAACACGCAAAATCTAGGATAACAGTAAAAGACTGGATTTGAGTAGACATATTACCAGTCCTAAGAGTGGCAGCATTTAATATACAATAAAGAGGAAACATTGAAATACAAGCCTGTGGCGGTACTTACGTTATCCGGGGCCGCCCGAGGTCTTCAGCTCAAACTGCGCGCCTCGAGCACTTCTGCCTCCACACAAGCTGCACGCGGCTCAATCTCCTCTTCTGAGCGGGCTGCATGTCTTTAAGAGCGGTATTTGACTACACCGTACAATTGTACAATCAATTTACTACCTGGTTCTATACCCCCCAAGGGGAGAGTGTATCCTTTGTCTCCCCAAAAGAACCTTGTCATGGAGGAGTACATCAAGGAATCATTACCGAAAGGGTTTATCAGGAGATTCTCTCTCAGGCAGGGGCAAGCTTCTTTTTTGTATCTAAGAAGGAAGGTTATCCAAGACCATGTATTGACTACAGGGGTCTTAATAAGATCACAATCAAAATGGAATTGTTTGATAGACTTAAACAGGCAACAGTATTTACTAAGCTGGATCTCCGGTGTGCCTACAATCTAGTACGTATTAAAGAGGGTCATGAGTGGAAGATTGCCTTTAACACCAGGAGTGGTCACTATGAGTACACCGTGATGCCCTTTGGTTTCTGTAATGCCCCAGCAGTGTTTCAGGATTTTATCAATGATGTCTTAAGGGAGTGGGAGCAGTTCTGTCCCAAAGAGAGTCCTCTGACAAACCATTGCATCCTTGTGGGTTTTATTCGAAACAAATTTCTAAGACTGAAAGAAACTACGATATTGAGGGTTCGGAGAATCCTGTTATAATTTTAACAGATCATAAGAATCTTTCTTATTTAAGCGAAGCTAAGAGGTTGTCTTCTAGAAAGGCTAGGTGGTCTCTGTTTTTATCAAGCTTAAATTATGTAATTACCTATAGACCTGGTGACCACAACACCAAAGCAGGTGCTCTGTCTATGCAGTTTGAAACAACTGATAAACAAGAATTTGATGATACTCCTGTCATACACCTGATGGGATTATCGCTACTACTATTCTCTCTATTTATTTGTCTATCCTACAAATTATACAAACCAAACAAAACAAGGCACCAAGGGAGAAACCTGCTGATAATTTATATGTTGCTCTCACTGAAAGACAAGACATTATGTCACTCTATCATGATTCTAAGACAGCCGGGCATCCTGGTTGTGGCGGTATACCCTCCTGAAGATGGGTTACTACTGCCTAGGTCCCTTCTTCCAGTTGTGATCAGCTCCAGAGTGATAATAGCTTCTTGCACAGGTTACCGCAATATGACCCAAACACTAGTCAAGACTTATTGAAGGGTGAAGAAGACTAGTTTTATTATGGCCAGATGGCCATCCTATATACACAGCAAGGGGACAGTCAACCACGCCCAGAACACCCAAACAACATGCCCATGAATCTCATAGGCATACATACACAAACAGACATATATACAAATTATTAATATTATGAAAATTAACATTTCCCACCCACCCAGCCTCCCTACTGTAACGGACCATTTTGCACACAAGAGGTTAAAAACCGTTTAGGCGATATTCCCCTTCTCAGATGCACAGGCAGCTACTGCAATCACCAATCTCCCGAATTGCAAACACATGAATACTCAAACTCCCGAACTGCAAACACATGCATTCACCAATCTCCCCTTTGCAAACTACACAAATTCACCAATCTCCCGACCTGGAACCAGGGGAATGCTCCAAACTCCCAAACAGGAAACACACGAATGCTGTAAACAGCCAAACAGGAAAAACCATACGAACAGCTTACACTCCTGGCAGTCGCACTGTAACAGCATACAATCCAATTCCCCCCAAGAACGAGACGACACTTCGTTTGAGGGTCAAGCAGAACTGATTTACTGGGGCTACCTGCCCGGCTTTTATGCAGGTCTCCCACCTGGTGAACACTCCCCTAGGGGACCAGATGGAAGACTGGGAAACATATTGCACATTGACCAATCACAAGCTTACAATCCCACAATGCATCACAATCCCTCCTCTCTGTCCTGGAGATAATTGGGAAGGAATCCAATTATCTCCAGGGACAGAGGCAAAACTCCATTAGCCACATGGCAGACAAAGGACAATAAAAGACATAAAAATACATAGTGTTACATTTATCACATAAAACATACACATTCTACCTATCCCCAGATAGCTTAGATCTGAGCGCACATTATTACCGGATCGCACTCAGATCACATACATACAGTTCAATCGCCATGGAGCCAAAGTCTTTCATACAGTATTTTAGTATACGGCTGAGCTCCGTGGCATAGCTATCTGGGGTAGCATGGCTTTAACAGTCCGCAGAAAGGCACGAACCAGCCTTTCTGCAGGAAAAAAGAACAGTGTTAAACATGGGGCCATAGTCCAGTGGCAGGAGGTGGGCGACAAGGCTCCTCCAGTGGCCAGTGGCGAGGTTAGTTCCGCCACACCTACCTTTTAGAAAAACTGGCATGGATGGGTCCCTGGGGTCCAGTGGGGCTGCAGTGAGGCAGGCGGCTGTCTCCCTGTAACACGAGGCGAGGAAGCTGTGTTCTCTCTGCTCCCTCTTGCCGCGCAGGCTGTCTGCTGATGCCGGGAGACAGAATATGACATCATATTCCGGCTCCCGGCATCAGCAAACGGCGGGCGAGGGAGCAGAGAAAACACAGCTCCCTTACCGCATGTGACAGGGAGACAGCCGCCTGCCGGACGGGTCCATCAGGTTGCCCTCCTGTGACAGGGGGAACTCAGGGCATTTGGGTGCAGGATTGTTTGACGTCCCCTGGTTAGTGACTGCAGGGGGAACGGCGTTCCTGCTGTGAAAAAAGTGCAGGAATGAGGTTCCCACGCATTCCTGCAGGACTTCAGCCCTGCTGGCGGCACTGAGGAGCTACAGTTCATTGAGGGAACCATGAATGCCAACATGTACTGTGACATACTGAAGCAGAGCATGATCTCCTCCCTTCGGAGACTGGGCTGCAGGGCAGTATTTCAAGATGATAACGACCCCAAACACACCTCCAAGACGACCACTGCCTTTCTAAAGAAGCTGAAGGTAAAGGTGATGGACTGGCCAAGCATGTTCCAGACCTAAACCCTATTGAGCATCTGTGGGGCACCCTCAAACAGAAGGTGGGGGAGTACAAGGTATCTAACATCCACCAGCTCCGTGATGTCGTCATGGAGGAGTGGAAGAGGATTCCAGTGGCAACCTGTGAAGCTCTGGTGAACTCCATGCCCATGAGGGTTCAGGCAGTGCTGAAAAATAATGGTAGCCACACAAAATATTGACACTTTTGGCCCAATTTGGACATTTCCAGTTAGGGGTGTACTCACTTTTGCTGCCAATGATTTAGACATTAATGGCTGTGTGTTGAGTTATTTTGAGGGAACAGCAAATTTACACTGTTATACAGGCTGTACACTTACTACTATACATTGTAGCAGAGTCTCATTTCTTCAGTGTTGTCACATGAAAAGATACAATAAAATATTAACAAAAATGTGAGGAGTGTACTCACTTTTGTGAGATACTGTATAACAGCATTGTAAAAGTACTGTATCATACCTACTGACAACCATGTAACAAACAGACAATAATATCATTATAATCTGTATGTGATATAATTGGTTTATAATGTGTTTATTTATTAAATTCTAAATCAACATGGTCACCTAGTGTGATGGACCGCCTAGCACCCCGACTGGGTACCTCCACCAATTGCTTCTTCCTAGTATCCCGAGTACTATAAGCACCACACCAGACTCCATAAGCATTCTAGACCCCTTAGCCACCAAAGCTTGGCTGGCATCTCGCTGTCCCTTCCCACCCTGGACCAACACCTGGATCCAGCTCCCAGTGGGAAGACCTCTCCTCCAAGAGAGTATAGCCAGTATAGCAAGTAATTATAGCAGGTATAACTTTCTCCCACATACATGAGATGAGGCTCTATGCTGTGGATTAACTGGTTTATTGGGAGCCACACACAGCCTTTTATGTAACTCCCCATGCAAGGGGTTTTCACAGTGACATTGCATTGGCATTCCTCCCATACTTTCCTCTGGACCTGAAAGAGAACTAGTTGCAAGCACACATCAAAATTAAATTATCTACCAGTACAGAAAACATGCACTATAACAATACCTCAAAAGTACCCCCAAAACACATGGAAACCCCACATCCTTTGATAGCCCCAATCTGGGTGACCAACATATCCAAAAATCACCCAGATCGATTTAGGGGTTCCGGTTTTCTATGGAAGTCAATTATTTGACTGACCGTGCACATGGTCCTATGCCCAAAACTGTTTAATGAAATCAGTGCAAGCAGTCGGTCAACTTCGGTAACATAAAAATAAATAAAATACAGAATGTAGTCTTTATTTGAACCACGGAGCTTGTTTCCCTCATCCAGACGAACAATTTCACCGAACAGTGTTGTTCTAGGATCTACAGAACCGAATGCAGGCAATGATGGAAGTCCAGCGGTGTTCGTGAGTTTCAGTGTCTGATTTTAGTTCCATGAACTCAACGACCAAACACTGCCTGTATTCATGCGAACAAGATGTCCGCCAGCTCGTAGTCATTCATACAAACAGAGACCACCCAGACAAACAATTAGAACACAGCGGTTAGAATCGTTACAAAGTGTTAATAAGGCTTAACAAGCTCCCAGGTAGTCCATAACACGTGCGCCTGTTAGGTTCCCGAACAGCATGGCTAAAAGGCACGAACACAGTCTTTTATAAGTCTTTTTACATGGCCCATAGTCTTTTGGCAGGAGACTGGCAAGCAGGCTCCTCCAGGAGCCCATGGCGAGGTTATGTTAGCCACACCTAGTGACCCACAGAAAATACCAATATGACAGACATATGAATATATTGTCACCATCATACTTCAAGAGCTGATGTAGGTCTGCCTTCACAGGATATGTTACCAAAGAAGTTTACAAGGAATAGGAGCTGGGATTTTAGGGACAGTGGCAGCAGAGGCATGACGCTGAGATCTAGCATCTTCGGATTCCGGCAGTCTATAATTTATACTATTTTGTGAAGCCTCCTGTGGGCTTTTTAAGTTTTAGGTTAAATTACCACACCTATAGCAACAGATGACACCTTCAAAAGTGGATTTGATGAGATGTGGAGGTTGCGGGAAATTTTGACATTTGTGCCAGTTTTGCATTGTTGAGCATGGATCTCAGTCTCTGTAGCTGAACAACAAGTTAATATTTATTCTCTGTATTGACTACATTCTTCTTCTTCTCTAGTTCTACAGATTACCATAGTTCCTACGTGACAGATTTAGCCCTGAAAAGTAAATAATTAACCTATTTTCTCAATGTGATGAAGTGCATCAACATATTTATCTTCAAAGTTCCATCTTTAAAAATAAACAAAAATTATGGACTGATCCAACGCAAATATAAATAAATAAGCTATTTATTGTACCGAATCAGTTAATTATTGTTTTTGTGAACAATGACATTTTCAGGATTTTTCATAGTGTCCTTTTGCAGAAGTCGCTAAAGAGCAGCAATGAGTTAAAATCATGTACTACTCTTAACGCTCTAAACAGCAGGACAAAATCTTTCATCAGTTGTACATATTACAAGCAAAGTATAATTCACTCCAAATGTATAGGCAGGGAGAGGACATACATTAATATTTCCTGTTATCCATGTATATGTAGAGGATATACATTACGGTTTCCTGTTATCCTGCAGGCTGACAGCAATTATTTTCCTGGTTTCTTAACAATTGTTACAAAAATATTAGCTTTCTGCATGTTTTATGGATTCCCCATATGACTGCCTGAGTCCCAGATTTAAATTGTACTTATTATATATAACAATAGAAATGCAAAATCAGTTATATAGATCCATTAAAGGGAATTAAACCTACATAATACTGTTAACAAGTATCCTTATATGATGTATAGAATATTTAAAAAAAAAATTGTTATAAAGGGACAACAAATTCTACAGCGAAGTACAATAGGTGGACTAACAAACAAGTATTTATAGCTAGACATGTTAGCTATACAGCAACAGAGGGTGCTGAGGTCCCTGCTCAAACAAGTGTACATGCTAAGGAGAATGTATTAAATTGACACAAGAGGTAAAGGTAAGACATACTTCAGGTAATGGAAAAGTAGGTTGCTAGCAGGGTTTACAATGAAGGAGTAGTTTATTCGATGACACAGTTGCCATAGAGAAAATATATAAACCTACAACTCATTTTAAAGTTGTGAATACATGATACCTTATAGTATAAAGCAGGCCTGGACTGGTCATCAGGCACACTGGGCAAATGCCCGGTGTGCCGCGATGTTCACGGGCCAAGCGCGGCAGGGAAGATCACAAGTCCATGCAGGGCCAGCACTATCCGAGCGCCGGCCCTACTGTTTTCCATGATGGGCCGGTGGGGAGATTAAAGATCTCAAAGTCATGCAACTGGGGAGGGAGAGGAGGACCCTATCTTGCATTTCCTTCGGGTTCCTTTTGCGAGATTGTGTGGCCATGGCAATGACCCCGATCTTGCAAGAGTGATCTCTAGCCTCGCAGGTTAGAGTTCACTCGCCACTAGCACCACCAGGGATGGTGTGCGAGTGCAGATCCCCCCCTACTAACAACACAAAACTAACAAACAGTAGTGTATTATATAGCCCATATATTTTTCTAGGCTATTTAATACACTATTGTTTGTTAGCTTTGTGTTGTCAGTTCATCCTGAAGAAAGCCCCGGACAAGGGCTAAAATGTTGGTGTGACGATTTTATGGAATAATTTGGAATAAAGAATACTAAATTTTAATTACAAGACCGTGAGTGCAAGCCTTTTTTCATTTGTTTATTTTTGATGTCTATGGCTTGAGAAGCACCCGGGTTTCAAATTCATTGGTTTGGTCTGAGTGCAAGGACATAGGCATTTTCTATATATATATATATGTATATACATATACATGTCCTGAAGAAAGTTCACAACGGTGGACTGAAACGTCGACCCTTTTGACATATTGGAATAAAAGGTTTTTACTTTTTATCTATTGAAGTCCTAGAGTGCTGGCTTTTTTCAAATACTATATACTTGTGCAGCTGAGCACCGGGCAGAACACTGAAAGAAAGCTGGAGTGCCACTCCCAGCATTTTTGTATATATATATATATATATATATATATATATATATATATATATATACTACAGCACCCCTCTCACACACTGCACCCCTCAGACACATACTACACCCCTAAACACATTACATTCCAGACACACACTATATCCCTTAACCAACTCTGGATCATCTACGCACATACACACACTAGGTCTCTATATACACTCTGAATCTGCTATATACACATACTCACTAGATCTCCTATACACATTCTAGGTCCTACACACATACACACTCTGGATCCCCTATAAACACACTAGATTCCTTGTAAGCAAACACATACTACATTCCCTAAACACAGACTCTCTACAACCCCTACAAACACTACATCACCTATACACACACTCTCTACAGCCCCTTGCAACATATGCATTGCATTACACCACAAACACGACTAAAACCGACCTTATTACACAATACCACACCACAATCCGCTCACTCTACACACATGCAATCCCACAAGCAGGCTCCAAACAAATACACAATACTCTTTCCTGGCCCTTTTGTTTCCTGGTATCCCATTTATAGAGACACCAGAGACATGTTGCAAGGAAACACAGTGCAAGCATGTTATTACATTTGCTTGCACTGTGCAAAACAAATACAGGGCCTTTTTCTCATGCTAGAGCTCGTCAGTAGAGTCCTAGCATGAGAAAAAGGCAGCACCCCTGCAGCACAGTGATGTATTTGCCGCGAGGCAAACAAAACATTTGCCTTGGGCGGCACTTTCCAGGGGGCGGCAAAAAATGCTGCCCCAAATGCCCAGGCTAATGCCTTTTTAGTCTTGTTTTAAGGGCGCCCAAGAGCTGGCCGGCTGGCCACCTTTTGACCCCGTTGGGGTCAGACGGCCAGTTCTTTCCCTGTCGGGCGACGAGGGAGCGCTGATTTGTGAGCTCTCCCTGCTCAGCTCAGTGATGCCAGGAGACGGAATATGACATCACTCCGGCTCCCGGCAAAACTCTGCGGCACTCGAGGGAGCTGAGCAGGGAGATCACAGCTTCCTCGCTGACAGCTAAGCGCACCCGTCTGCCTGCACACCCGCCTGCCTTCCTGCATTCCTGCCCAGCTGGGTGTGTGTGTGAGTGTGTGTATGTCTGTCAGTGAGTATGTGTGTTTATATCTGTCAGTGTGTGTCTGTGAGTGAGGATTTGTGTCTGTGAATGTGTCTTTGAATGTGTGTATGTCAGTGTGTGTCTGTGAGTGTGTGTGTGTGTGTGTGTCTGTGAAGGAGTGTGTGTGTGTGTGTGTCTGTGAGGGAGACTGTGTGCCTGAGTGATTGTGTGTCTGTCAGTGTGTGTCTGTGAGGGAATTTGGGTGGGTGGGTGTCTGTCAGTGAGTGTATGTATGTCTATCAGTGAGTGTATCTGTCAGTATGTGTGTGTGTCTGTCAGTGAATGTGAGTATGTCTGCCAGTGTGTCTGTGAGTGAGTGTATGTCTGTCAGTATGTGTCTAAATTATTGTGTGTGTGTCAGTGAGTGTGTGTGTGTGTGTGTGTCTGTCAGTGATTGTATCTGTCAGTGAGTGTGTCTGTCAGTGTGTGTGTGTATGTCTGTCAGTATGTGTGTGTGTCTTTCAGTGAGTCTGTGTGTATATCTGTCAGTGTGTGTCTGTGAGTGAGTGAGTGAGTGAGTGTGTGTGTCTGTCATTGAGTCTGTGTGTGTATATCTGTCAGTGTGTCTGTCAGTGTGTGTGTGTCAGTGAATGTGTGTATGTCTGTCAGTGTGTCTGTCAGTGAGTGATTGAGTGTGTGAATGTCTGTCAGTCTGTGTCTGTGAGGGAGCCTTGTGTCTGAGTGATTGTGTGTGACTGGCTGGGAGTGTATGTCTGCCAGTGAATGTGCGTGTGTCTGTGAGTGAGTGAGTGTGTCTGTCAGTAAATGTGGGTGGGTGGGTGTCTGTCAGTGAATGTGTTTGTGTCTAAATCATTGTGTGTGTATGTCAGTGAGTGTGCGTGTCTGTCAGTCAGTGTGTGTGTGCCAGCGTGTGCCTGTGAGTGAGTCAGTGATTGTGTGTCTCTGTCAGATTGTGTCAAATCAGTGAGTGTGTGTGTATGTCAGTGTATCTAAGAGTGTGTGCCTGTCAGTCAAAGTGTGTGTTAGTATTTAACACGAAGAGGTGTGACCTTGACGGGAAGGGATGGGACAAATTTAAATTAGGGGGTGTCTTACTTCCGTCATGCCTAGATCCAAAATACACTACTGCTGCAGCAATTGTTGTTGCCACTTTGAAATGTGTTTTTCTTCCCCATTTTATGCAATTTATTTTGCCCAGCATCTACTGGTGTATCTGCTTTCAAGGTTCCAGTGGAGAAAACGTGGATCTTAACTATAGATAAAATATAAAAAAAACAATAGTTTAATTCTAGACTGTTTCTTCCTTCACTTCTCTTCTCCACGTTTAAGTAGAACCCAGATCTTGCATTGAGTCTATCACCGAAGATCAAAACATCATCTCAGTGGAAAGATACTTGTGGAGTAAAATATTGATTCCACCAGGCTTGACACAGAGATCAGATTTGTTCAAATCATCTCCCCGAATTAACCAGCACCATATGTAATCTTTATAATCCTAAATTTCTGTTTCAGCCAAACAGTCAAGACCCTCCTTCACTTACTATTCTTTTTATTTATAATTATTTTACATATCAGGGTAATATTGTGCTATTCCTTAAACAAACATCATCTGAAACATGCTCTACATGAACTCTTCTAAATAAAATAACAAAGTAATAATGTTTTATCCAGCCACGATATGGCTATGTTTAGCAGTTACTTGCCACTCGAGTCTGGCACTTTACCTTATAGAGGTGTTACTCTGGGAATTCCATCACAATTTGTCAAAATCTGTCTCGTTGTGACGCATGACATATAAAAGTAGGCATCAAGAGGTGTACTTAAACATTTCATTAGAGTGTTTTTTTTTTTAATTATTATTTTTAAAAAGTTGAAGATTTCTCCAATAAACAAGCATACATGTGATTTGTTTTGAATCAAACTACAACAAGAAATGTGTATCTATATATATATATATATATATATATATATATATATATATATATATATACATACAGTCATGGGAAAAGAAAGCACATTCTCTTTGAATTCTATGGTTTTACATATCAGGACATAATAACAATTATCTGTCTGTTAGCAGGTCTTAAAATTAGGTAAATACAACCTCAGATGAAAAACAACACATGACATATTACATTGTGCCATGATTTATTTTACAAAAATAAAGCCAAAACAGGGATGCCATGTGTGAAAAACTAGAGAAGTCATGTATGATTCAATAGCTTGTAGAACCACGCTTACTAGCAATAACCTAAAGTCTGTGTGACCTTATCAGTCTCACATCATTGTGGAAGAATTTTGGCCCACTCTTATATACAACATTGCTATAGTTCATTAAGGTTTGCTGGGATTTGTTTATGCACAGCTCTCTTAAGGTCTTGCCACAGCATTTCAAGCGGGTTATGGACTGGCCTTTGACTGGATCATTGCAACACCTTGATTATTTTTCTTTTTCAGCCAATATGTTTAAGTTGCCAGATAGATGGCCTCACATTTGACTCTAGAATACTTTGGTATACAGAGGAGTTCATGTTCGACTCAATGACTGCAAGGTTGCCAGGTCCTGTGGCTGCACAACAAGCACAAATTATCATCCCTCAACCACTGCTTATCAGCTGGTATGAGGTGCTTGTGCTGATATGCTGAGTCAGATTTGTTGACAAAAGTGGCGCTGTGCATTATGGCCAAACATCTCCACTTTGGTATCGTCAGTCCAAAGGACATTGTTCCAGAAGTTGTGTGGTTTGTTCAGATGCAGCTTTGCAAACCGAAGCCGTGCTGCAATGTTCTTTTTGGAGGAAAAAAAGCTCTACTGGCAACCCTTCCAAACAAACAATATTTGTTCAGTCTTTTTCTAATTGTATTGCCATGAGCTTTTTTTTTTTTGCAATTTCTCTGAGCATTGCACAATCTAACCTTGGGGTGAATTTGCTGGGATGTCACCACCTGGGAAGATTGGCAACTGTCTTACATATTTTCCACCTTTGAATAATCTTTCTCACTGTAGAATAATGGACTTTAAGTTGTTTGTAATTGGCCTTATAACTCTTCCCAGTTTGATGGACAGCAACAGTTGCTTCTCTAAGATCATTGATGACGACTTCCCTCCTTGGCGTTGTGTTAATACACACCTGAATGCTCCAGACCAGAAAACTGCTAAAACTTCAGTTTTCATAGAGGTGGTCACACTTGCTGATGATCAATTAATTAAGGGCATTTGATTAGTGGCACCTGTCTCCTACTTAGCCTCTTAATTCCTATGGAAGCAGTAAGGGTGTACTAGGTTTTTCACGGATAAACAACTTTAGCTTAACCACTTAAGTACGGCGGGCATGCTATGCCGTCCTTGGGGACCCAGCTCTAAATGTCGGCGGTAGGCATAGCACGTCCCCGCCGTCCTATTTACTTACCCGGTCGCCGGCGATCCCACGCCGGAGATTGTGGTTGGGGGATTCACCTGGCATTGCCTGTACTCCCTTTGCTGCCTGTAAAATTTAAAATTAAAAGTTTTAAAAACAGTTTAAAATCAAATATATACTTAGATCATATATATATATAATCTAAGTATATATATATATATATATACACATACACATACATACAGATACACTGTCTAAGTGTATTTTAATATTAATATATATATATATAACTATATATTTATATTAACCCTTTCCTGCCGTTACGGCGTTCTATGCCGTCCCGCTTTAAGTGGGCTTTAAAGAACGCCGTAACGGCTTTGAGCCCTGGAGGGCCCGGGATACTTACCTTCCCGTTGCTCCGCTTCGGGAGGACTGCCTCACAGCCCAGGCAGCCCCCCCATGGCAAAAAAAGCCCCCGGGGGCCATGTGATCGCTCTCAAAGAGCGATCACATGGCCCCCTATAGCTGGCTGTGGATCTGCCAGCAGGGGGACTGTCTAAAATATCAAATACCCCTGCTGGTGGGAAAGTAAAAAAAAAATATTAAACATGTTTTAAAATAAAATAAATATATTTATATATATATAATATATGTGTATATATATAAAAGTATCAAAAATTACCGGCACTCGTGGATTTCTTTTCCAATTTATTGTAAGTAGGTACTGCTCAGTCAACGTTTCAGCTCCCGGTCGGAGCTTTCATCAGGACACCAAAGGCATTTAACATGATAAAAAACAAACATATATAGGACATCTAAAACAAGATAACCAATAGACACTCACCTGATCAGCTGAATTCTGTTCGTCCTGATTCTCGGCGTGCACTCAGCGCAACTGCGCATGTCTATGTCCGGCATGAACTTCCGCGTCATGTGATCGGGAGGTCGGGCTCACAGCTCGGGTGCGTCACAGTATCTAAGCAACCGCTGATACATTCAGCTTAGGTTGCCACTGTGTTACCAGCTGCTCTCGCAAGAGCTTTTCCCTTCTGAAGTGAAGCCATCCTCTCGATGACATCGGGTTCTAATGCTCTAATAAATTGTGCTAGCCGAAAATCCTGATTACCAGAACAGCTCTTACACTATAATCTGAATACAAGTATTAACACATATCTCTTATCTACATAGTATAGGGCAGCTATCCTGCACAATAGACTATAAGGCAAATAGTGAAAAAACATAAAGGCAAAGCAATAAGGTGTAAGGTCATGTGAAAAAAACTATGTACAGGTGTGTTGCTAGATGTAAAAAATAGGTGTATATAATGTCTAGAAGGGTGCAGCTCACTATGCACAGGTCTCTAAGTGGCTATATTTACTAATAAATCTCTGTTTACATCTGTTTGCATATTATAAAAAGAGTGTTCAGTATTTACATGTGAAGTATGTGTTAAAGGGATATTCCCTAAGTGAGCAATAGCGGTATTTATGAAGAGGAAAATTAATAAAATGTGCATACTCCTGTATAAGTGAATGTGAGGAACAAGCTGAACAAATCTTGTGGGATTCCACCAGCTTAGCCTTACCCACCACAACCACTGTGAGGGATGTGTATTTTAAACTTTTGAAATTAAAGAAAAAAGAAATTGATTTGGACTTGCATGGCTTGTTCCTGTCGGATTATCATAGGGCCAAGCAGATACCAAGGGGCTTTAGAGTCCACAATATACCAACCATTGGTAGGACCAAGCCAAAGATATGTAAAGATTGGACCTCAGTCCTAAATAAATGCTCGCTGGATCTAATGTTAATCACTATACAGGATGTGAAAGAAGACCTTATGGAGATCCGCAGGAAAATTCAACAATTTGAAAATGAACAGGCAATACTATTAAACTCACAGGAAGGAGTAAAAATGCAGCTCAAACTCAATGAGGAATTACTAAAATACAAAAATCAGCTAATCAAGTTTAAAAGACAAAAAATGGAACGGGTACAGCAAGATTACACCGAGCATTCTGTGTACCCGGTATGTACCCATAGGGCCAGCCTCTTCTGCTGGGGGGCCCAGGAGCCGGCCACCTCCGGGCCCCCCGAGGCTGGCCCTGCTGTCACCCGGCTGGCGGGCGCGCGAGGGAGCACTGTCCCCTGGGTGCTCCCTCGCGCACCGCACTGAAACCGGAGCCGGAAGATGACGTCATCTTCCGGCTCCGGTATCAGTACGCGGCGCGCGAGGGAGCTGAAGAGGGAGCACCCAGGGGACAGTGCTCCCTCGCGCGCCCGCCAGCCGGGTGACCAGCAACACCACTGGACCCCAGGGAATCCCCCCAGCTCTCACACAGGTAAGGAGGCTGGGGGGATTAAATTAAAAAAAAAAAACAGAAAAAACGTGTGTGTGTGTTTAGTGAGTGTGTGTTAGTGAGTGTGTTAGTGTTAGTGAGTGTGTGTGTGTGTGTTAGTGTTAGTGAGTGAGTGTGTTAGTGAGAGTGTTAGTGAGAGTGTTAGTGAGAGTGTTAGTGAGTGTGTTAATGTGAGTGTGTTAGTGTTAGTGAGTGTGTTAGTGAGTGTGTTAGTGAGAGTGTTAGTGAGTGCGTTAGTGAGTGTGTTAGTGTTAGTGAGTGTGTTAGTGTTAGTGAGTGTGTTAATGTGAGTGTGTTAATGAGTGTGTTAGTGTTAGTGAGTGTGTTAGTGTTAGTTTGTGTTAGTGTGTGTGTGTGTTAGTGAGAGAGTGTGTTAGTGAGAGAGTGTGTTAGTGAGAGAGTGTGTTAGTGAGAGAGTGTGTTAGGGTTAGTGAGTGTGTTAGTGAGTGTGTTAATGTGAGTGTGTTAGTGTTAGTGTTAGTGAGTGTGTTAGTGAGTGTGTTAATGTGAGTGTGTTAGTGAGTGTGTGAGTGTTAGTGAGTGAGTGTGTGTGTTAGTGAGTGTGTTAATGTGAGTGAGTGTGTTAGTGAGTGTGTTAGTGAGTGTGTTAGTGAGTGTGTTAGTGTTAGTTTGTGTTAGTGTGTGTTAGTGAGAGAGTGTGTTAGTGAGTGTGTTAGTGTTAGTGTGAGCGTGTTAGTGTGAGCGTGTTAGTGTGAGCGTGTTAGTGTGAGCGTGTTAGTGTGAGTGTGTGAGTGTGTTAGTGTGAGTGTGTGTGTTAGAGTGTGTGTGTTAGAGTGTGTGTGTTAGAGTGTGTGTGTTAGAGTGTGTGTGTTAGAGTGTGTGTGTTAGAGTGAGTGTGTTAGAGTGAGTGTGTTAGAGTGAGTGTGTTAGTGTTAGTTTGTGTTAGTGTTAGTTTGTGTTAGTGTTAGTTTGTGTTAGTGAGTGAGTGTGTTAGTGAGTGAGTGTGAGTGAGTGAGTGTGTTAGTGAGTGAGTGTGTGTGAGTGATTGTGTTAGTGAGTGTGTTAGTTTTAGAGTGTGTTAGTGTTAGTGTGTGTGTCTGTTACTGAGTATGTTTGTGTGCGTCTGTCACTGAGTGTGTGTCTGTCAGTAAATGTGTGCGTCTGTCAGTAAATGTGTGCGTCTGTTCATGAGAGTGTGTGTGTGTGTGTGTCTAAAGCACTTACCTTTCTCCAGCGCCGGGCTCCCTTGGCGCTGGGGATCTCTCCGTCCCGATCCGCCTCTCAGCTCCGAATGCACATGCGTGGCAAGAGCCACGCGCGCATTCAAACCGCCCATATAGGAAAGCATTACTCAATGCTTTCCTATGGACGTTCAGCGTCTTCTCACTGTGATTTTCACAGTGAGAATCGCAGAAAATCCTCTAGCGGCTGTCAATGAGACAGCCACTAGAGATGGATTAACCCTCAGTGAAACATAGCAGTTTCTCTGAAACTGCTGTTTTCAGCTGCAGGGTTAAAACTAGAGAGACCTGGCACCCAGACCACTTCATTGAGCTGATTTGATCTGGGTGTCTGTAGTGGTCCTTTAAGTGTATGTGTTTATGCATGCACTGGCGTACATACCGCGGTCGCACGGGTCGCAGCCCTGCGACCAGGTGCCCGCCCGCAATGTGTTGCGGCCCCAGCCCGCGCAGAGTAAGCGGGGGGGGGGGCCCACAGATCAGTTTTCGCACCGGGGCCCCATGGGTTGTGTGTACGCCACTGTGAGTGTCTATTGGTTATCTTGTTTTAGATGTCCTATATATGTTTGTTTTTTATCATGTTAAATGCCTTTGGTGTCCTGATGAAAGCTCCGACCGGGAGCTGAAACGTTGACTGAGCAGTACCTACTTACAATAAATTGGAAAAGAAATCCACGAGTGCCGGTAATTTTTGATACTTTTATGAATTTGGAACTGAGCACCTGGTATAAGATACTATAGTTGGAGTGCAAGAGTTTTTTGTCTTTGCTTTTATTATATATATAATATATATACATATTATATATAACGTCATACGTAATGTATTTTAATATTAATGTAAGTACATATATTAGCATTAAAATACACTTAGAATGACGTTACATATATATAATATGTATATATA
Source organism: Pelobates fuscus (assembly GCF_036172605.1). Classification (NCBI taxonomy): domain Eukaryota; kingdom Metazoa; phylum Chordata; class Amphibia; order Anura; family Pelobatidae; genus Pelobates; species Pelobates fuscus. The sequence goes on along the minus strand of NC_086320.1, from coordinate 275,298,656 downwards.
TTATATATATAATAGATATATACACATATATATATTATATATATATATATATATATATATACGTATAATTGTAGTTGGGGATATTAAGCCGTATCTGGAGCAGTAGTTGATGATTGCTAGTCGGTTGTGGTGTTCCTGAACCGACGACCGGGTAGGCCTGAAATAATGAGGGCCCACCTAAATAGTATTTGCTAAGGGGTGTTGGTGGGTGGGGAGTCTGGGTCGATCTCGGCCCTGATTAGGGGTAGGTCTGATTATAAATAGGCCGGTTAACCCCTCCCACAACTACAGGCTCTGCCTTAACATTTGTAGTCGGGGATATTAAGCCGTATCTGGAGCAGTAGTTGATGATTGCAAGTCGGTTGTGGTGTGCCTGAACCGACGACCGGGTAGGCCTGAAATAATGAGGGCAAAAAGTTTTTTTAAACCGAACACTTTAATGCTTTATACATTTACATGAGCAATTCCTTAAATGCTTTCCTAAGTTCTTTCTCTGGTTGTGGAATGTGTTTTCCGTAAGCTGCTGATTTCCACCTACCTAGTTTTTAAATGATCCTAAATGAGTGTCCTGAGATGGTCATGGGGTCATGACCTAGTCTGACCGATAACGCCCTTACTTAATATATGAATTTTGCCGTCGTTAGGGGTTTATCGGAAATTGTGAGTAGGGGTGAGTAGCTTTGTTTGTCTCTGAGGGAAAGGCAGAAAGTATCCAGGACTGTCACTGGACACCACTTATTATGGGTCGGGAAGTACTGGATCTCTGTAGGAGGTCCCAACTGATTGGTTTAGAGTGTCTTAGAAGCAGTATGTAGTGGTCACCCACTTTTCGCAGATCCCTAATTCTGATGTAGCTCGTATTTACAGACAGACTATGTACTGTGAACTCATTGGGCCTTAAAAACCCGTAGAACGCTATGTACATAGCTGTTTTGAGTACACAGTTAGTACTAGGTTCGAATGGGCTGGAATCTAACAGATCTGACAGAGCCTTGAATTTGTTCCCATCGATTGGTTGCCTTTTTGCTGTAGGAGGGCCGTCCGTGCGAAGTATACCTTTCAGGACGTTTTTCAGGAGATAGGATGATATGAAAGGCTTGTGGCAGGGAAATAAGGTGAGTAAGTGGTGCTGTAGGCCTGTGAGGTAAAGTTTGATGGTGTTGTGTGCCAGCTTCAGGTGTAGGTGGCCGTGAGCGGTGAAAGCGACTGTGGTGTCAATAGAAAAGGTGTTCATGATGTGGTGTTAGGAGGTAAACCTGGAGAAAATAGTGAGTGCTCTATCGTAGGACTTCTTGGTGTTGTCTGACAGAGCAGATTTTGCCAATGTTAGTGCGTGTTGTTTCAGCCGTGTCAGTCCATTATCAGGTCCTGAAATGTGGGGGTCGGCTCGGGTTTGATGGCTGCCGTGGGGGGCTGTTTGAAAAATGCCTGAAAGTTGGAGCGAGAGAGAGCGTCAGCAGCAATGTTTTCCCGACCTGGTATGTGCATGCAAACCTGAAGTCTTGAGTTGCTGCCAGCCAAGTGAGTCTCCTCAAGTGGAAGTTGTGAGTTGCTGCCAGCCAAGTGAGTCTCATGATGACTAGGGATGCGGATCTGCCTTTATTTATAATCTTGCATGTAGCTTCATTGTCGGATAGGCATTTAACTGCTTTGCCCTCCCACAATGAACCCCACGTGTGTGCGGCTGCCACTATAGGGTAAAGTTCGAAAAGTGAGGACGTGGTGTTAAATGCCTGTAATGTTGAGGTTTCCGAAGGCCATGAGTCACGGAACCACTGGTTGTTGTATATGGCCGCGAACCCGGTGTGGGCTGCTGCGTTGGTCCATATGACTGGGGAATCTGCATCGAGTGGGGGTATGAGCATAGATCTCCCATTCCAGGAAGCAAGAAATCTGCCCCACATGAGTAAGTCTGCTTTGGCTCGATGTGAATGTGAGTATTGTCGTGGGGGGTCTCCGTTAGGAGGTGTAGCAAGCGTGAAATGAATGCCCTACCCTGTGGTATAATTCAGATAGCGAAGTTTAGTGAGCCAAGGAGAGATTGTAGCTCTTTGCAGGAGCAACTGTTTTTTCTAATGAAGCATGTGATCTTGTTAGATATGCGGTTAACCGTCTCGTCTGGTAGACTTGCCACCATAGCTGTGAAATCGAGATGAATCCCTAAGAAGGTTAGGGCTGTAGCGGGTCTTTTCCCTTGATAGAGGTACTCCTAGTGTGGAGAACAGTGCAGCGGTTTTATCTATACTGTGGGGTGTACAGTTTGGTTCCTCTACCGTGAGGAAGTCATCCAGGTAGTGATATGCTACTGGGCAAGCACACACGTTTAGGAGTAGCCAGCACAGTGTTTCTGCGAACGTGTCTAACAGTTTGGGACTGCTTTTGGCCCCGAACGTCAGGCGCATGGCGAAGTAGTACTGGCCCTTCCATTTGACTCCGTGTAAATGCCACAGGGACGGATGTATGGGTAGCAACTTGAAAGCGTTAGTGATATCGTTTTTTCCCAGCCAGGCGCCTTTCCCTGCTTTCAAGATCGCCCCCATGGCGTTGTCCACTGTGGCATACTGTAGTGAAAATTCACTGGATGGTATTAACGAGTTAATGCTAGGAACCACAGATGAATGAGACGCTGATAGGTCAATGATCATACATTTTTTATTATTAAATTTTCCAGTTGCAATGCCAATTGGGTTGGTTCTGAAACTAGCATATGGTGGTTGTGAATGGGCCTATCATGAACCCGTTGTTTATTTCTGCTGTGAGCTGATTGCAGGTTCCTGCATTCTAGGGTGCCCCATGGGGTTGCCACTAGCCCCGTGTGGAAACCTACCGTGAACCCTGTGGTGAGGAACTCGACCAAGTGAGGGAGGGGTGGTTAGAGAGATAATAGGTGAGGTTGCTAACATTAATTTCCGTGAGTCATTGTCTAGGAAAAAGCCTATTAGGGCACATGGTCTTTGCGTGTGCCCTAAAGCAAAGGGAACAGACATGCAATAAACGACAAGCGCTGAAGCTACAGCCTCCCGCATTGAAGTTATTGCATATCTGTGCTTTGCCGAGGAAGACAATGGGTCTGCCTAATATGTCCTTGATCACCCTGTTTGACTTGGCGGTGGGTTCTGCGTGGCTGGTGGAGGGTTGGCTCTGTTTGGAGGGGCACAAATTGGTGGAGTGTGCAGTTGAAGTGCAAATGGCACAAGACGGAGTCTTGAGGCTGGCGAAGTGGCGGCAGAACAGTTCCGTGTCCAGTTGGCTCCAGTCTGACCGTATGTTAAACTGAATCAGTGCTGCCACCGCCTTCGCCGAAAATGACCTATGATAATCATAGAATGAATAGCCTCCGTACTTGTTGCCTAGGTCCACCAATTTGTGGAGGTAAAGATCCAGCTCCTCTCTACGTTGAGGGAAGACTGAACAGATGATGTCCCTGTATAAGCCAAATGCTATCACGAAATCAGGGATGGACAGTTTTTTGTTAAGCCTGGGGTCCCTAGCTTTGAGCACAACCGATACCTCCCCATAGCAATACACCTTGTTTTCTACCAAGTCTTGGGATGCTATGAGGAGTGATACCAGGTTGACATCTTTACCTTCTAAGATATCTTTCTTAATAGCCTGGGGCACTAGGTGGGCAGGCGTGATGATGTGTGTAGGTGTAGGTGCTGGGTTGGGGTTTGAGCTGTTACCCGGGTTAGGCAAAGTCTGTGGTAGCGCGGAGGGGATAGGAGCTGGTGTGATAATGGCCACTTGATTTTCAAGTTTCTCCAGTCTCTCATTGATGAGGTTGACTGAAGAGAGAAGAGCGGACATTGTGGCCTGAAGTCCAGGTGTGCTTCCGTCGATGGCCTGCGTGCTGGTGCCTGGTCGCGGAGTGTCAGAGTTAGCGTTCAGGAGGCGGTATAGTTCCGCTTTGCGGGCCATGGCCGGGTATGGTATGCCTCGTCTCCTGAGTTCTGCTGCGATCTTGGGTATGGTCCAGGAGCGTAGGGATGCTGGACTAGCCGTCTCCACATTATCCACTGGGGTACTTGGTCTAGTTAGGCAGGAGAGTAGGGAACGTGATTGAACGGCTGTTGTGTGGCCTTTTTTAAGCTGTTGGTCTGTCAGGTGCGTGTCTGACAGGGTGCTTACTAAATGGGGCGGGGGGAGATAGATGGGAAAAAGAAACCGGATATTTACTTGTGGTTTAGCGAGTTGCGCACAAGCCTTGAATTACTGGATGGTGTTAAAGTTTCCAGACTGTTATAACACGTGGTTGCCTGAGATGGCTTAGAGACCTATTAAGAGGGACAGTTGAAATCTATGTAAGAAGTTGTTGTTTTTTTTTTTTTATTATTTGACGTACGTAATAGTGCCGTGTGGGAATGTATTACCTGCACGTAACTTGTCCGGTGGGTACGAGTTGCAGTTTGCGGATTTATGCGTTGTTCTGGAGAGCCTTATTAATTAATTAATTAGAGTGAATATGTGCGTGTGATATTGATCTTGCATTTACAGGATTCTTCTTTTACTTACTTATGTATTGGTGCGGTACGAACTGGCTCTGGTGATTGAGTGGTCTTGCCAGCCCCTCCGCTCCCCCTATCTGTGTGTCCGGTGTTTTACGGAGCGACCCAGGAGTAGACCCGCTATATTTAACCCTGTAACTTTCCAGGACACCATAAAAGCTGTACATGAGGGGGTACTGTTTTACGCAGAAGGCTTCGCTGAGCACAAATATTAGTGTTTCAAAAAAGTAAAATGTATTACAATGATGATATCGTCAGTGAATGTGAAATTGTTTGCATTTTTCACACACAAATGGCACTTACACTGATGATATAATTGTTGTGATACGTTTTACTGTTTTGAAACACTAATATTTGTGTTAAGCGAAGTCTCCCAAGTATAACAGTACCCCTCATGTACAGGTTTTATGGTGTTTTCAAGAGTTACAGAGTAAAATATAAGGCTTGTGTTTGAGTCAAATATTTAGCTATGAAACATAATTTAAAATGAATAAACTATTTAAAAAAATGGGAAAAAATAAGAATTTGTAAAAACTTTTTAGTTCTACGTGACATGTTAACTGTCAATGTCATAATACTGTTTGCTTTTATGGCAATAAAATACACATATTTGTATTCAGCGATGTCTCATGTGTAAAACAGTACCCCCTATGTACAGCATTGATGGTGTTTTGGGAAGTTACAGGGTCAAATATAGCATGCTACATTTTTCAGTTTTTTAGCATTGAAATTCGCCAGATTGGTTATGTTGCCTTTGAGACCGTATGGTAGCCCAGGAATGAAAATTAACCCCATGATGGTATACCATTTGCAATAGTAGATAACCCAAGGTATTGCAAATGGGGTATGTCCAGTCTTTTTTAGAAGTCACTTAGTCACACACGGGCTAATATTGGCGTTTAAATTAGTTTTTTCCATTTTTCACATACAAACAAATATTAACACTAACTTTGGCCAGTGTTTGTGACACACACAAACATACAGAAACACATACCCCATTCATGTAGAACTAAAAAAAATAACACAATTTCTTATTTTTTTAAATTTTTTATAGTTTATTCATATTAAATTATGTTTCATAGCTAAATATTTGATGTTAAATGAAAGTCCTGTTTCCCCTGAATAAAATGATATATAATAAGTGTGGGTGCACTTAATATGAAAGAGGGGAATTACGGTTGAACAGACATATAGTCAAATTCCAGGTTTTATTTACGTTTGGTTTTGATCATAATGTGTACATTTGGATCAGTCCTTAAGGGGTTAATGGACCTGTTTTTTTTGGTGTATAGATCATGCCTTTGCAGTCTCACTGCTCAATTCTCTACCATTTAGGACTTAAATCACTATGTTTAGGCACACCTCCCTAAGTGTGACTTAAAACACTTCCTGTAAAGATTCATCTGTTAAAAGTTTCTTTATTGCAAATTCAGTTTAATTTAGAATTTGTTATCCCCTGCTCTGTTAAGCATTATACCCTGAATGAGCCTCCCGCATGTAATGAAAATTTCAATTTACAGAACAGGAGATACAATCTTTCAAAATACATTACATCTGATTGAAACTGAAACCATTCTGTTTTCATGCAGGCAGTGTCAGTCAGAGGAGGTGCCTGAGTGCATAACAGAACTAAAAGTGATTTAACTAGTAAATGGTAGTGAATTAAGCAGTGAAACTTCAGAGGCATGATCTTGTTTTGGTGACTAGAGTGTCCCTTAAAATAAATCATGACATGGTTGTTATTCATCTGAGGTTGTATTTAGCTATTTAAGACCTGCTAAGGAACAGATGATTGATATTATGTCCTGATATGTAAAACCATAGAATTCAAAGAGGGTGTGCTCTCTTTCTTTTCACCCCCATTACTATATATATAGTGGTATAATAAAATTGCTCAATAAAGTAGAATAGATAGATAGATAGATGGATGGATGGATGGATGGATGTATGCATGGATGGATGGATGGATGGATGGATGGATGGATGGATGGATAGATGGATAGATAGATAGATAGATAGATAGATAGATAGATAGATAGATAGATAGATAGATAGATAGATAGACGGATAGATATTAAAAAATAAATAAAACAATAAATAAAGTCCTTGCACTTAGGCTGAAAAATCTATCAAATTCCACGTGCCAGTCCAAAAGAAAAGTTGTATGCAAAAAAATAAATAAAAATTGACTACACTCACGCACTTAAGTATGAATATTGGCCTTTATTAAATGTTCAAGATATCCAAAATGGGGAGATCAATGTTTTAGTCCCTAACAGGGACTTTCATTGGGATTAGGATTGAATTCTGATGAAAGTCTCTGTTACGGACTGAAACGTCAATGAAGCATAATGAAAACATGTATCTGGCAATTTCATATGGCGTAATGAAACATTATCTGGCAATTTGTAAATTAAAATATTAAAAACTGTCAACTGATCAAAGCAAAGATAAAGTAATAAAGCAAACTATATAAAAAAAATTTTTTTTACATCTCTTTAACTTTTCCCAAAATACTGTTTGTTTTGTGACATTTAAATTTACAGGAATAAACTTGCAATTAAAAAGTCCCTAAAAAGAAACAGCTTTGAACAATACTACGTGGTTTGCGGTAATATAGTAAAGTGTTGCAGGAAAGCGTGTTTTGTTTGCTGAAAACACAAATTTTCATTTGACAGGAAATTTTGCTTCTGAACTAAATATTAACTTTTTATACCAGAATATATATCGTAAACCATTATTGCATGAGTTTCCACCGAATGATGTTTAATAAAAAAAAAAAAAAACTGCTGCTTAAACCCTTCCAAAAATTATGTAATCATATGCCCTAAATATTCCCTAAACAGGGCCGGACTGGGAAAAAAATTCGGCCCGGGCATTTTTCAATCACAGTGACCTCCAGAGAAGGGGGCGGGGCCAGAGAGGGTGTGTTTTGTCCTCACTAATGACAAGCACGCCCCCTCTCAAAGTGAGCATGTTGGTTCAATGCGCAGAGCCCCGCTGCAGAGCTCTAGCATGAGAAAAAGGCCCTGTATTTGTTCTGCGCAGCGCAAATAAAAAACATGCTTGCGCTGTGTTTGCTTTTAACTTGTCTCTGGTGTCTCCATAAGTGGGATAGCAGAGAACAAAAGGGCCAGGAAAGCATATGGTGCATGTGTTTGGAGCCTGCTTGTGATGTTGTATGTGTGTAGAGTGTGGTGTGGTATTGTGTAAATAGGTTGATTTCATTCATGTTTGTGGTGTAATATGTGTGGCTTGGGGCTGTAGAGAGTGTGTGTATAAGGAGCATAGTGTTATAGGGGATGTAGCAAGTGTGTGCATACTAGCTGTAGTGTGTGTGGGTGTATAGGTGACGTAGTGTGTGTAGGGGGTGTAGAGAGTGTGTGTTCTATGATGTAGATTTGTGTTTGATGTTTTGAATACACTATTGAAAATCCAAGTGAGTGCTCCTGTCTCTACCTTCTTATTTACCGGCCTGGAAGCACCCGGGTAAATTTTTGTATGTTTATATTTTTTGGAGGGATTGAGTGCGAGAGTCTGGACTTTTTTATATATTCGGACGTATTGTATGTGTGAGGGGCGCAGTGTGTTGGGTGTGCTGTGTGTATGTGTGAAGGGTGCAGCATGTGTGTGAGGGGTGCAGTGTGTGTGCGAGGGGTGCAATGTGTGTGTAAAAGGTGTGCTGTGTGTATGTAAGAGGGGTGCTGTGTGTGTGAGGGTGTTCTTATCTGCCATCACATTCTATGTTTCTAATTTTCTTGGTCTGTTACTCACTGAGGGTTATTTTATATATTATATATAAATATGTGTGTGTGTGTGTGTGTGCTGTATATGTGTGAGGGTGTGCTGTGTGTGTGTGAGAGTGCTGTGTGTGTCTAAGAGTACTGTGTGTGAGGGTGCTGTCTGTGTATTAATGATAAAAATGTTATATCCCCTCCCTTCCTTCTTACCTTTAGCCTGGCCCTGGCATTTTCCCGATATGCCCGAAGGCCAGTCTGGGCCTTTCCCTAAATATTGTAATTGTGCAGGAATATTAAATGAGGTACCATTTTTTTACTACCTGCATTAATATGGCACATGCTTTTATTTTTAAAGTGAGCTATTTTAGTTAGTATATTATAGGATTCCTCTGGACTGACAAGGAATGGGATCAAAAATAAAGAAAAGGGATGCATTCAATCACAGAAATATACACAGGTAGCTAAACTGAGCATGGGTCAGCATACCACATATAATCTACATATAAGAGAAAAAAGCCTCAGGCACTCACTGTGATATATTGAAAGCAGTTTTATTGGATCTGCAACGTTTCGACCTGTACCCAGGTCTTTATCAAGCTAGCACCATAGTAACAAGAAAACATTCATATACACACAATCAATTAATGTGAAATTACAAAATTCATTAACAAACACAGTGACAAGAAAAGGGAGTCATGACTGCTGCCCATTGTAAGGAAGGGTTAAATGGGAACATAATGTTGCAAAAAGGGAACAAGATAAAAAGGGATCAGATGGGAGGTTACTTATCACTTGTAAGAAAGAGCCTAGGTTTAAAAAGCTTCCCGCCCTTTCCTCCCTTAATTTTGGTGGTTGGTGTGTGCTTTGTTAGTTTTTGGTGCTGTTTCCGTTCTTCTTTTTGTCACAGCACAAGTGATGGAAGTGCCGAGTTGGCTTGGGGAGTCGCAGCCTGATAGGGCATATGGCGAAAGGCAGGCTGTCTAAGACTCTGGAAAGCATATGGATTATTTGTCTGTTGGGCAATCACCCCAAAAGCTGACAGATAGAAGTAATGCTGGCGCATTGATTTATATAAATAAAGCTATGGCCATTGCCCTTATTCAATATACGGGTGTCTTGTCATTATTGGGGCAACAATAATATTCTGGGTCAGCAGTCACGTACAAATCTTTTGGTGATTTCACAGCCAAAATATAAACCTTTTTTTGCTTAAATCAATCAAATTCAACTGTTAAGGTTAATTTGAAGGATAATAAGGTATAAGGGACTTGTAGAAAAAGTGATTATGGTACACATAAAGTGTACAACATGATATTTCTGGTGGATGCTTTGGTTTCCATGGTGATACAAAATTATACATTGCTCTAGTTTTCTTTTTCTTTTTTTTAAGGTTTTACAAGAAATATGCATACAACAACAAAGAGAGTAGTAAAATAACGTTGAACTCTAATTATCTCATAGCATCATGTTTGTATATCTTTTATTAATGTGTTTAAAGGACCACTATAGGCACCCAGACCACTTCAGCTCAATGAAGTGGTCTGGGTGCCAGGTCCAGCTAGGTTTAACCCTTTTTGCTGTAAACATAGCAGTTTCAGAGAAACTGCTATGTTTACCTATGGGTTAATCCAGCCTCTAGTGGCTGTCTCACTGACAGCCGCTAGAGGCACTTCCGCGCTTCTCACTGTGATTTTCACAGTGAGAAGACGCCAGCGTCCATAGGAAAGCACTGAGAATGCTTTCCTATGGACTGGCAGAATGCACGCGCGGCTCTTGCCGCGCATTCGCATTCAGCCGATGACGGCCAAAGGAGGAGGAGTGTCCCCAGCGCCGAGGGAGCCCGGCACTGGAGAAAGGTGAGTGTTTAACCCCCTTCCACCCCTTCAGCCCAGCGGGAGTGGGACCCTAAGGGTGGGGGCACCCTCAGGGCACTTTAGTGCCAGGAAAAAAAGTTTGTTTTCCTGGCACTTTAGTGGTCCTTTAACCCCTTAAGGACACATGACATGTGTGATATGTCATGATTCCCTTTTATTCCAGAAGTTTGGTCCTTAAGGGGTTAAGAAAAAAATAGTGCGTTAAAAAGCTGCTGTTCCGTACACATTTTTATATTTGATGATATTAATAACTATTCCACAAAAAGTTAGAAGGCGCAAAAGTGCAGCACCGTCCAAGTGCCACTAGCCCAGAATAAGATAAAACAGATTGTTGGGTTCTAAGTATTGAGGCAAACATTAGAGTTAAAGATTTAGAGAAACAGCAATCTGCCAGGCTAACTGCTCGGCCCTTCGTATTTCATGATATTCAAAACGATTCTTCAAAACATTCATCATCCAAGTGAGTAGACTCTACTCCTCTGGAAACCCAAGACATAATGGCTGGTTGGGTACAAATCTGATGAAATCCAATGCATGTTTATTGAAATGCAAAAGGCAATATTTTGGGTCGCGTGAAAAAGGTAAGTCGAATTGTAAAAGGTAAGTCGAATCATCGCTTTTTGCATTTCTATATACCTGACTTGGATTTCATTTGATTTGTGCCTGGTTTGGTACTTATTGGATATTCAAAACTATAACAGATTTTCATTATCATCCATGTATTTAGAGCACAACAGTATTTGATCGTCTCTCTTATTCACCAAATGATCCAATTCCATACTTCATTAGGAGTATTTCAAATGGTTGCAAATGCGAATGTATGTTTCCTTCAATATCTTAGACGGAAATGACTATGAGTCAGAGACAGGAAATGTGTTTAGGTGCCGAACTATGTTTTGTTTTTATATTAATGGGATGATAATTGCAATTATAGGGAGATTGCTATGCTAGTTTTCCCAAAAGACCTCTTATAGAACACAAATCACTCTAAAACTAAATTGCAATGACCTATGAAAGGCAAGGCGCAAAGCTTATTTTCCATGTTTGCTTTTAACAAGAGAACATGAAAAGCATGTACAAAAGGTTTGTGAAACATCAAAAATATTTATGTATGTAGATAACACTTGTATCATCCCTTTCCTATTGTATATTCCTGCCCATATGAAATGGTGTACCCTCAGTATTGTACAAGTCTATTACAGCCTCCATATCTTGCATTTTCACTCTGTTCACTATAAGCACATGTGAGATTACTGAATAAGAGACTGCAACAATTACTCAACAGTTCTATTTCCCCAGCACCTGTCTCTAGAGAGGGACTTCTGTAGGTTCTACTCTCACTGTCCAACTATGAAGGGATATCAGTTCTTAAAAGTATGCCAAGTTCAAAAAGAGGTCAGTATTTAGTACAAGACAGGGTTAGACAGGCACACATGCAGAGAGGTGACCATAACTCCAGACCAGAGATGACCAGACTCCAATAGAAGCAAATAATAGAATTAGAGACTGGGCACAGGTGCAAGGCACAGGCCAATTTATTGGTTGAAGAGCAGCAATGTTTTGGCTCGTAACAGCTTGATAAGGGCTCTGTTAGGAACCAAAGTGCTGATGATCTTCATCCAATAAATCTGCCTGTAACTTAGACCTGTGCGAAATCTCTTCCAAAAGAGGACCTAATATGATGCCTCTCTCTGATAGGGAAGCTGAGCAATCATCTGAAACTGTAGAATCACCTGTGTTTATCTCTTAAAAGATACTCCATTTTCCACCTTATTCAGATGTGTGTTTAACCCTGTAACGAAATCTGTTTATGTTTTAAAAAAAAAAAAAAATCACTCTATTCTAAACCCTATTCCGGGTCATTCATATCTTTGGTTATGCAGTCATTTTTATAATCTCAATGTATCCTTCCTGGTAAAATATTTTATAAATAAAAAAATAAACAAGTATTCTCTTCTGTTCTCTTATGAACCTTCCCCAAAAGTGACGACTATGTTCGCGATCTGGAATATGTCGTTTTCTGTTATGGTGTACGTTTGATGTTGTTGAAACACTCAGCAAGTCAGTACAGCTTCCGGTGGAGTTCTATCCCTCTTCAACTGACGATTTCCTGTCAAATTTCGTAGATTAGCACACTTGTCCCAAACATCCTCCTACCATATCTGGTCTTGCAGAAGGTGTTGTGGTGCTTTCAGCCTATAAATCTTGGTGTATCATTGTGATTCATCATGCATTTAGTGGATTTCATCTAAACTTCTTTGTTTTCACTCTTTGCATATAGAAGTGAATGATAAAGCAATGTCTACTCTACCTTGTATCTGATGTCCAGGCCTACTTTAATCTGGATGTCCAGCCCTTCTTGAATCGCAGGATACAATCCTTGTACCCTTTAGTCTAGTCTAGTGCACAGTAGATTGTGTATAAAATGATTATTTACTTCCCCCATGCAGTATTATATCTGTCTGTTGACACTCCTTCCAACAATAAAACCAACTGCTTTTCCACCATTACCATTTGATAACCGGCCTTTTAGTAAGATAATCTAAAATGGCAGTTTACCCACAAAACTGAGCAAATGATTAATTATTCCCAGAGATTAGTATATAATATAACGTCCATATAATATATAGGACTATAATATAATGGACTTGAGAGAAGTATTTGAATCCATGAAAGATTTAGATTTTTTTTTATTTTTATTAAAGGCTTTAATTCAGCCCATTCTTTGTATATTATATTAGTTTAACTCTATTAATAGGTGTTGTTTTTATCATCTCCTCCTTATTCTTTCTGTTTTCCATGTTATATTTTTTTTATCCACTGTTCTTGAAGTTTTACTACCTAGGTGGTCACTGTATGGAAACCATAAGGAAGTCTGAGGTGGGCCATCTAGAATTTTCTATTTCCTTCTTACCGCCCTAAGTTACAACTTAGCTACATTAAAATATAAACATGTCTATTCTGGAAAGGCTGTTGTTTTCATTGTGCCTGAGTCTTAACATAATAACATATCATCTGTAGACAAAAATTGTAATGTTGAAAGGAAAGTCTAGTGTTATTTATGTTATAAACTGTGAGGAGCAAGTAAACCTTGCAAAATTCAAAAACTTTGTTTTATTAGAGTAGAGCATTGTTGCCATATAGTAACTGCCTTGGTGAAAGTTTATATATATTTTACCACACATCTATGATAATGTAGGTAATAGGAGAACACCTCCTGAATATAATAATTTTTAGATGCAATCCCAGATGAATTGTCCATATGGGCATTCTATGGTAGTGGAAGTCGAATTGTGCACTGACACTAGTTCACCAGATGCCCTGTATTTGTACACTCTACACACCGTGCAATCTCTTTTGGCAGTTCAGGTCTCTATGCTCAGTAAGTACAGTTTGGATAGACATAGGCCACATAGTATCATTGATACCAGGACGGTACACAAGTAATTTTATTCTCAAGATTCTGGTGTATATGACTCGGAATTATGAAGAACCAGCTCAGGCTCTTAGCAAGAATGGCAATGTTTTTAGGGAGGAACTGGTATTAACACAAGATAACGCCTCAAGAGCCATTTGTGATATGGGCAGAAAGACCATAAGTCTGGCGCATAATGTTCAAATTGTTATTCCATTCCAATGCATTTTAGGCACTTGTAGTGCAAATAATAAACATATTTACTGCTTTTGACTGATTTCTCAACTATTGAATTTGCTTTCTCTTGGTCTTGCTGTGCCTGCTGCCTTCCTTGATGTACCGACCACTGCCTCTTTGATGTTGTTCTGAGAGCCCTGGCCTTTAGCCTGACTCATCTAACTGCAAGTTTTGCCTCAATAACAACATACATATATTCAATACCTGCTCAGTCTCTGTGGCAAAGCTGATAGTAAGAAAACTATATTTTTTTTGTGGCAAATCAGCACTTTGACTAGTTATGAAAAATAGATTGACTGCTGGCTTTTACCATTCAGTGCTATAGTTAAATTAACAGTACAGGGAGTGCAGCATTATTAGGCAAGTTGTATTTTTGAGGATTAATTTTATTATTGAACAACAACCATGTTCTCAATGAACCCAAAAAACTCATTAATATCAAAGCTGAATATTTTTGGAAGTAGTTTTTAGTTTGTTTTTAGTTTTAGCTATTTTAGGGGGATATCTGTGTGTGCAGGTGACTATTACTGTGCATAATTATTAGGCAACTTAACAAAAAACAAATATATACCCATTTCAATTATTTATTTTTACCAGTGAAACCAATATAACATCTCAACATTCACAAATATACATTTCTGACATTCAAAAACAAAACAAAAACAAATCAGTGACCAATATAGCCACCTTTCTTTGCAAGGACACTCAAAACCCTGCCATCCATGGATTCTGTCAGTGTTTTGATCTGTTCACCATCAACATTGCGTGCAGCAGCAACCACAGCCTCCCAGACACTGTTCAGAGAGGTGTACTGTTTTCCCTCCTTGTAAATCTCACATTTGATGATGTACCACAGGTTCTCAATGGGGTTCAGATCAGGTGAACAAGGAGGCCATGTCATTAGATTTTCTTCTTTTATACCCTTTCTTGCCAGCCACGCTGTGGAGTACTTGGACGCGTGTGATGGAGCATTGTCCTGCATGAAAATCATGTTTTTCTTGAAGGATGCAGACTTCTTCCTGTACCACTGCTTGAAGAAGGTGTCTTCCAGAAACTGGCAGTAGGACTGGGAGTTGAGCTTGACTCCATCCTCAACCCGAAAAGGCCCCACAAGCTCATCTTTGATGATACCAGCCCAAACCAGTACTCCACCTCCACCTTGCTGGCGTCTGAGTCGGACTGGAGCTCTCTGCCCTTTACCAATCCAGCCACGGGCCCATCCATCTGGCCCATCAAGACTCACTCTCATTTCATCAGTCCATAAAACCTTAGAAAAATCAGTCTTGGATATTTCTTGGCCCAGTCTTGATGTTTCAGCTTGTGTGTCTTGTTCAGTGGTGGTCATCTTTCAGCCTTTCTTACCTTGGCCACGTCTATTGCACACCTTGTGCTTTTGGGCACTCCAGTGATGTTGCAGCTCTGAAATATGGCCAAACTGGTGGCAAGTGGCATCTTGGCAGCTGCACGCTTGACTTTTCTCAGTTCATGGGCAGTTATTTTGCGCCTTGGTTTCTCCACACGCTTCTTGCGACCCTGTTGACTATTTTGAATGAAACGCTTGATTGTTCGATGATCACGCTTCAGAAGCTTTGCAATTTTAAGAGTGCTGCATCCCTCTGCAAGATATCTCACTATTTTTGACTTTTCTGAGCCTGTCAAGTCCTTCTTTTGACCCATTTTGCCAAAGGAAAGGAAGTTGCCTAATAATTATGCACACCTGATATAGGGTGTTGATGTCATTAGACCACACCCCTTCTCATTACAGAGATGCACATCACCTAATATGCTTAATTGGTAGTAGGCTTTCGAGCCTATACAGCTTGGAGTAAGACAACATGCATGAAGAGGATGATGTGGTCAAAATACTAATTTGCCTAATAATTCTGCACTCCCTGTATAGCTTGCTGAAATACTTTGTGTGAAGAGAGTGTACACTATTTTTTTTGTTATTTTACAAACGTGCAGATATCAATAATTTTCAGGTGGTTGAAAAAAGGGATGATCTGTCCCAAACTGGTATTACAGTGGCTTTAATTTTTTGTCAGTGTGAATGGAGAGGTGGGAAGCTGGACTATGGATTATCCTCTGCTGTTCTGATATTCTTTACACTACAGCAAGTAGAGTTCCAACATGTGCTAACATCCTGTCATGGATGGTGTGTGGGAAGACCAGATTTCTTTTTCTCCTGACTCAAGAGCGCTCTAGGCCTCACACTTTGGCGCGAATGCAATTCTCTTGCAACGCACAAGTCTGGTTTGCACCTTTGTGTGGGCTTTCTAAATTGCACGCTTTACTACAAGATGTAGGATGTGTGCAGAACAGTATAACCTCACAAAAGAACCATTTAAAAAAAGCTTTGACCATGTTAGCAGCTCTGCATGTGACCAGGAACTGACTATGTAGATTGATGCCTGCTTGCTCTCCCAGCCAATTTGAAATAATTTGTCTGTTTACCTGCAAGATGATCACATCAGCATGTATCAGGAGAGTTTGATAGCCCTGCTGCATTACAGATCCACGTTCAGCCTAACAAGCTGGTGAGATTGAACTTCCTGCATACCACTCCCAGACACCATGGTCTGCCACCACTGTGCCATCAATTCATGCTGGCCCCTAGGAACACTATATAAATCTGGTAACCACTGACTTACAACCTTAACCATCTGCTCCTTCAGTAGTAGCACTCATGCATGGTACAGTGATGAGACTATCTTCCTGCTGAAAGTGAGTCACCATGGAAGTACATATTGCAGAGCAAGGGGCTTTATTGGCTGCTTAAATAGCTCTTTTTTATCATGGAAAAAAAGATCAGCTGGGCAATTAGGCGGTACATCTTTTAGCCTGCTATTTTAACATGACCTTGGCATGAAATGCAACAAAATGTTCAAGAGTGGGCTGTGAATATGTCCCTGGGATAATGAAGACTCAGAGTCTACCTATCCCAGATGCCTACTGACCTTAACATTCTTTCTGCTCTGCCTAAAGTTAGTAGTAGATGCTAACAATGGTGGTAGCTACTCTCTTCCTTACTGTACAATTGACACTTTGCAATTTGCTCTTCTTGGAGGCTGGCAAAATAGTGGCAAAGTTTGCTTTGGCAAGAGCTATTAACCTTAAGCTTTGGCGTTGTGGCTGATAATGATGCGGATAGATTTGCATCTCTTGAGGCTGTTTCAACACTAGCCCCTACACTAGCACTTAGTTGACTAATGGGAAGGGAACTGGTGGTGTTAATAATGATCTTACTGGGTATGCTACCTCTAGAACTGGTAGGATAATGCTCCAACTGTTTCCATGAAATTAGGCAAAATGGACAAAGTATGCTCAGATTGCATAGTATGCTCAGAAACTAGTGGGCTGCTGCATCTGCCCTTCAGACCATTCACTTGTAATTTCTCTTTACCATAGTACATTTCTTCCTGGGACAGACTCAAATAAATGTCTGGAATGGTGGTAGAATCTCTGACCTGCAAACTTTCTTTGTCCTAGGGATGAGCATAACCACCTAGCAAAGCTAGTAGGTATGTGGCAGCCTCCTGGAAAAATATTTTGCCACTTGTGCTGTGCTCAGTGATCAGGACAGCCATGCAGCTCGCGGCAGCCCTGATGACCTCAGATTTTTAAATCAGGACACTGTGGATGGTTAACTCATCCAGAGACAAAGAACCCCTAGTGTAGGGTAGAAATCAATGTACAAAAGAAACCCCACACAAAGTACTAGCATATAATAAAAATGAAAAGAGTCACTAATGCCAAAATAAAAGGAGTAACGATGTTTTATTTTCTCAATTTAACAAGATATTACACCTATGTAAAGGTTATAGAAACACAGTGAATGGACAGTATAATAAAGTAACAATAGAAAAGAAACATTTCTCGAGTACTGACAGTTAATAGCAACATGTGAAAATATAACAAAACAATACTAGATAATAAAGGCAAATGGTCTCTATGAGATAAATTGGGATAACTCATGAACAAAGAACTTCTGAAAGGATTTTCTTAACCTCCAGAACAACTATTTAGGAGGGTCCTTGGCTTGTTGATCCTGTCTGGGAAGCCGGTTGTAATCTGTAAAGTGAAACAGAATAAATAAAGAAGAAAAAAACACAAATAACTTTAATTAAAAGGCTTTCCAAAACCAGAGAAAACCCCACCACCACCAGGCAAATAATACAAATAAACCTGGGGAGGGAGAGATGGGCATTTTGCTAGGTGGTTATGCTCATCCATAGGACAAAGAAAGTTTGCAGGTCATAGATTACCGCAAACTCTATTTTGTCCCTCCGGGAGGCATAACCATCGAGCAAAGCTAGTGGGTAGAATAGCACACACCTGCTGGTGGTCCTAAGAAACTGTAAACATCCAACTTCAGATGGTCTCCAGTAAAACCTAACAAAAGTCTTACTGGAAGACCATCTTGCAGCTTTAAGGATAATAGGAAGAGGAAGGCCTCTCGCTGCTGCTTTTTAAGCTGAAGTCCCTCTGATAGAATGGCCCTTAAAAACCATCACATCAATACCCGCTGCAGACTTAGCAGATTGTAACCAACCCCTCATTGTGTTAACCTTAGGTGGCCGAAAAGGTTTCCTGGAAGTGATAAATAATTGCGTAAAGTCTTGTCTGACTGGGGCAGAAAGATTTAAGTACGAGTTTAACAAACTAACTAAACATAAACCTGGTTCAGTAGAATCCTGTACCAAATCTAGTTCTGCAGAACCCGTGAAAATATGGGGAGTCTTCTGTCTCCCTTTAAGGATGACATGAAACTCCCCTGGAGTTCGAGACAACCATGGTTCGACAATATTTATCTGTGTTAATTCTGAGCCTCTTGCTTCCAGAGCTAAAGCTAGAAGAGATGCTAATTTAATAGCCGTCCATCTTGAGTCAATCTGGCCATTGTCCAATGAGTTAAGGTAGTTTAATAAAAGATCCACATCCCAAGTGGAAGTGTATCTCGGAGTAAAAGGACGGCAAACCGATAGCACTTTTAGCAACCTGAGGTAAAGGGCATCTTGGGTCAGATTAGGGATTTGAAAATATAATGCAGAACCATATGTCTTGATTGAACTGACAGATAACCCCGAATGATATTTGAGGGTGAGGAATTCCAGAGCTAAGGGAATTGTGTCAGATTCATGGGAAAGGGAATTAAAGGAAACTTCCCATGCTTTAAATTCTTAGATCATCTGTTTGTATCTTACCCGGGTCCTGCGCTGTAATGAAGAATTAACTATGTCTAAAATCCGGTCAAACAGAAGCAGATGAATTAAAAGCCTACCAGGGCTGCGATCCACATAAGTTGGGTAAGCTTGACTAGGAGATCCCTGGTCCCCAGGAAGCAATCCGCTGTCCAACCCAATGGTATCCTTGGTCCCCTGATTAGAGGTTGTATCAGGGGGTACCATGATCTGGAGGTCCAGATAGGATACACTAAAACCAAATTGGGCACCCTGTCCCTGCGAAATTTCTCCAACACCTTCATCAGAATAGATGGAGGGAGAGAGGTGTAAAGTTCAGGAATGTCCATCCATTAGAAGAACATTGCATCCAACTTCCAAGCTCCTTTTGCCCAAGTCCTGGTTACAAATTTGGGAGTATGAGCTAAGGTCTGGGATGCAAAAAGATCTATTTGTTTCTTGCTCAATCTACTCTCTATCAGCTGAAATAAGGCAGTTTTTAATTGGAGTGTAGCCAGGGACAAACTCTGATGGGACAGTGAATCTGCCAGCTTGGCTGTCTCTCCTGGTACATGAACTGCCCATATTTGCATTTTTGTGTACTAGAGCCCAGGACCACAGGTCCAGAGCCTCTAGACAAAAACATTTTGACCTTGTGCCACCTCTGTGGTTGACAAAAGCTACTGCTGTCCTGTTGTCTGATTGAACCACCTAGGGGGTTCAACGGAATGAGGTCTTGGAGGCCTTGAAGGGCTAATCTTATTGCTCTTAACTCTAGCACATTTATGTGAAGAAGCCTTTCTTGAACTGACCAAACTCCTCTTACCGCACTTTGGGCAGAGAACGCACCCCATCCCCATCTGTCTTCAGGGTTAACTCGAAAGGTCCTTTCAAAAGAGGGCAAGAAAGTGGAATTGCTCACTCCAATACATAATTTCTCTCTTTTCTAACACTCTTGGGAAGGACCACCCTTGACTCCCACAGGCCACCGTGTCTCAGCTGGTCTCTTAGAAACAGCTGGCTCCATCTGCACAGCAAGGGGAAAGCATTGTAACTCGGTGTTAAAGTTAAAGGTTCTGAGAGGGGATCAAGACGGATTTCTGCAGATTTGCTATAAATCTCAGATCCTGCAATAGGGAAATTAAGTAATATGTATGCTGAACAAGAGCATCTAAATCTGGATTCAACAGAATGTCGTCTTAATAATAAAGGCATAGGAAACCTCTTTGTCTGACGTGGGACATAATAGCTTTCACTATCAGTGAAACCAGGGTGTAAGGTGCATTGGATAGGCCAAACACCATTACAGTCCAGTGATATATCTGTTCCTTCCAGCGCAATCTGAGAAAGCGCCTGTGCTTCATAGCAATAGGAACTGAATGGAAAGCATCTTTGAGGTCTAATTTTATGCAGAAATATTTTTTCAGCACTAGGCCTGGGAGGTCTGTTAAATATTCCATCCTGAATCTGTTCCTCTTTAGGAAAGCATTCAAAGCCTTGACATTCAGTACTAGCCTCCATGTGCCGTCTGATTTTGGAATGGGAAACAGGGGACTGGTCCAACCTGAAATTGACATATCTGCCAATTCTATTTTTCCTTGAGCTAATGCCAGGGAAAGAGGCATCAAAAACGGGATTTACCTCTCTGCACAGAGCTTGCCTCTGGAAAGGAAACCGAATGAGGGGGAGTTGTACACCCCTTTTGAAAATCTGAATCACTGATTTGTCCGAGGTTATATCTGACCAGTTTTGAATGATGTGAGGAAAAACACTAACTTGATTGCATGGGTCTTCGTTTTCCTGATGAGCCACCTCTGGTATGGGCTTCTATATTACTGCATGAGGGTCTTGACTTTCCCCATGATGATGGATGTGGGTTTGATGAGAAACTTCCCGGGACGAACCTGTAGCCCTGTAGGAACGACCCTCGGTCCGAAAGGGCTTCTTGTAACTTGGAAAGTTCTTCTTTAAATCAGAGAAAGATCTCCTTGCCTTATATCTTCCTTTCGTGTCTTGTATAAAAGAAGGGCCAAACAGAAAGGAGTCTTATAAATTAGGAAACTCGTGGAATTTAGGGGTCAGGTCAGGCATTCCTGCCGCGTGCAGCCAGCAGGTTCTGCAAATGTTGGAAATATAGTTGAAGGATTGACCAATAATAAGCACAGTTCTGCTTGAAGCTTTCAAAAGTGCCATCTTAGAAGCCAATAATGCTGGTAGAGAAGGGTTATGAGATGTTCTCTCCCTCTCTGCCTTATCTAACATAAGCAGAAGGGGGCCAACAGCATCCGCAATTTTGAACTGTATATTGCGAAACGTCTGATCCATGGGATCCCCAGAAACACTGCTTCCTGTAATGGATAACAGTGCTGGATCAATTTCAGGAGCCATTAGTGCCTGAGTGTCAGGGATACCAATATGGTTTCTAAGGAGGAGATCATCCTCTTTAACTAGCAGGATCTGAAAGCTAGTTTGGCAAAATCCCTGACTTCTGACTCTTGCTTGATGGCCCATTTGGAATGGAACAATTTTGAAGGGAGCACTTTACCTAAAAGGCTCACCCTGGCCATCTGAATGTTGCAGAGCGAACCACCTCCTCAGACTCCCAATCAATCTCAGGTGATCCCTGTCTGGAACAGGAGCGGCTTAGGGAGGATGAATGAGCAAATGCTCTTGAGGAGGACGGTGAGGGACTGACAGCACTCAGAGTTTTATCCCTTTTGTGTGAAAACTGCTTAGAAACCTCAAACAAGGGAAACACACGTTTGGCTTTTGGAGGTACTGTCCATTTAAATTGTCGACTACTGGGGGGGCGTGGCTGACCACGGAGGAAGATGGCCGCTTGAGTCCTTAGCTCTGCACCTCGAGCTTGGCGAATCTGCAAAATAACGAGTCCCCTGCGGAGAAATAAGTGCTACAACTAAGATGTCGCAATCTAAAACAAGAAGACAACAAGAAAAACCTGAAAGATCAGCTTTCTTCTCGCAGAAAAAGGCAACAGTTCCGGCTGCGCAGTCCGCGGCCGCGGATCTGCAAGATGGCGCCGAACACTCTGATGGCGGCAGTCCGAGATCGGAGGCGGAATCGCCGCGAGATGGAGGGCCACTAACTATTACTACCCTGAAACAAGCCTTGGAGGAACAATCTCAAAGGCTGATTGCAATCTGGCAATCAAGTGTTGCAGAACTGAAACGCGACATACAAGACATCGGCTCCCGTACAACACACGTGGATGCTAAAATGGAGGATTTGATTGATGCACATAATGCATCCACGGAACAAATTAAATCCCTTACCTCTCAACTACAACAGTGCGAGACGAAGATCATGGACCTGGAGGACAGGTCCAGGAGGAGTAACATCAGGCTGAGAGGTATACCGGAGACCGTCCTCCAAGCAGACCTCCCCAGCTACGTACAGGGATTCTTTAAAGCTCTGGTCCCCGAAATACACGCGGATATGTTACTACTGGATCGCTTGCACAGAGTCCCGAAACCCCAGCAAATAGCGGCTTCATTACCCCGCGATGTGCTGCTGAAAGCCCACTATTTCCACGTGAAAGACCTACTGATGAGGAGGAGCAGAACAGCCAAAGACCTACCTGCCGACTATTCCAGCATCAAGATGTTCTCCGACCTTTCAGCGGCCACCCTGCGCCAAAGGAAATCATTTCAGCGGATAACTGAGACCCTCCGAGCCAACCATGTCCTATACCGTTGGGGCTTTCCGGTTCGCCTCATAGTCTCCAGGAATGGAACAACCGACATCATCCAAACAGTGGACGAAGGTCTGAACCTGCTCCGCAAGTGGGATATGCCTGTGGCGGGAAACACCCAAACGCCTAAGCCACCGCGTCGGGTGGATAAAGATTGGAATACCGCTAACTGACTCGCAGCAAGTATTCCCGCTTTGGCGGTACATGACTGATAAATAACCTGTGTTTCACTTAAGTACTTTGCCCATGATATTATACCCAGACACATCCATGCGATGGATGCATCATACAGTACAGTATTGTTATCTCACACATGCACCCGGGTCCTTGACTGTTAATGGACCCATGTTGATTTATACGCCCCATACACGATCGACAGATAGCCCAACTACCCAGTACTCGATAACTAGGGTGAAGCGGTAAGACTCATCCGCCTAATAAATATGCAGGACTAGCCTCTGTCCACAATACCTATGCACAACACTCCCAAAGCCTGTAGCCACCGTCACACCAATCCCACTACAAAGCTATTTAACCGAACTACGCTGCTGGTTCAGACGGTGCTTCACGGATATAGGAGATGAGTGTTTACAATACGTGTGATTACAGGGCTACTAGCGATACCTAGACACCGCCTAAGTATTAGACGACAAGCACACATACGCTACTATAGTTGACTTCTGATGCCCACGAGTAATAACCAAGAGGCGGTCCTAGACCTCACCTGAATGTCTGATTGGGGTAATATGATCTGAACACACATACTCATAAAGTTGGCACCTAACCCGTACACAGCATCAGGTATAGGGGATAGCCCAAACCTAATTCACTTGGGAATGGTCTTAAGATATTGCCTGTGGGGAAATTTGGGAAATGTGTTGCAAACTTTCCTTATAGCTCGGATGGACTGTAACTCCCATCTAATTGTTACTGCTCACGGAGCCTCACACCCGAACAATATGCTCAGACAAACCTGACTCATCCTCAGGCGACCTATCAACATTTACACCCCAGGTGTCTATACGTAACTTAATTTACACTAGCTAGATGAAGCACTAATAGCCCATTAGAATTTAAATCTATGTAATACAAAAGTCAGTTTGGAAGGGGTACTAGGTATAACAATCCACAAGGTCCCGATGGGAATGGGAAGTACCCTATCAAAAAAAAATAAATAAATAAATAAATAAATAAATAAATAAATAAATTGGTTACACTGTATATATACATATGTTCTCATCACATCAAGATGGGTCTATCTTGTTTTGAAGGTCCAATGTCTATCTGAAATTCTCGTCACCCGAATAGGTCGCAAGGTACACTTGCAACGTCTTGAGTGACCGCATATGACAATATCCTAAAGAGCCATGCGAGGCTGGGGGACCCAACACGGGCGCTGCAGACACTCAGGTTTACCTGCCAACCTAGTATACCCTGTATCCGTGCACCCCATAGGCAAAAGGCCTCTCACACACAAACTCCTTACCTCCCCATCTGAGGTATGGGTACTATCGTATTTTTGGGTTTTGACTTTACACACCAGATTCTGTACCAAAGCGGGGATACCAACCGCCTAGTAACACTACATACCACTTTTTCTCTAACTTGAACATCCCGCGGGGATGACTCACTTGATATACGTAGACACAAGTGCTCCCACGAAACTCCATTGCGGTTCCGAAGCAATGGACCATCTAAGTTGCAGTTAAGTAGCTGTGCACACAGCACTTCACTTAAACCGCCTGCTCAGGCCATAGTTTGTCCACACTTCCGATCACATGCCCCCCACGGCGTTGCACCTTGACGCCATGCACCGAGATCGGGTTTATTTGTATATACTTTTGTTTCAAGTTCGTATCCTATCCTCATCCCTCTACCCTCTTACTCTGGGGTTACTCGTGTCCACCAAACCACGCACCCAGCTTTAAATTTCAGAACAGTTCTATCCAACAAAGTTCATCAAACCTCCCAAAAACTTGTACGATATGCGGCGTAAGCCTCTAAATGAAGCCCTAACTCGCTTAAGTAACAGACACAACAAACCTCATCCTGAAGATATACTCCCATAACGTAAGGGGTCTTAACATACCCCACAAAAGGCATATACTACTACGAGAAGCTTGCAAACTGAAGGCAGACATACTCTGTCTTCAAGAGACCCACTTTACTAGGGCAAACACCCCCCAATTCGGCATGAAGCATTTCCCTAACCAATTTCATGCACCTTATGCATCCAAATCCAGGGGAGTATCCATATATATTCACAACTCAATAGCCTTTGAACTACTACAAAATATTCCAGATAAAAATGGCAGATACCTGATACTGATATGCTTACTGAACAGCACGCTTTACACAATAGTAAACCTTTACGCACCGAACGAGAACCAAAGGAACTTTCTGGTTGGTGTGCTCACAAAGGTGGCAAAGGTGCAGAGGGGTACCACTGTGATTTGTGGGGACATAAACCACATTTTAGACCCGCATCTTGACACCTCAATAACTCCCCATACACCAAGACATAAATCCCTTAAACCAAACTGCGAAGCCCTGGCGAAATTATTGATGAAATTCAACTTATATGACAGCTGGAGGACCCTCCACCCTTCTGACAGAGAGTATTCACATTACTCCAAGCCACATAAATCTTTCTCTAGAATAGACGTATTACTCATACCAGGCCCTTCCCTCAACCTTATCCAATCCTGCGTCCTGGGCAGTATCTGGTGGTCTGACCACGCGCCAGTGATCGCCACCCTTAAGGATGATTTTAGGTACCGGGGATGTAATCCATGGAGATTAAACGAATCGCTTTTGCGAGACGACCAGTTTTGCTTGGGAATAGAATCGGATCTTAAAAACTACTTCTCTACTAACGAAACACCAGAGACACCCCCAACCACAATATGGGAAGCCCACAAGGCAGTAGTACGTGGTCTGTTTATAAGGCGGGCTTCTTACCTCAAACGAATCTCCCACACCAAATCCCTGATCCTATTGAAGAAACTGAGGGACGTCTCTTCGTCCCACATGATCAACCCAAACCCAAGGGATGCTGCACTTATGGCCCAACTCCAAACAGAACTTAATAACATTAACATAACCAAAGTAACCCAGACACTGCAGAGACTGAAAACTAGAGAGTATTGCATGGGAAACAGAGCGGGCTCGCTCTTAGCAAGCAGACTTAGGGAAGCACAAGCCCAAACCAAAATCTCCCACCTCTTTACACAAGAGGGGAAGAAAATAATTAAACCACAAGACATAAGCAACCTATTTGCAGACTTCTATGGGAAACTATACAATCTTAAACATGACCCCACAGTCCATCAACCCACAGAAAAAGAAATAGCTAGCTTTCTACAGAAGGTGAATCTCCCCAAACTGACCGCCACACAATGCTCCTCCCTAGCAGCACCTATTTCCCAACTAGAAGTAGACACAGTTATACACAACCTACCTCCAAACAAGGCCCCAGGCCCGGACGGTCTATCTAATGTGTATTACAAAAGGTTTTCCTCCATTCTTGCCCCCAAAATGGTAGCACTCTTCACATCTACCACCGAATTAGAATCCATGCCATCGAATATGCTTGCAGCCAACGTAGCCACACTGCCCAAACCAGGGAAACCGCCAACTCACTGTGCCAACTTCCGCCCCATTTCCCTCCTGAACTCGGATGTGAAAATCCTAGCTAAAGTGTATGCCAACCGCCTAACGACCATACTCCCAAATATTATACACTCCGACCAGGTTGGATTTGTACATGGAAGGCAGGGAACTGATGGAACGCGTAAGGCCCTGGCACTCCTACACACTATGCACAAACAATCCCCTAAAAGTCTCCTATTGTCTCTGGACGCGGAGAAGGCCTTTGACCGCCTGCATTGGCCTTTTCTGCAGGCGGTCCTGGCAAAATTTGGTTTCCCCACGCATTTCATCTCAGTGGTCAAATCGTTGTACAGTAACCCGGAAGCCTGGGTCCTCACGTCAGGATTTCAATCCATACCCTTCTCCATCACGAATGGATCAAGGCAGGGGTGTCCCCTGTCGCCCCTACTGTATATTATGGCCCTGGAACCCTTAGCTGAGGCCATCCGCTCAGAGGGGGAGATCAAGGGTATATGGGTGGGGGGTAGGGAATACAAACTGAACCTCTTTGCGGACGATGTCCTGCTTACTATTACTGACCCCCATGCATCACTGCCGGCATTTCATAACATATTACGGGAATACAGTAAATGTTCATACTATAAATTGAATCTTTCCAAAACACAGGCCATGGGGGTGAGGATGGAGGAGACATACCTGTCGGCTTTGAAAGGGAAATTCTCCTATGATTGGAGAACTGATTATCTCACATTTTTGGGCATAAAGCTTCCGCACAATATGTCAAACCTGTACAACCTGAACTACACTAAACTTAGTAAGGAGATTATAAACACCCTCCAAAATTGGAAAAATAAATTCATTTCTTGGTCAGGGCGTATAGCAGCTGTTAAAATGGTAATTCTGCCAAAACTACAATATTTATTTAGGACACTCACCCTATGGATACCACCAACCTATTTTGCCTCACTCCAACAACAAATTAACCTCTTCATCTGGCAGGGGAAAAGGCCCAGAGTGGCCATATCCACGCTTTACCAACCCAAAACCATGGGAGGAATGGGGCTCCCCAACGTGCAATTGTACCACAGAGCGGCTGTACTAGCTAGTCTCTTCTCCGTCACTCTAGAATCCAACCAACCACAATGGGTAACCATTGAGCAACACTGGCTACAAAACCAGGATCTTAACACACTGATATGGTTACCTTCTAATCGTAGAGGGGATACCACGCAAGCACTCCCCGCCACACTAGCGATGTTTAAGATATGGGATGTTTCGCGTAAACTCCTATGCAGTAATCACCCAGTCCCCCTCTCAACCCCCATCAAAGCTCTAACTCGGATGATACCTGACTTTAATTACAGGGTCTGGAATAGATGTGGGGTGCTTTGGGTACACACCCTCCTACATGCAGGGAAACTAGCTACCTTTGATCAACTAACAAAAAGTCATACCCTTCCGAACACGGCGCACCACTCCTACCTCCAATTATCGTCCTGGTGGAGATCCAACATACACATTCCCAAAACTCAAGCCAACATCACACTCACAAACTTTGAGAAAGGTGTTATGGCAGGGAAACAGGTCAAAAAACCAATTTCAACCATATACACCCTACTGTTGCCTGGACGAGGCATTAAAACCCTCTCCTATGTACTCGCATGGGAAAAAGATTTAAATATGACGATACCAGAGGAAACCTGGTTGGCTTCGGCTAATATCACGAAAGGCTTAACACAATGCGCTTCCCATTTAGAAATAACACGTAAGATCCTTTATCGCTGGTATATGGTTCCCACAAGACTAGCTACGATAGACCCGACACTACCCAGCACATGCTGGAGATGTAAACAAGAACCAGGCTCATTCCTTCACATCTGGTGGCAGTGTTCCAAACTCCAACCATATTGGAGAGCGATCATCTCATTGATCCGCCAACACACGTCCGCCACAATTCCAAACACCCCGGCCTCTTTACTCTTATTCATGCTCGGCACCACCTACCCTAAACCCGTGAAATATCTAATATTCCACATTCTGGTGGCAGCACAACAACTTATAGCAAAAAACTGGTTATCGCCTAATAACGCCTCCATGCAAGAATTAATTAGATATGTGTCCCAGGTGGGGAAATATGAGTCCAACATCTCACAAGTACCACCTAGTAACAGTTGGAAACACGAAGTCTGGGAGGATTGGGAACTAAAGCATCCGACTTGAAACACACATGTTTACTTAATCACACATAACTCTATTGTCATAAAAAGTCATGTGGCCCTATACCCGCACAGGGACAACGGTAAAGGTAGTAACGTAGCCCGAGAAGCAACGATATATGAAGCTTCTCAATCCGCACTGTAAGAATGCTAGCACTGACGAGATATCTATAATGATCAGCTAGTAGAATGCAGATAATACCTTGCTCCTCCCCGCCCTCCCGTCTTTCCCCTCCCCCATTTATGAGGGCTGACCCAAGATGCCCTCGCAAGCTGCTCTGCCCCAAGCTATACACGCACGTTAGGGGTCATAACTGCAAATGTATAGGGACGAGTGAGCTGGATTGTCACCGGACACTAGGATGTATTGTGACTAGTAGTTATGCCTGATCCATAGCGCAGTATATCGCAAACATGAATATGTAAGCAAACTGTAAATATAGGTTTACAATGTAACTATGTCATGAGTAATATGTAAAACCAGTACTATATCCCCCTCCTAACCCTTCCCTTTTTTTTCTGTACCCCTACCGTTTTGGAAAATAAAAATTGTCAAATTGAAAAAAAAAAAAATTGTCGACTACTCAAACGAGAGTGAGGAGAAGAGGAACTAGAATCATGTTAATCATCACAACTTGAAGATGAAAGCCAGCCCTTCTTTTTTCTTTTACAGGTGATTGGACCATATCCTCCTCAGAAGATGAGGAGGTTAGGTCCCTGGCAAGGAAGGCTCTCTTATGGAGCTTTCTAACATTGATGGAGCTGTCTCTAGGAGAAACAACCACCATATATTTGGCAGACACAGAAATGGTGTCCTCCATCAACATTGCCATTTTAAAATCTGAGGTGATCAGGGCTGCCGCGAGCTGCATGGCTTTGCTGATCATCATATTTTAGCGAGGCAAAATATTTCTTCAGGACGAAGAGTAATATCATCATCGCAGAGTTCCTCACCATCACCACCAAGGTCAGACATTGGGGACACTACTTAGGTACTCTTCTCTTCAGTAAAGAGTGGCACTGATAGTGCCAATAAAGACTCAGTTGAGCTCTCACTTAGTTGCTTCTTGGGGGTTCTAATAAATAGGGGTTAACACAGGCAACAGAAACATGTCCACTGGTTTCACTGATCCCTTTCTCCAAGCACCATAAAACACAGAAGCTCTAATGCTTGAACTACCTATGTTAGAAGGAACTTCAGTGTCAGTGGAAGTGGCAGCAGAAGTTACTGCAGCATGAAAATGGTGAAAAACATCCAGTTGTCTACTGTGTGGTAAACTAACAGAGTCCCACTCTCTTGAGGCTGTATACTATTGGAAGCAGGTGGTGGAAGAGGTGTCATCAGGCTTCATGGCTGAGGAAGAGGGTTTAGACTCTGAGAGGTCATGGCACTGCAAAATAATACAATTCACTATAACTGCAAATACATAGATCTAAAATAACAGCAACTTTGAAAAAGTGAAAATATAAGAAGCAGAAAACGTCAAAAGGGAAACTATAACAATGTAACAAAGGTAAAGATAAGTGATTCTAGTACAGTATAAATACTGCGAGCAAAAGACATAAAACAAACGGTAAAAAGGGGACCTTGTGGCAAAGCATGCAAACTCTGCTGAAATGACTAATTTTCAATACTGTATTAAAAAGTAAATAAAATTAAACTAAGGAACAGTTAGATTGGTGCATTGAATACAGATGTGTGAACAGAGTGTAGTCATAGTTCCAAACACAAAAAAGGATTGTGAATGTAGTATAACAAAAACAGGCAAATATATTCATACCAACTAGCTGGCTCTGCAAATGCTGACTACCATTTGTGTTAGTGCAAAAAAACATTTACCTACTGGTAAATGGTGGTTTAGAGTAAATCATATCATTTTGATGCAGAATTCACTAAGCGTTAGATTAGATGGTTCACCCACTAGTAGGATACTTATGCTTGTTTTTGACCATTGTGAGGCAGGTTGGTTTTACAATACTGATGACTTTGTTGTCGTAACAGTAATGCTAAAAGGAAAAAAGCAAGAGTCTTTGAAGATTTGACTTCTTACCTGAGGTCTGCTGGCCGCCACACCCACCTCCACTACCATTTCCCAAGAGCAGAAATTTTTTTCAGCAGTAACTTCTGTTATCGCTCCTGAATTAAGCCCTGCCACATATATATATATATATATATATATATATATATATATTTGTAGTCAGGTACAAAGGCCGAAGGAACACAATAAAGTTTGAGTAAGAGCAAGTGGGTTGTGGTGTGCAAAAACAAACAAACGGATAGGCCTGAAAAGAGGGCCCACCTATTGAAAGAGTGAAAGGACGATGAGGGACTGACAGCACTCAAAGAGTTTTATCCCTTTTGTGTGAAAACTGCTTAGAAACCTCAAACGAGGGAAACACACGTTTGGCTTTTGGAGATACTGTCCCTTTAAATGGTCAAAAAGGAGGTTGGGGTTCCAAACAGTGGCAGAAAATCAGGAGGTAGCTGGGAGGGGGTAGATACAGGTTGACAAAAACCTCTCCCTGAGCTCCATGCATAATAGAGATCATTCCAGGTTATTCCTGGACTACCATATTGTCTCAAAGGTAACATAGGCCCAGCAAGCCAATCTGGCAAATTGGAAGAATTGAAAAGGGGGGAGCCCAAAGTTTGACCCTGTAATTTTCCAAAATCTTAGAACACAAATATGTGTATTTTACTGCAGTAAAAGCTACCAGAATTATGACATTCACAGTTTAATTGTAAAGCAGAACTAAGACTTTTTTTTTCTTGATTTCATACTTTTTTTTAAATGTATTCATATTAAATTATGTTTCATGTATATGTATGATGTGAAATTAAATTCGTGTTTCTCATGAACAAAATGATATATAATAAGAGTGGGTGCACTTAATATGAAATAAAGAAAGTACGATTGAACAGAAATATGGAGCAAATTCCAGGTTTTGTGTTGATCAGAACTTAAACAATTGCCTCTGTCCTTAAGGGTTTAAGACCTGCTAAAGAACATATCATTGTTATTATGTCCTGAAATGTAAAACCATAACATTTAAAAAAGTGTGCACTTTCTTTTTCCCATGACTGTACATAATTTGTATATTAATATTTCACAATTTGGATTATTGAGAACATAAAAACTTTCAATTTACACAAAAAAATCCTCTAATCCAGCTCTACTGCATTTTTTTAGAGGCATCTAATATTAAATGTTTTATTTTCTGTCAGATACAAGATTATGATGGTTCCCACACAGTTGTCAAGTCCAACATTCCACAATTGTGTGACAGCCTTGTTGAAGTGCTCAGCGACCAATATATCCAGTCATCTGTCTTGAGCTTCTGTTCTAGCAGAACTCACAGCTTGTTCCCAACAGATCCAGAGAAAGATAGCAATACGTTTTCATTTGTAGGCAACATCTCCATGTTTAAAGCTGCACATACTCAAAGCTACTGTCTTTGTTTAGTTTTTTTCTTATTTTGTAATTTCAAGATAAAGACTGAATGTCCTTCGAGCAAAGGACAACATTTCAGATGGGGCACTGTTTTTAAATCTAGGACACTGAGCAGAATCCATGTTAGTATATTCAATGTGACTATTTTGTACAAACGATAGTGTGGAAGGCAGGGCAAGCAGCCAACTGACCACATCACAGCAATCCATATGTTCATGATGAGTCTACCATTATCTTTGTAGTTAAATACACTGGAGAAGCCATCATTTTTTTTAGCCACTGTCTTCCAGATATTGAAAAGTTGCTAGTAAAAAAGGCATGAAACTTGAATATACAAACCCAAAAACCTTGAAAAGTACGTAATAAACATTTATAAACTTACAATAAAATTGGTCAGATTGCATTATTGTGAAAGCCTCTAAGCTCTGGGATTTTCTTCCGCCCCCATCTCTTTCCCTCCCCCCACACACACTTGCAACCCACTTCAGTTCAGTTTCAGACCAATCCACTAATGACAGATGTAGTTCATCATTGTGCAGTAGCAGGAGAGAAAAATTCAACAAATGAACGTGCTCTTCATGATCACACTGATCAGACTCCCTCTCTTCTTCTCGTCATGAAGTTGCAAGGTGAAGAGATCTTCCAAATGTACATGTGTAAATCTGTCAGGCATGCCCAGTGCACTTTTCCAGCATTCTTAGGGATAGGACACTAATTGGTTAGATCAGTGTGTCACTCTGGAGTGGGTGTGGAAAGCATAAAAATAGACAAAGCAAGTATATATGAAAAAAAAAATAGTTCAGAGAGAGGCAATTGTGTCATTCAAAGTTAAATGTTTTGAATAACACAATTGTCTTAAAGTGATGCATGTCCCTTTAAAATTATTGTAACAATAAAAACCAAAGAAAATATTTACTTGAGCACTATCTCAAATCTCTATACACATTTAAATAACTGTATCGTTCCAATGACCATTAAAGTGTAAGATCACCTGCCACATTAAAGCAAAAAAGCAAACAAAACCTCTTAGGTGAGGCCTACACTAACAATTCACCTTCCATCTTAGAGCTAAAAGATAAAACCTGTAATGAGACAGAGATGGGTATTTCTCTAAACCCCACACACACTTCTTAACCCTTAATAGGGAGCACAGAAGGTGTGTGGCAACATGGCCGTGCTATACAATAGCAAATACAAGCATACAATACTAAGTCCTGCTCACAAACACAGGAGTAGTGGGATTATGAGCTCAGGGCTTGCTTTTGCAAATTATTGTAGCAATACCACCTTTAGAGTCATCTGGATTAAAAATGCTCTAATCATTTGTCTTTTATTACCACTCAACCGTACTGAGATCTGTGTCCTTATACACTTGTTCCTCAATGCTGCATCGGTGTACCTACTTGTAATGCCAAAATGTAGCAGAGTGATGGCATCACAGTCTGAGCCTATTTAAACCCTCTAATTCCATTGAGCATCTTCCTTATGTGGTTTCATGCACCTGCACTCCTTGTCTCAGCAAATTCATTTTTTAGATTTATTTTGGTCACGGCCTTATATTTGATTACAGTATACTAATCTCTGGTACCCTGGCCCGACTAGTTTCTTCCTTATTGTATATCTCCATTATCCTGACCTCTGGCTAGTTTAGACCTGTTATTGTCTTCTTTTTGAGCATTAAGTCAGAACAGTCTAAGGCCTAGTTTTAATCCTTGGCATCTGACCCTGGGTATCTTTGGTAGACAACTACCCGTTATTTTACTTTAAGAGACGCTGTAGTCACTAAACCCATTTCATTGCTGTGAATTGGCACTGTCCATCCATTCAATGTTAAACAATTATCATGCAGTTTAACACAAAATCAGGATCCTATACACCCAAAGGCTGGCCCCTACTAGAGGTGTGGCTAAAGCAGATATTACACACTTCCTTGTAGTCATACCCATTCATACTGGCATTTGGTGCTCTGATAGGCTTAAAGCAGTTACAGCCAATCACAGCTACCTATTGCTGCTCAGGTTAATACTTCCTCACTATCTCAGGCAGCATAGAGGGAACGAGCTGCTACGGACTCTTGTCATTAGCAATAAAACATAAAACCATTAAAAAATATTTGAAAGTTAAATGAAAGGACGCCACCGGGTTATCGTCGACATTATAACATATAGTGTCTACAATGTCTGTTTAAGGATCTGCGAGCTTTGACAAACAGGACAGCCATCAGGGGAGGTATAACCAGTACAGACAATGTGTGTATATATATATATATATATATATATATATATATCTTGTACTCCTGGTACGCTGTAATGATGCCCAGTGCTGGTCTGGCAAAAGTATATACAAAAAAACAGAAACATCGCACTCCTGGGACTTGAAGTAAAACGAATAAAACAGCTTTTATTTGACATAGTCCAAAAAAGGTCAAAGTTTTAGCTCCAATCAGGGAGCTTTGATCAGGACAAAGAACATTTACAATTGTGAAAACATTGAATATATACCCATGCAATGCATACACAGTGTCCCCTACACAAGCACAGACACTGCATCCACTACACAAACAGACACTGCATGCAAAATACACACATAATCCGCTACACCAAACAGACACTCCAGTCACTACAGTATGTATGTATATAGTGGGTGCAGTGGGTGTGTATATTGAATCCACAATATATACACACACACACTGCATCCACTATAAACACACTGCATCCACTACAAAAACACAGAAACTTTATACACTGCACACATTGCATCCACTACATAGACATTGATCTCACTACACACATTGAATCCACTACACACACTGCATTGATTATGTACTCACATACTGCATCCTCTATGCACATATTTCATCCACTATAGACAACATTTCTGCATCCACTTTACACACGCACACTGCTTTCACAAAACACACACACTCTGCATCCACTATAGATACACCCCACTCACTATACACACACACTACATCTACTTTACACGCACACACACTGCATCCACTATAAACACACACAGCATCGACTTTACTTATCCTTGTGGCTGGACTTGAGGGTGGGCACTATGGGCAGACTCAGGGGTGGGCTCTGTGACGAGACTGTGCAAGGGGCCCCAAAATTTATGATGGCAGCCCTGGTGATACTAAAGGTGTTTGACAGCATCAAGCTAGCCTAGACTTAAAGGACACTGTAGGCACGCAGACCACTTCAGTTCACTGAAGTGCTCTGGGTGCACTGTCA
Source organism: Pelobates fuscus (assembly GCF_036172605.1). NCBI lineage: Eukaryota > Metazoa > Chordata > Amphibia > Anura > Pelobatidae > Pelobates > Pelobates fuscus. The sequence goes on along the minus strand of NC_086320.1, from coordinate 275,263,474 downwards.
CTGTTGCCCTTTTTGAGAAAATACAATGTTTACATGCAGCACTACGAGCCTCTAGTGGCACTTCTGGGATTTTACGGGTCTCCAGGTCACCTAAATGATACTGGACATCCTCACGCTCTACATGAGGACAACCAGCATCAGTGAAAGTCCCATAGGAAAGCATTGAATGCCCTCACAGTGCTCACTGCGTGTGCGCATTAGCCCCCCTTGCCGGATGATGTAGGAGGAGCAGCTGGAATCGGGTGAATAAATAAGGGGGTGGGGGGGCAGAGGACATTATAATGTTAGGGATACAGATTTGTGCTTTAGCTCAGATTTAAGCTCCATTGCAATAGCCTCTAAGCCGAAAATGAATGCCTTCTTTGTATAATGAGGAGGGATGACTTAACTGAGGCGGATCTCTGAAATGTTTTGCATTTTATAAGTGCTGTGTATACCAAAATCATCATCTACAGTGAAAGGTTTAAGGAACCCATAATATGCCAAGAAAATATTAACTGCACCATTACACTACCGCTATGGTTTTATATTAGCAATATAAACTAGGTCTAGATCATGGTTTTTTTTCGCCTAGCACCAAATTATGAACATGCCTTTTGCATGTAACAGGTAATCAGGTAAGTGATAAAAGGGTTATATTCTGGGGGGGGGCTGGGCTTAGAGTCTGAATTGAATGGATGCCATTTCTCAAAACTCATGACATTTCATGGCTAATCCGTCAAAATGTGGGATCACGTGGATAAATCCAAGCAGCATACAACTCACCTCTTGCCCATGCCTTTTTTGTATGCACAATTGGGAAGGAAGGTTTGCAGCAAAACCAGGGCCTATGTCAGGCTTGAGACCTCAAGGGCCGTGCTAGGACTTCAGAGACAGAGGCTGAGACACAGTGCACCTCTCATTCTACCCCTTGCTTCTTGCAAGCAACTCAGGCTCTATTGCACAGCCATACCAGAGGCGGCAGTCCGAAGTGAGTAAAGACTCCAAGGACATCGGAGCCTTGCTGCAAAAACGTGCGGTGCCCAAGATGGAGGCATGTTCAGACCAGGCCCTGAGCCCGACAGTAGCACATAATGACCTGGTGGATATCAGTGAACCCTCCTCCTCTGAGACACCCCCTGCAGAGCAAGTGGTTCGGGATGCACTTACACCAGCCACCAAACAAGACATCGTGGACTTCGGGATTTGAGGCAGATGTTTGCTCTGGATCTTGATGTTGTTAGAACAGCAGTTCAGGTGGTGACTGCGCACACACAGGCCTCAGAAGAAGATATCTTGGACCTAAAATAAGAGTTACAAGGACTGAAGAAAACATGCAACAAAGGCTAACCTCACATAACACCCTGTTACTGAAATTCAGTCTTGCAGAAGACCAGCATGGGCACTCTAATATTAAAAGTTGGGCTGAACTAATATTAAAAGTTCAGCCCAGCTGAACTGCCACATTTCTTGAGATGCTTTACAGCCACCATTTTGCCACACACTCAGGTGGAAAAAAATACAGTATGATGGCTTCTACAGAATCAACAAACCCAGGCAGGCTCCGTCTGTGGCCTCCTAGGACATCATACTCCTGTGTTCCTCATTGTCAGACAAGAATCGTATCCTTGCAGTAGTGCAGCTAACATTCTACCAGGAATTAACAAGAAACACTTTACAATGTCGGAGATCCAACTACGTGAAGCTGAAGTGGCGTATCGCTGGACTTTGCCAAGATCACTTACAGTTCCTAAAGATGGAACTACACCGAGACTTACCTCAATGAACAACAACAATCAACAAGTCAACAATCTCCTCAGCTTCTTATACTTGGGACACAGACCGGACAGCGCCTTTTGTACCCGGAGGTGGAGTAAGATCAGGCACAGAGACCTGAGTCACTTCACCAACTCCAGCATTGTGTTTTGTTGTTTCATTTTATACATGTTTTTAATTCTTTTATTTCATTACTGCATTGATACTAAATTGCTTGGCATACCATTGACATGTTGAGTCCTATACGCCACTTTAGTTAGTGGGTGTCCAAGTGCCTATTGGAGCTTTTGATAACCGCTAGAGGTCCATATGCTCTCAGAAGGGTTCACTCTCCTCATAATCCCTATATGAAGTTAGGCTGTTGTTTATCGGTGTCACCTTAGCAACCCATGCTTGATTAAATCATATGTCTCTGACTTGGGCTTTAGCTGCCTCACCATGTTAGTCTACTGACTGTAATACCTTAAGCACACTGCAGTTATTCATAGCATATGTCAGGACCCACTCTATGTTAGTTCTGCCACTGATGGCTGTTGTCCAATAAGGTGCTTCTCACATAGAAGAACTGAAAACACACTGCACATGCATGCCAATTATCTCAGAAACTGCACTTTTTACATTTGCAAATCTGCAAGTTCAGAATTAATGGCCCAAGATCACGATGTGTTCCTTAAAGTAATAGTGTCACACTTTTTAAAAAAAATTATTTTTTTTTGAAATCTTTATTTTTGCAGTGCATATGGTGGTAACATTCAGGCACGTGGTACCCCAAAGGCAATCCGCATGCATATTTTAAAACAAAGAGTGTATAACATGGAAAGCATTAGGGTATGGTTGTACAATGCACTATTTTAATATTTATGAACAGGCTTAAATCAAGCTAATTAGGCATATTATAGATTATAAGATAGCTTTTCAAGTGTTATCAATCGCTGCCAACGTTAGGTATTACTAATATTCATCGCTACCAACAATAGGTATCTGAAGGTCTATTGTGCGTTAACGGTTACACAACATCACTTTTTATAGTTAAGGTAAACAGGTTTGCTGAGACATTCTACGAGGCATTACTGGTAAGGGTAAAATGTAGCTGGAACCTAACTTGTCAAGTTTACTGCCCTTTCTATGTTTACTGACAGCAAGATAGACGATTATGTTACGCTTGTGATTTATGCTAGGATGCTATGTGTGATGCCCTGTGTATCACATTACAGTAACTTAGCTTTAAATGCTCTGATTTGTGCTGGTACAATATATACATTGTGTGAGTTATCTAAAGCTTTGTGAGTAAACAATAATTGTGCATAGGTAAGTCGCTTCAATGCTTTTATCACCCCAGCTGACCGGGACCACCATTGCTGCCTCTGCGGGTGGCCATCTTCCTGGCGGTCCAGAGACCCCACACTCAGCGAGAGTCCTACTATCTTTAGATACCTGCTCTGCCTTATTTGTAGACCATGAAGTGAGTGTCCACCAGGGCAGGCATCAGGACACAGTCCACCCATGCTGCACTGTGGGGTGCTCGCTGGTTCCTGTAAGTCTGCAGCTGTGCTGTAGTGTGCGTGTCCCTCTCGATTTTCAGAGGGTCGGCACCAGCCGTGGAGGGGAGCTCGGCATGAGGTTGTCGGTTCCTGGGTTCCTGAGTTTGTCGCAGGCTTGGTGTGGGGCGAGAGGTCGGTTCACCTTCGTGTCGGTGACATGTTCCGTTAGGTCTGGTGGCGGTAGCCAGTGTGCGGGTTACCTCCTACTCCCCTGTGCCGCCGTTGCCGTCGTTGATTGAGGTGGCTGCGGGGGTAAGCGATCTCTCTTCTCGGCTTAGCCGTGTCTGAAGGCTGGAGCCGCCTTGTCAGCTGTGGGTACCAGTGTTAGGTGTTGTTCCTCCCTTCGTCGCTTGCGCACATGGCGCCCGCCATCTTTGGCCTATCAGTCTGACCTCCCAGCTTCGGCCGCGGCATCCCGATCAAAGCCTTAGGGTGAGGACCGGGATCACTCCCCCGGTCCATAGGGGGGGGGGAACGGGGCTGAGTCCGCCCAGCTTCGTGCCCCAGGTCGGGTGCTGTATGGCAGGATAGTGGGGCAGCGGCCATCCGCCCCACTCACCGCCGGAGTAGGCCTCAGGTAAGTCAGCGAGGATTTCTCCTCCAGGGGACTGTAGCTCGGAGAGCCAGCCTCTCCCTGGATCCAGCGGTCCCTCCGCTTTAGGCTTCGTAGCCATCGGTCAGATTTTCGTTGTAAAGGCATATTTTTAATCGTTTATTTGTGCGGTGTTGCAGGAGCTCTGCTTGGCTGCGACCGACCAGCTCGGCGGCCCGGCCCCGCCCCCCAGTGTCACATTTTTTAATTCTTCTCCGTGCATTTACTTCAGAGGTCCATAGCAGGGAGCTCTGGGGTGAGAAAGAAAAATAATTTACAGTTCATTTAAAATCAAAATAGCACAAAAAGAAAGTAATAAAGCAAAATAAATAGCTGGGTTTTTTTTGGCAAAATGTTTAACTTAATTGCAAATGTTATATTTTCTTTGGATTTTACTGGCTACATAATCAATCAAAATGCAAGTTTCTGTTCCAATATTCAATTATAATCGACTGTCCTTGTTATTCTTGGGTCTACTGTTTCAAACTGAGGAATTGTATGTCCTGAAACATTAACAGTTGGTTGAAATCCTTATTTCGCACATCCTAAAAAGCATTTATTGCTAAAAGAAACACATTTCTGCTCCCACCTTCAGATGTTATATAATAGATTGTGCCAGTTGCAGAATACACATTTTACTTGTTCTTGGCAAACAGCCCAGCGTGGCAGAATGGAAATTTGGGCCATAAGAGAGAAAATTACAACTTTACAGAGCAACCCTTTAAATGTGATATGATATAAAGCTGCAAAGACTTACACATTGCGTTTATCTACATATTTTAGAAAATATTTAACTTAACAGCAGTGGAACAGCTAGTAACAAATAAAAACCTTGTTTCTTATATATTAGAATAACTATAAGAACTGGCTGGAAAATCTACGTGAAATCTCTTTTCTATAATTTTATTTTAAGTGGCTCCCCTTAAGATAGCCAGTCAAGATTTCCAAAAATACAACACAAAATGCACCTCACTGTAGTAGAGCAATTTGAAAGAAGTGGCATCCTCTTTCATTCTTGGTGTGAAAGAAGATGCCACTTGTGTCTAATTCAAGACAACTTAATGAATTTCCTTCCAAAATGGAATTATCTTTGGGCAGTTCCACCACATGTGCAGCAGAGACGTAATATCTGTTTAGTCTAATTTGAATTGCCTTTAGTCTGATTTGATTTCCAAATGAAATACCACATTTTAAGATGGAAGACAAAAAGGGGTGACTGTCAAATAGCCTCCTGTCCTTCTTTGTGGGTTCACCCCAAACGACACTTTATTAATTCAGCAATACTTCTGTCCTCCAATCCCATCTAAAATTTGGAACAATACAAAAGACTCTGATACATAATACAAAATAGATGGGAGGCACAGTGCAATTTTTCAGTAACTGTTAAGGCAACATCTCCCCTACTTTCAAGGTAAGGATTGAATAGTTACAGAACAGAAGATTTTGCCATTCATAGTTGTTTGAAAAAGAGCAAACAAAGCAAAAGATTCATCTTCACCATGTTCACTCTATCAAACCAGGATATGTGATAAGCATCCCACAATAACTGTATATAGGCAAAAGGGGTGGATCTGTTAGGAAAAATAAGAAGAAAGGCACAACATAGTGCTTAAATGTGCTATTTGTGAAAGTGGTGTTAAATACAACTGGCCACTCACACTTTAGATGTTAAAGTCAAGCCTTCAGAGTATATTCAGAGACATCATTGATTTTCCTCCTGTGGTTAAGCAGTCTCAATGGCATGGACCATAGATGTTTGGAAAAAAGAAATTGCACAAATTGGTTGCAAATATGAATAAAGTGCAAAGATAATTTTTCATCACTTAAATGTGAGTTAAATACAGCATGTGTGGTAGTATGAATACCAGTCCACCAGTCCTACACGTTTCATGCTGGCTAAGGACTTCGTCAGGGACAAATAGCTGTGCAAACCGTGAACACAAAGGTCACTTTTTGGACACATTTAACACCATGCTATGTCATGATATGGAACAATTAGAAACACAACAAAATTATTAAAGAAGAGAGTATAATTTAAGTAAGGAAGAATTAATGAGTATTACTAGATTACAGAAGATGGACAATATTGTTATAAAAGAGGTGGAAAAGGGTGGTGCAATAGTTATAATGTCCAAAGATTACTATTTAAAAGAGGCAAATAGAATCTTAGGGGATCATGAAACGTATATAATATTAACAAATGATCCAACTATAAAATATAATGCACTTTTAAAATCTTTGTTAAATTCTGCTTATCCGCATAAAGTGTTATCAAAAAAGAATATGGAATACATTTTTAATGAACACCCGGTTATACCAGTCTTTTATTTTTTGCCTAAATTGCACAAAAACACAGCAGAACCCACGGACGCCCAATTATCAGCGGAATCGATTTAATCACTGCACGTTTATCAGAATTAATTGATTATCAATTACAGAAATGTGCACAAGAAGTACCTACATATCTTAGAGATTCCACTCATATACTGGAGATAATGAATCAGAAAAAATAGAAACAAGATTACAATAGACGTTCCTTCTTTATATACAGTTATAAACGTCCTCTTTTTCACCCTTTTCAGTCTGGATTCCGCACTGGTCATTCTGTTGAAATGGCTGTGACCAAAGTATCCAACTATTTAATTGCTGCTAAATCTTGCGGCCATTACTCTATCCTAATTATCCTTGATCTTTCTGCTGTCTTTGACACTGTTGATCATCAACAGCTTCTTCGCATTCTCCGTAATTTTGGTCTACGGGATACTGCTCTCTCCTGGTGCTCCTCCTAGCTCTCCCAGCGCACTTTCAGTGTTTCTTTCTCTGATTTTGCCTCTTCCCCCAACCAATCTCTGTCGGTGTAACCCAAGGTTCTGTCCTTGGTCCCCTATTGTTCTCTATCTATACTGCCTCCCTTGGTAAACTCATCAGCTCCTTTGGCTTCTGTTATTATTTCTATGCGGATGACATGCAAATCAACCTGTCCTCTCCTGATCTCTCTCTGCCCATTTTGAGTCATTTCTCTGACATACTCTCTGAGATTTCCAACTGGATGGCTGCTCACTTCCTTAAACTCAGCCTGTCCAAAACAGAACTTCTGGTCTTTCCTCCCTTAATTGTTGCTACTCCCGTGTCTGTCTGTCTCCAAGTCAACAGTGCTACCATCACCTCTACCTTGCAGGCTCGCTGCCTGGGTGTTCTTTTTGACTCCAACCTCTCCTTCACCCCTCATGCCCAATCAATCGCCAAATCCTGTCTCTTCCATCTCAAAAACATAGCGCGCACTCTCCCCTGTTTAACGACGGATGTGGCTAAGGTGTTGGAACCAAGCTGTTATTGGTCTCTCGCCTTGACTACTGCAATCCCCTTCTCAGTAATCTTATGTGTTCCCAGCTTGCACCACTGCAATTTATAACGAATGCGGCGGCGAGGCTCATTTTCCTGTCCGCTCGCACCTCCCACGCCTCCCCACTCTGTCAGTCCCTGCATTGGCTTCCAGTTAGATATATGGCTCAATTTAAAATTCTAGTGCTTGCTTTCAAGTCCCTACATAATGCTGCTCCAACCTACCTATCCTCCCTAATACACAAGTATGTCCCGTCGAGGCCCCTGCGCTCTGTCAAAGACCTACGTCTATCCTCTGTCCATACTCCCACCTCGGATGCTCACCTCCAAGACTTCTCCAGGGCTGCACATCTTCTGTGGAACTCATTTCCTTTCTCAGTAAGACTTTCACCCAGTCTCCACTCCTTCAAAAAAAAATCATTGAAATCTGACTTGTTAAAGAAAGCATATCAATTAAACGGATAGCAGGTTTTTATCCGCCACCCCCCATGACTCCTCTCCTGCAATTGTCAAAATGTACCTACTAAGCCCTCAGTGAATATGCTAATGTTATGCTAATGTTTTCTGAACATTATAATATTTTGGTCCCACATACTTACGTATATTTAAATATAGAATTTTTCTGTAATACATTATTGATCTTTCTAACAGCTGTTTGAGGTGATTAATAGATAGTATGAAAGCATGCACCCTAGACCGAAATAAATATTGTGTTCTGCTACAGTAATTCAGTAATACTCGTTTGTTTTCTGCATATCCTCTAAAAAAATCCGTTTTCTCTGAATACCTAAAAATGCTCAGATTTTATTTTTGAGCTTGAAATATCGTTTTGCATATAATTACTCGGCCCCGTTTTGTTTCTCCTCCCTTCTCCCCCAAAGGTTGTTTTACAACGAAATAAACTTAGTTTTTTTTCATTACACAGTGTCTACAATATTTACTTTCTTCAATTCTTTTTCTGAAAATGTATTTCATGCATAACTTTTGCTAATTAACTCCCGGTCATATGAAATTTGAATTTCAAATCTGATATTTAACTAGTTTGTGTCCAGAACCCTGTAACACTTTGATAACGCCTGTTTAATGTGGTAAAACTTAGTCTTATATTTTACTGTGTTTTATGTACTCTTTAAGATACTTTTAATAAAAGTAGTGATTTTCTCATAATCCTGGACCACCCTGTTTTATTCCTGATACCTAGACATCATATTCCTTGGTGGGGAATGTACCCACTATGCTTTAAGGATTGAGCAAACACCTGTTTTTTGCTCCATACTTGTGAGTACATTTCACATTATTTTACTACCTTTTTTAAATTACAATGTGCATGACATTTTCGATTTTTCAATCTACATATCATCACCGTGAGGACGACAACCACCAACATATCCAAGAGTCACGCTACCTATTGCAAGACATCTGTAGGCTCCATAAAAAATGAATCTATATTTATATGCAATATACTCCCCATTTATGACACCAAATATAGCACACTGTATTGGTACCTATCCTGTTTATATTGCAAAACCTCCAGACCCCCCATTGGATCAAGAGATACACCTTGCATCCTCAGGCTGGAATTATATGACCCAGAGGCATAAAGGTAGAGTTTACTGATAGTGCTACACACTGTAAGTGCATTTCTTTCTTTATTTCCAACTAATATTCAACCTACTACGCTATATAGTTTTTCTATTGTAACTTTGTCTCTTTTCATACTAATAGCTTAGAGCCACAGATATATATAATCAATCCAATACATGCAAGTCTAAAATCAGGTTATATAAAGGGAATCATGCATTGCTATAAACCAGGGGAGTTGTTTCATCAGGTATTTCATGAACAAAAGTGTTTCCTAATTCATAAGTGAGTTTGACAAATATATTGCATTGGTTGTCATATCACGGTTCTGTAAATAAAAAAAATAAAAAAATAAATAAACCATTTTTTTTTAGATTAAACTAGGTAGTCAGGTCATTCTAACAAAAAGCATTAAGTGTCTAGTGAGTCAACATCCTCTTAATATCTTCAGAGTAGAAATTTCTCAAAAGAGAGAATCCAAAATCAATTTTAAATTGAAGGTAGCTCAACTGGCAGTATAACTGATGGAGAGATTTTTCCGGTTCAGACCTTAAATTTTAAATTCACACTGAATTCACTTTGTATTTTCACTCTAGTGAATACCCCTGTAAGGCCTCACTTGGAAACTTTTCTAACAGTGTTGATTCATTTGGAAAGTTTATCGAAAAGAGGCCTAAAAAGCATGTCACTTGCAATATAATGCTTCTAATGGGCTGAAGTGGTTATGGTGCTTGTAGTTTTCCTTTAACTAATCACCTATTGATTCATATTATATCCTCACATCAGCATGCTCTGTCTAATATTTCTGGTCCAATAACAACAGTATGATGCTTTAAAACAGACCCGAATTTTAGATACCATCGTAAAATCTCCTCTTATGCTTTATACCATTACGTTCTAGTTGTGTAAAGTTTATTATAAACAAATTTCAACTGTATTATCTTACCATTGTTTATCTAAGCTCCCTTCTTATCTTCCCTTGTTACATGAATGAATGCAAATAAATGTAATTATAATTGGAAGCAGCCTGTCTCCAGATGTCGCTCACTGCTTTATATGGGTTTAATGACAGTCATTTCTCTTCCATGTACTTAAATGATTATAGAATGATTATGAGTGTTCAGGAATTCTGATTGGTTAATGTTTGTGGACTGATTCCATAATTTTATAGAACAAGGAAGCAAATGCATCCTCTTAGTGGACTGATCATCTAATACAAAGACTCGTGATTAGAGACGTTAAGGACAAGAATTCTTTTGCCATTTTTGTTATGGAATGGATATTATTATAGAATAATGTCGATAACAGTTACACACTATTTTATTGCAGTGCAGCAAATATAATAGGTACTAAGCAGGTGGGGGATTATTTAAAATCTCATACTGCCAGTGATGTTATGAATCGTAACAAACAAGACAGAGAGTATTTCATTATTTTCTATGCTCTCTAAAATGCAAAATGTTCTCATTTATGAATGAATTTTGACATAAATCCATTAAAAACCAAAATGTATTAAATATTTTATGTAGTGTTTTAAAATCATGCATTTGGCATTTTTGCTATTCGAAACACTTTCTAAAGCATTCAAATAAACACCGTGAAACCTTTTCAACTTAATTAGACACCATCTCATTTTTATTTTCTTGGAATGCAATTTCACTTTTTAAAAGCACATTTTTGTCAAACACACACCCATTTATATACAAAAATGCAATTTTACAGATACCACCAAGATTTAAAGTGAAAGTGACAGCTAAATAGAATATATTTGAAAAGTTATAAATGAGCAATAAATTATTATTGTTATTATTATTGGAATATTTATAGCACCAACATGTTCCACAGTGCATTACAATTTTTACGTGTGGAAATAAAAGCAAATGAAGCAAACGATTACAAACATTAGCAAGAATAAAAGGTAAATGAGGACTCTTAAATTAGGTTTGTATAAACACATGTAAATAAGTAATCTGTGTAAATAAAGCAAAAATGTAAAACAGTTTTATTATTATTTCCCTTATTTAACAAAACACGATATACAAAAAAGTTGTTCAGCGGTTTTAGTTTTGAGTCATGTAAATGTATCTGCTTGTGGTATTTTATGATTAGTAATTATTTGTTATTTTTTTTTTTATGAGCAATGAAATATGGGCAAACCTTTTCCTTCCTGCAATTTCAATAAATTTGAAAGTGATGATATACCGTATATACTCGAGTATAAGCCGACCCGAATATAAGCCGAGGCCCCTAATTTTACCCCAAAAAACTGGGAAAACGTATTGACTCGAGTATAAGACTAGGGTGGGAAATGCAGCAGCTACTGGTAAATTTCTAAATAAAATTAGATCCTAAAAAAAATTATATTAATTGAATATTTATTTACAGTGTGTGTATATAATGAATGCAGTGTGTGCGTATGAGTGCAGTGCGTGTATGAGTGCAGTGCGTGTATGAGTGCAGTACGTGTATGAGTGCAGTGCGTGTATGAGTGCAGTGTGTGTGTGTATGAGTGCAGTGTGAGTGCAGTGTGTGTGTGTATGAGTGCAGTGTGTGTGCGTATATATTAATTGAATATTTATTTCCAGTGTGTGTATATAATGAATGCAGTGTGTGTGTGTATGAGTGCAGTGTGTATGAGTGCAGTGTGTGTATGAATGCAGTGTGTGTATGAATGCAGTGTGTGTATGAGTGCAGTGTGTGTATGAGTGCAGTGTGTGTATGAATGCAGTGTGTGTATGAGTGCAGTGTGTGTGAGTGCAGTGTGTGTATATGAATGAAGTGTGAGTGTGTGTGATGCAGTGTGTGTTTGTGTATGTGTTGGTGGGGGTGGGCATTTAATATATTATTAATTATTATTTTTTTTTATATATATTATTATTATTTTTTTTAATTATTATTTATTATTTAATTATTATTAATTTTTTTTTTTAATTATATTTTTTTTTCGTCCCCCCTCCCTGCTTGATACATAGCAGGGAGGGGGGCTCCTTCCCTGGTGGTCCAGTGTCATTGGTAGTTCAGTGGGGGGGAGAGGGGTGCTGGCAGAGCTATACTTACCTGTCCTGCAGCTCCTGTCAGCTCTCTCCTCCTCCGCGCGGTCTGTGCAGCTCCCTCTGTCAGCTCCCAGTGTAAGTCTCGCGAGAGCCGCGGCTCTCGCGAGATTTACACTGGGAGCTGACCGAGGTGCTGAACGGACGGCGCGGAGGAGGAGAGAGCTGACAGGAGCTGCAGGAAAGGTAAGTACAGCTCTGCCAGCCCCCAGTCTGTATTATGGCAATGTAAATTGCCATAATACAGACTATGACTCGAGTATAAGCCGTGCTTTATAAGCACAAAAAATGTGCTGAAAAACTCGGCTTATACTCGAGTATATACGGTAGAGAGAGAGAGAGAGAGAGAGAGAGATTACATTTGAAAGTAATTATATATATATTTGATAAGGATACGGCTAGTCCAGCACTTGTAATCAGCCTATCGAAAATAAATAAAAAACAACTTTTTTTTTATATATATATTTATATATATGATTTTTATTGTAAAAAAAAAATACGGATTCACAGTGAAATGCAGTATAGGGTTCGTCAAATAGTACAGGAATGTTGTACACTTCATACATTCATACACATTATGGTAATACAAGATTTCTATGTTAACAATTTAACAAGTTTGATGCCCATGCCTGTAACAGTTTTCCGGAAGCCGTTCTTGCCCAAGTGTGTGATGAGTGGCCTGTAAGAGAGCGTGTACCCTTGTTGAGTTTGGGATTTTCTTACCCCTGGAGATGTGTTAGGGGTATCGTGTTGGTGTTAAGGGCTACTTTTGACCAAGGCCCTCAGCATAGTGGGGACCGGCAATTCGGAAATGGTGCGTTTTGACTAAAGCTTTTGCTACGGTGTGCATACCATACATGTGAACAGGTAATAGGGAATCTAGGACATTAGAAGACAAAAAGTAGACTAGGTGATAACGTAGTCCAGGGGCTAGTGGCCCGTGTTCGGCCTGGCATGAGCCTAGGGGTTGATAGAATAGTTGGCAACGTGGGGGTAGGAAGAAGATAAGAGGAAGGTGGGGAGAGAGTGTCGTTGGAAGGGGGGGGGGGAGAAAACTGAAGGAGGTTTGTCAACACAGTCCATGGCTTGTTTGGGGATGAGTCGGGAATTTCTTGTCCATGGTTCCCATAGCTCTTGGAAGAGTTTTGAGTGCGTCTACTCTAGCGATCCATTCTATGATCATCGGAACAGTTGTGTTTTTCCATTTGACTGGAATGCGGAGGTTGGCTGCTATAAGGAGGTGGGTTAGGAGTGTTTTTTGCGCCCTGGAGAGAGTTCAAGGTAAGATCAGTAACACCAACATATGTGGGGTGTGAGGTAGCTGTATTCCCGTTACTGCCTTGGTCATTGTCACTATGTTGGTCCAAAATCTTGTGTGCAAGGGATGCTTTCGGCTGTGTGCATTTCCAGCAGACATCCAGTGTGTTAGGGAACAGACCATGCAGTTTGGATGGGTGTAGTGCCATCTGAAGATTCGTTTGTAGCCACTTTCCTGTACAGTAGTGCATATTGATTTCTTGTGTATTTGAGAAAGGATAGTCTTCCATCGGGGTGGTGTGAACTGAATATTGAGGTCCTTTGACCATGCTTCCGTGTAGGGAGGAAGGTGGGTGGTGTGATCTGTCTGGAGAAGTTTATATAAGGTTGAAAGCTGTTTTGTTTTAACATTTTGGGTTTTGCAGTGTATTTCAAAGTTGGACAGAGTTCGGGATCCTTTCAGCAGGCTAGGGTTGGCTTGTAAGAAGTGCGTCATCTGTGCGAGGTGGAATGTTTGCATCGTAGTTGGGCATGGAGCCCAGTCTGGTCTGGAGCCCTGTGTGAGGTATGGTTGGTCATGTATTTGTTGAAAACTGCAGCACTTTATGGCTTGTAGTCCCTGTGTGAAGAGTAGGTTGTGAATATGGGGGGACAGGTGTGGGGATATGTTTTAAGGTCTTACACATAGGTGGGATTGTGGGGTGCATGTCGTGGCCAGAGAGCAGTAACATGGGATGTGCTTTTTGCCATGGGGTTGTGTGGAGGGGGACTTGGAACATGGAGGCCTCCAATATCGTCCATTGGCGTGTCGGTGGGTATTGGGACCATTCGTAGATTCTTGTTAACATAATGGCTTTGTAGTATCTCTCTATGTGGGGGAGACCCAGGCCGCCACAAGATTTGTTTCTGGTCAGGTCCTCGTATGGGGTTCTGGGTTACTTTTGTGCCCAGATGAAGGTGGTGAAGAGTCTTCTGAACTTGGCAAAGAAGGATTTGGGTATGGCTATGGGTAGGGTTTGGAATAAGAAAAGTATTTTTGGGAGAGTGTTCATTCTGCACAGCCAAAATAATTGTGGTTTATGCCAAGCCTGCAGCTCTTTGGAAATGGATTGGAATAGTGGATCGTAATTTAAGTCGAAGATGGAGGTTAGGTGCGCTGAGAGGCGTACGCCTAGTTAAGTGATGGCTTTGTCTGACCATGTGAAGGGAAATTCCGATTTTGGAGGTGCGCGTGTCTGAGGGGCCAATTGTAATGGCAGTATTTTGCTTTTTGAAATATTTACTTGAAAGTTGGAAAGTGTGTTATATAGGGATGTTTCCTCCATCAGAGGGGGAATTGAAGTTCCGGGTGCTTGTATAGGGAAGAGTAGGGCATCTGCGAATGCTAAGATTTTGAATTCTGCATGTTGTACTTGTATACCCCTGATGTCTGGGTTCTTCCTAGTCCCGTTCAACAGACAGGGGCAACCCGGTCTAGTCCTGTTCTTTATGTGCACTGGATTCGAAAGTTGGCCATTGATCCGGAGCCTCGTCGTGGGGGTGGAGTATATGGCTTGTATCCAGTGTTTCCAACAGCGACCGAAGCCCATGTTCCGCAGAGTGGCTTTTAGAAGCGTCCAATCCACTCTATCAATTGCCTTTTCCACGTCGATTGAGAGTAGGAGGCTATCTGTTGGAAGGCGTTTTGCAAGGAGTTTTGTGGTATTATATTTGGAGTATGGGTCACAACGATTAGCCAAAATTTTTGTAAATAGTTTTAAGTCTAGATTTATCAGGGAAATTGGGCGGTAGCTACCACAACTGGTCAAGTCTTTAATGGGTTTGGAGATGATGGTTATGTGTGCTGTGGGGAGGGACGCCATCCGTGCAAGTGAGTTGAAGGCCTGCACAAAGGGTTCCATCAGTGATGCCATGAATGTATTGTAATATTTGGCTGTGAAGCCATCTGGGCCTGGGCTTTTCCCTAGTTTAAGGTGTTTTATAGCTGACTGAACTTCATCTGAGCATATTGGGGTTTCCAGGGTTGATACCAAATTTGTGATAAAAAAATTACTTTTTGTAATTTGTGTACATTATAAATATATTGCTCTGCTGCACCAATTAGCGCCTCCTCGTAGAGATGCATCAAAGCTGTTGTGCCAGTTTTTTTATCTCTGTCTCCTCCTCTCCAATGAGGTGAGACTTTTCCTATACCGACACAACTGAGATCTTTCAAATGAAATTGCGGACAGCTACTACAATGTAATGGGACTGAGTGTGTTAGACCCTTTTTAATATTGTTAATGTGCTCCAATAATCAAAATGTTAACAGTCCTTTTTGTGCGGCCTATGTATTCTCCGCATGGGCACTGTAGTAAATAGACTACATAGTCCTAGCGGCAGTCAATTTGGGATTTAATGGAAAAAGATTGAACTCCTAAAAGTGTTTGTTTTGCTAATGTTAGCAGAGGAACATACCTTACATTTGTTACATCCTTTAAATCCCTTGGCTCCCATAGTTGTTTTCTGACTTCTTTTTATGGCATAACTTTGAGCCAAAAGGTTTTTGTTTTTTTAAACTATATCTCTTTCTTAAATACATTTCTTAAATATGAGTGTTGGCTGTTTAGGTAACCATTCCCCCAAGATGGGATCCTCCAAAAGAATGGGCCAATATCTACAGAGAGACTTCTTAATCTTATGATGATCTGTATTATACCGAGTAGTAAAAGCTTGTCTGAAACTATCCCCTGATTTTTTTTTTCTATTTCCCCCCACTGGATGGTCTATCAAAAGATCCTTCCTGTCCCTGTCTGGACATTTCTCTAATTTCTTTATCTATATATTATAATTTTTTTGGGGGGGGCTTTGGGGGGGGGTAACTTTTCTGCATAAGTTTATTTTTTATATGTTGTGCCTGAATCTGAAAATCCTGAAAATGGGCTGATGAGGACAACTATTTTTATGGAAATAACTGTTCCCATGTTCGCTTAAAGAAACATTTTGTCTTGATCTGACTTTCCTCAATAAACAAGGTAACGTCCAAATAGTTTATTTCCCTTTAATTCCATACAGGGGAGAATTTTAAATCATACTCATTAAAATTGAAGTAGTTGACAAAATGATAAAACGCTTCACTAGACCCCTTGCAAATTATAATCACATCATCGATATAACTCTGCCATAGGACCAGGCTCTCCCTCAACTCATGCCTCAACCACACAAACAGGTCTTCCCATCTTCTCATGTAGCTGGGCATAACTGGGGGTGAATCTGGTACCCATGGCTGTACCTCTAATCTGTAAATTAAAAAAAACTTTCAAAGAAAAAATAATTATGGGGGGGCGGAGCCTGACCTCGGAGCTGAGCGGACGCGTGCTGCTCGAGCTCCCGACCGCCGGACCGGCTTTTTGGGGAAAAAACCCAGCTGTCGCATAACGACTGAGGCCACATTGGGCCACTACAACTGGGCACGCGACGACAAACCGGCAGACACCTTTCCCCAGGGCCTACGGTACCGCAAACCGCTGCAGCAATCTGAGGCCTGCAGACGACTAGGAGGGGGAAGTGCGGCCGACTTTCATACCGACTGGTACGTCCAGCAGACCCACTCCACTCCTACCCCCCCCCCCTCTGGACCGGTGGGGGTCATCCCGGTCCCTGCTGGCCGGCGCCCCGGAGTATCTCTGGGAACAGAGCGACCGCACGAGGAGGAACCGCACCCAAGATGGCGGCCCAGCAGCAATCCACGGCAATGGACACAAGCATGGAGTCGGGCGCAGGGCCCCTGGAGGCCTTTGATCAGCAGTGCAAGCGCTTTTGGGAGATACTGTGCAATCAGGGCCTGACCCGCAGAAGAGCGGTGAAAGTGGTGGCACACTGGATCCGACCGGTAACCCGGCGCCGCTACTATGGGCCCCTACCGCAAACCCCTAAAACGACTGCACAGCAAGGCAGGCGACAGCAACCAACTAAACAGGCAAGGGAGCCGCATGGTATCTCTGCCGACGCTCGCTCCCGTGTTCACAGGAGCTGGAGTGTCAGGAGAGCCCAACCCACGTGTAACCCTCACGACGCCAGAACCTGGTACCAGCATGGAGCACCCCCACATTCCACAAACCCAGCGACATACAGGGGCCTAACCTGGAGGTCCAGCCCGGGGTCTAGCGGCGGAGCTGCACCCCGAAAGAGGGGCACCCTTAAGGACACAAAACTAGAGGCCCTGCAGAAGAGCTGGAAGGAACGAAGTCTTAACAAGCCAAGAACCGGCCGAAGCAACGCTAGCAAACCGCGGGGCGACATCGGAGCAGGCCTGAAACTTCCGCCTGCTAGCATCCCCCCCTCCCTGGGTATTGGCTGAACTTTTTATCGCTTGGACTGCATCTGAGCTACAGGTTCACTACCAATTGTTTGGACATATGTTATAAAAATGGTAACCCTGCAGCCACTATGCCTCTCAGACCCTGCACGTTATACCTTTTATTTTGCAAATCAGCTCACTGTTTAGTATTTTTCTTCTATAAGCCTTTGCCTTACTTAATCATCTCATATTAGATTGCATACCTCCCACGGGCACTATCTACCTATAAAATGCGCAACTACACTGTTAGATAAACCTAGTTAAAAGAAAAAACAAATTGTGTTGTTTAACCTAACGTTGGCAGCAACTGATAACTCTATAGCAAAGCTATCTTCCTGTATTTTAACCTGATGTTGACAGAGTCTCAATCTATAAAATGCCTAAACAGCATGATTTAAGCTTATTCATATATATTTTGTATTTTTATGCAACTGCCTACATCTTGTTCTTTTCATGTTCTAAAATATAAAAATTGTGCTGTATAACAAGCCACATGTTGAAATGATGACAAACCGCTTGCAGCAGCTGTTGTGGCGCTGTACGCTTTACTGTTACTCCATGCACGAATAAAAATAAAGAATTTAAAAAATAATAATAATAATTATGCTCCAAAATAAATATAATACCTATTAAAATAAACGATTTTAAGCCCTGGGGGATCTCTTCATCTCGGTTAAAAAAATGATTATTGCCTCCAATCCCAAATCATGGCTGATGACTGTATACAGCGAGGCTACATCTAATGTTGCCCAGCTGTATTCATCACGCCATTCAATGTTTTCTATTTCTTGCAAGAAGGACTTGGTTCCCTTGTATATGATGGAGCTTGCTGGGCATATATTTGTAAATGAGAGTCTAGAAAGGTGGACAAGTTTGCAATAACTGAATCAATGCCACTAATGATGGGGCGTCCAGGGGGAGCATATAGATTTTTAAAATTTTAGGTATAAAATAAAAAAAATGAATAACTGGGGCTATACACCATAAATAATCTAAATTCTTCTTAGAGATCACTTCCTCCTATTTTACTGCCACCAACAGCTCTTTAACTTTTTTATTAAATATTTGTGTCGGATTATTTTCCAATTTTCTATACGTTTCTTCATCTTCTAAAATATTCAACGCCTCTTTTAAATGATAATCTAGAAACATGATCACTTTGGTCCCTCCCTTATCAGCCTCCTAGGCTTCTCTAGATGTCAATTATTTTAGTGCCAACTATTCTTCTTTTGTTTCATTCCTTTGCTTAACAGATTTATTTTTTGGTTAGATAGCTTAGTTCCTGACAAGTTTACAATCCCTTTGTCTATTTCAGAAGTCCGGACGTGGAACGCATGGAAATGTGTCAAGCAATACGGCCGAACTTTGGAAAATGGCGTCAAGAAACGAAATTAACAGCAAATGGAGACAGCTGCAAGAAGAAACACACCAACGAATCTGGAGGTACGAAGAGAGGACGTCCACTACACCACCAATTACATTTTGGGGGTTAGCCCTATATAAAGAGGACTGTTGGAAAGGGTTATTTAGGCTGCAAAATTGGTATTATATTGTTTTTACCAAATGGATTCCTGAGGAAGTTCTCATCTGAGAACGAAATGCATATGACCAACATATTTTAACACTATTTGTGTAAATTATTTTATTTGTTAATAAATATCCTTTTGGAAGAAACCTCTGGAATATTGTTTGGTGACTTAAAAAGACTTGTCCGGAGACAAATCAGAAGGAGGAGCTTTAGCCCCCTATTGAAATCGTGAGTGGCCCCCATAAGGTGCTTTAACAAGCTCTAACTTGTGAGTGCAACTGAAAATGTGCGTTTTCTTTATATCAGGCAATATTGCACTATGTCATATCTTTGTTTGTAGGTACATCAGCAGGATCCCTAAAAAATGTGTGCACTACACATACTATAAGCTACATTAAGTTGCATTAAGTTAAGGAAATATTCTGTATTGACTTTATAGTAGTAGAGCCATTCAGGTCAGTCATAGGGGGTTATGGAGCATAATATACTGCTTTAGTGAAAACATTTGGGCTTATCTTACCGTTCACAGCATCAGTTAAGCTTGAGCCAGTGATTAACAAGTAACAAGTAGCATGACTCATAGATGTGAATTATGTCAGACTAATCAGGTGAATAGCAGACACATCTTTGTATCTCTTACCCACTAATGCCATTACAACAAAAACCTGTGAGAGCATAATTAAAGATGCCCTTTTCTTAAATAACGTAACTTAAATTGTGCCAATTGTATTTATAAATGTGATGTAATAACAGTTGTTGACATAGAGTGACCAGGGCTTTAAATATTCAAGTCCTACAGTACAATACAGGTCCAACAGTTACTCACTACTGTATGCCTGAATTGTTGAATTTCTATTTACAAAGGCTGCATTTTCACTTGCCATGGCTAGAGGATGAGTGGAGATTTTGAGCCCTGAAGTAACAATGTCTGGTAAATTCTGCATTAAATTAACGAGACACTCTATACACCATATATATTGGACAAGGAGGCTTTGAGGGCATTTCTTCCATATTTGTGGCAGCTATTTTACACTGTTTAACAAAATAAAAGAAGGATCTCGGTTCCCCATTTTTTGTGCAGTTTGATTGGCTGGGAACACTAAAGACAGCTTAGCGCAAAGATTGCATCCTATTATTGCCCCCTATACATGGATGCATTTGAAGAGTTAATGTGAAATACTCCTTACAATACAAAACTTATACAGTATCTCAGCAGAAATACAGAGCTTTAGGAACCAGGAGAGACCCATATCATGGATGTGGTTTAATATAAACTCGAGGGACTATACAAAAGAGACCACTAGTACCACTGCAATAAGATGTTGTGGTTGGGTTACTTAGGGTATATAAATAATAAATATATTTATTGTATTATTCATGGGTTGGGTCGAATACTCATTAACAAGAAAGAAACATAAAAAGATCAGCAACTGATATAATCAATACATGCAAACCTAAAATCCGATTAGATAAAGGGAATCATACATTACTATTCAATACAACTAGTAATTATAATTGAATAGGAGTCAATGATGTTTTAATATGGATCAATAATCCAGGGGAGTTGTCTTATCAGGGATTTCTGAACCAACATGTTTACTTATTGATAAGTGACTTTTGGCAAATATTTTGTCATATCACCATTCTGTAAATACAATAAAAAAAAAAAAAGCTAAATTAAACTTTTTTTTTTCTCATCAAACTAGGTAGTCTTTGGAAAAAACAGGACATCGGGGCACTCTAACTAAAAGCATTTAGTTCAAGTGAGTCAGCATCACCTCATTATCTTCAGGGTAGAAATTTCTCAAATGTACATGATGTAAAACAGCTGGAGAAATAGATCCCAGCTACCTATTAAAAAGCAATATACACAAACATTGAGAAGGTTTAGAGAGTCTATTCTTAGGTCACATAACCTTGTTACATAATCAAAAAGACCCTCTCACGTTTAAGTCCAATTAAATGCATTATTGCTTGAAAAACCCATCATAAACATATATTACCTTGGAGACCAAAGTCAAGGTGTAACTATTTACCTTTACCTTATTCTCTAGGGAAAAAACTCACTTAGAAAAACAAGTAATACCCGCAAATATAGCCCAAAGGCAAGAACTGTTAAGGCAAGATACATACCTCAACAGAACACTTCAAAGGAAGAAAGTCATTGTTCTAGGCAAACGTACAAACAAATAAAGTCCCTGTAAAATGAAAAAAAAAATGTTTTGATTAAATCAACCAACGATTCAACTTTTTTTTTAGCATAGAAAGCAATTATGTGTCTTAGCTACATTGTTTACTACTAGTGATGTCGCGAACATAAAATTTTCCGTTCGCGAACGGTGAACGCGAACTTCCGCAAATGTTCGCGAACGGGCGAACCGCCATAGACTTCAATAGGCAGGCGAATCCCCACAGGGACTCCCCACCCCACAGGGACTCTTTCTGGCCACAACAGTGATGGAAAAGTTGTTTCAAGGGGACTAACACCTGGACTGTGGCATGCCGGAGAGGAATCCATGGCAAAACTCCCATGGAAAATTACATAGTTGATGCAGAGTCTGGTTTTAATCCATAAAGGGCATAAATCACCTAACATTCCTAAATTGTTTGGAATAACGTGCTTTAAAACATCAGGTATGATGTTGTATCGATCAGGTAGTGTAAGGGTTACGCCCGCTTCAGTGACAGACCAAACTCCCCGTTTAACGCACCGCAAACAACTGCAAACAGTCCATTTGCACAACCGCAAACTCCCCATTTGCACAAGGTTGGATACCAAGCTAGCCATGTCCCGTTCCTTATCCTCACTGATGTCATTGAAGGTCTCTTCCTCCACCCAGCCACGTACAACACCAAGGGTCCCCGAAAGGTGACAACAAGCCCCCTGTATTTTTTTTTTAAATGTACACTACTGTTACACCAGATATGAGTTGCACTGGTGTGACACTGTGCCCTAGCAGGCCCTGAAACGCACACGTGTGAAGGAAACTGACTACCATTATATTACAGTCAAAAAAGTATTTTTTATTAAATGCAAGCTATTGTGACACCAGATATGAGTGGTGGCACTGGGGCCACCTTAAAAATATTGGATATCGCTAAAATCATGATCACTATATAAGTTCTCTACAAACCTCTGTTTGGCCTTTTTTGGGGCTGAAAAAAGAAGATTTTAGAAGAAAGAAAACACCGAATGGTACGTTTTTTTTTTACAGGTACTTAGTTAAAGGTCTCCCCCTCATTAGTTTTTAGGGTGAGGGCGGTAGGTAGGGGGATCATTTTTATTGGGGGGGGATTTTTATTAGGGCCCCCACCAGCCGCTCAGGGGTCACTAGGTCCCCCCCTTATTTCAATTTAGGGCCCCCACCCACCGCTCAGGGGTGGGGGCCAGGGGGGAGGACATTAGGTCCCCCCCTTATTAGTATTTAGGGCCCCCACCCGCCTCAGGGGTGAGTGCCAGGGAGGAGGACATTAGTTCCCCCCCTTATTTGTATTAAGGGCCCCCACCCGCTGCTCAGGGGTGGGGACCAGGGGGGAGGACCTTAGGTCCCCCCCTTATTTTACTGTAGGGCCCCCACCCACCGCTCAGGGGTGGGGGCCAGGGGGAGTACATTAGGTGTCCCCCCCTTATTAGTATTTAGGGCCCCCACCCACCGCTCAGGGGTGGGGGCCAGGGGGGAGGACACTAGGTCCACCCCTCTTATTTCAATTTAGGGCCCCCACCCACCGCTCAGGGGTGGGGGCCAGGGGGAGGACATCAGGTCCCCCCCTTATTATTATTTAGGGCCTCACCTGCCTCAGGGGTGGGGGCCAGGGGGGAGGACATTAGGTCCCCCCCTTATTAGTATTTAGGGCCCCCACCCGCCGCTCAGGGGTGGGGGCCAGGGGGGGGACCTTAGGTCCCCCCCTTATTTTACTGTAGGGCCCCCACCCACCGCTCAGGGGTGGGGGCTGGGGGGAAGGACATTAGGTCCACCCCCTTATTAGTATTTAGGACCGCCACCCACCGCTCAGGGGTGGGGGCCAGGGGGGAGGACATTAGGTCCCCCCCCTTATGTTACTGTAGGGCCCCCACCCACCGCTCAGGGGTGGGGGCAAGGGGGTAGGACATTAGGTCCCCCCTTTTTATAATTTAGGGCCCCCATCCACCACTCAGGGGTGGGGGCCAGGGGGTAGGACATTAGGTCCCCCCCTTATTATAATTTAGGGCCCCCACCTACCGCTCAGGGGTGCGGGCCAGGGGGGAGGACATTAGGTCCCCCCCCCTCGTATTCTGATTTAGGGCCCCCACCCACCACTCAGGGGTGGGGGCCCGGGGGGAGGACAATAGGTCCCCCCCATTATTTTACATTAGGGCCCCCACCCACCGCTCAGGGGTGGGGGCCAGGGGCTCGGGAGGGGGGAACTTATTTATTTTTTATTTTTTTACAGTGAGCAGCCACTGTACTAATATACTTACTTTACAATACAGCCTTTGCATTGGCATACCGGCATTAAATACTGTTGCTGAGTTTGCAATCTATAATTGTTCCTAAGTCCTTTTCAATTAATGTTATCCCTAACTCAACCCCATCTAATGTGTTATTGGGTTGTGGGTTCCTTATTCCAAAATGCCTTTACATTTATCTGTATTAAATCTCATCTGCCACTTGCCTTCCCCGTCCCCACAATTTATCTAAATCCATCTATATAGAAATTATATCAAGTTCAGACTGTATCTTGCCTAGTTTTGTGTAATCTGCAAATTCTAACACATGACTTTAAGTGTCCACTTCAAGATCATTTATGTACAGATTAAAGAGGAGTGGACAGAGGACAGAACCCAGAAGCATTCCACTTACTACTTTTGTCCAATTTGACAATTTACAACTGCTCTCTGCATTCTATCTTTAAGTCAATCCTCTATTCAAGAACACAATTTTCCATCTAAACCAACTGATTTAAGTTTTAAAAGTAAACTTTTGTGTGGAACTGTATCAAATGCCTTAGCAAAATCCAAGTATATCATATCTTCTAAAACGCCCCGATCTATATTTACTTTCTCTTCTAAGAAAGTTAGCTCGTCCTGATCCTCATTGATTAGCATACTTGTCTCAGATTCCAGTAGAGCACACTCTTAACCTTTTAGCATTAATGTACTTAAAACATATTTTGGGGGTTGGTCTTCCTCTCTTTGGCTGTGAGCTTTTCGTTATCTAGTTTGGCCCATCTAATTATCCTTATGACAAGAATGAAGCAATCATCTATTCTAGTTGGCGCTTCTAGTAATTGAAACATAAAAATGGCATTTAACAAGTTAAAAAACATGATTCCCTTAAACAACTACTAGTCCCCTTGACCCAGTCAAGGTCAGAATAAGTACAATTTCAAGTATTATTTTACAGTTACAATTTTATTTAATTTGAATTAGTATGCTATCTCCACTCTCTTGAATTTCAGTTGAATTTCCTATCCATTCTATACTTCTATACTTTATACCTTATTTAGCCTTCTGCCACCCCTCCAAGTTTATAGCTTCCACCTAACTTCTAGTCATCCTCTACCCAAATGCAACATTGTCCCAGTGTTCTAGAAACTCGAAACTCTCCTTCCTACACACAAGACATCAGCCACAAATTGACTTCCCAAATCTCCTGCTGCCTTTCTATTGTAGCATATGGCAAAGGTAGTATCTCAGAAAATACCACATTGGGAGCCTTCTTAAGTTTTGTTCCTAATTCCCTAAATTCATTATTTAGGGCCTTCCATCTTCCTCTAACATTATCATTGGTATCATACCAGCAGAATCATCCCCAGCACCTCCCAATAATCCATCCACTCTGTCAGCAACATGCTAGGACTGAGCACTCGGGAGACAGTAGACTGTTCAGCTGAAGCAATCAGAGACTACCCTGCCTACTTTCTCAAAATTATTTTATACCACCACAACTTTTCTAGCATTTCATCTATTCAGGATCCCATCCATACTAAAAAAGCTATTCCCTCAGCTGTTCCACCCCTGATACTCCCAACATTTTCACTCAAGTGGAAAAATCTGCCAGGGTGTACAAAAGCAGGACTGGAAACACTCTTCCCTCTCCCTCAGCTACAATACCCAACTGTCACCCAGCTACCTGCCTGTTCCCCAGCTGGTGTATCTGCTCCAACTTCACTTCCTGCTCCCACTAAACTCTGCTCAGTGAGCAATAAGCTCTTCGATCCAGCTCAGTGTTGCAATTTGATTCTCCAGATCTCCAAACTGAGCTTCCTGAGAAGCCACCCGCTCACATTTGCCATAGAGGTATGTACCCTGAAAAACCTCTTCCAGGCATGCATAAAGGCAACAGACTGCACTGAGTCAAATTTCCAATCTTGCTACCACTCATACTTGTCCTAGTAAAAACAACTGCCAAACTTAAAGTGTTCTAACCTTGTATTGTTCTAACTTCTATTTAAATATATACAGTGGAACTCAAACATAATCTGTTCCAGAAGGCTGTTTGAGAACCGATTTGTTCGAAAACCGAATCAATATTTTCCATAAGAATTAATGTAAATTAGATTAATCCGTTCCAGACCCCCAAAAGTACAGCATTTTTTTTTTTTAATTATTTATTTTTGCGTGCATGAAAGATAACAGACAGTTTTCCTCGCCACAACAGCGTTTGGAAACCGAAGCATATCACAGTTACTATACAGTCGTGGCATTAAAACAGTGCACATTTTTTTTTTTTTTTTTGTGAAAACAAGCTTATTCGTTGTGAGGCAATACAGGGAGTGCAGAATTATTAGGCAAGTTGTATTTTTGAGGATTAATTTTATTATTGAACAACAACCATGTTCTCAATGAACCCAAAAAACTCATTAATATCAAAGCTGAATATTTTTGGAAGTAGTTTTTAGTTTGTTTTTAGTTATAGCTATTTTAGGGGGATATCTGTGTGTGCAGGTGACTATTACTGTGCATAATTATTAGGCAACTTAACAAAAAACAAATATATACCCATTTCAATTATTTATTTTTACCAGTGAAACCAATATAACATCTCAACATTCACAAATATACATTTCTGACATTCAAAAACAAAACAAAAACAAATCAGTGACCAATATAGCCACCTTTCTTTGCAAGGACACTCAAAAGCCTGCCATCCATGGATTCTGTCAGTGTTTTGATCTGTTCACCATCAACATTGCGTGCAGCAGCAACCACAGCCTCCCAGACACTGTTCAGAGAGGTGTACTGTTTTCCCTCCTTGTAAATCTCACATTTGATGATGGACCACAGGTTCTCAATGGGGTTCAGATCAGGTGAACAAGGAGGCCATGTCATTAGATTTTCTTCTTTTATACCCTTTCTTGCCAGCCACGCTGTGGAGTACTTGGACGCGTGTGATGGAGCATTGTCCTGCATGAAAATCATGTTTTTCTTGAAGGATGCAGACTTCTTCCTGTACCACTGCTTGAAGAAGGTGTCTTCCAGAAACTGGCAGTAGGACTGGGAGTTGAGCTTGACTCCATCCTCAACCCGAAAAGGCCCCACAAGCTCATCTTTGATGATACCAGCCCAAACCAGTACTCCACCTCCACCTTGCTGGCGTCTGAGTCGGACTGGAGCTCTCTGCCCTTTACCAATCCATCCATCTGGCCCATCAAGACTCACTCTCATTTCATCAGTCCATAAAACCTTAGAAAAATCAGTCTTGAGATATTTCTTGGCCCAGTCTTGACGTTTCAGCTTGTGTGTCTTGTTCAGTGGTGGTCGTCTTTCAGCCTTTCTTACCTTGGCCATGTCTCTGAGTATTGCACACCTTGTGCTTTTGGGCACTCCAGTGATGTTGCAGCTCTGAAATATGGCCAAACTGGTGGCAAGTGGCATCTTGGCAGCTGCACGCTTGACTTTTCTCAGTTCATGGGCAGTTATTTTGCGCCTTGGTTTCTCCACACGCTTCTTGCGACCCTGTTGACTATTTTGAATGAAACGCTTGATTGTTCGATGATCCCGCTTCAGAAGCTTTGCAATTTTAAGAGGGCTGCATCCCTCTGCAAGATATCTCCCTATTTTTGACTTTTCTGAGCCTGTCAAGTCCTTCTTTTGACCCATTTTGCCAAAGGAAAGGAGGTTGCCTAATAATTATGCACACCTGATATAGGGTGTTGATGTCATTAGACCACACCCCTTCTCATTACAGAGATGCACATCACCTAATATGCTTAATTGGTAGTAGGCTTTCGAGCCTATACAGCTTGGAGTAAGACAACATGCATAAAGAGGATGATGTGGTCAAAATACTAATTTGCCTAATAATTCTGCACGCAGTGTATATGAACAGGATGTTGGTAAAGACATGCAGATTGCCGATTGTTTAAGCTAGGGGTATGCATAAATTAACAGATTAATAGGTATCAACTAAAATAACATACGAGTAGGCCTAAAGGTTAGAGTATTAGTTTCAGGCTTAGAGTGCAAACATTGCTTGGGTGGGTAGTCACTATAGTATGGCATCATATTACATAGGTATTCTAGAATGCATAGCTGCATCGATATTACAGGCACCTCTCCCTGCTCTGTTAACAGGACAGGTGGGGTACACGACTAGATAGAGCAATGTGTCACAAAACAACAGTTGGTTTACGCTATTAGCCACGGTCATGGTGCGGTAGCACGATTATAAGGAGGCTCATATATAGAATTGTTTGCTAAATAAGTGAACAAACCGTAATGCGTAGCTCAGCGCGTATTACACCACATATTATTCAACAAGGTTAAGTAATAAGCTTATAGACTTAAAGCAGGAAAACGGGGTTATAGAGCACGTAAAATATATTACTGGTAGCTACTTTAGGACATTTGCTATAGTTCGCTAGTTGTCTGCCTAGCACATCAAAAGGGTGTCACCCGAGAAGTTATTATAAACATACAAGGTACGTGGTTGCCAACTTGAAACATATGGGGAACTGTCCTGAGATAAAAGGGGCCCCAAAGCAAATATTATTCTACGCTGGTAGGAGCTGTGCTGCGTTGTGTGGACCCCGCTGTATAACCATAAAATAATCTGGTGGCCCTTGTGGTCTGTCTACCCGGTGTCTGTCCATAGCAAGTAGTTTAGTGCCCCCATATGCTGTTCAAATAATACCTGTGACCCCGGAGGGAAGCTCGGAGGAGCTATAGATAGATGGCGTTATAGTGCCTTTGGTTGCCAGTATTAGTGTGGGTGCTCCAAAGATGTGTACAAAAATGTTTCAACATTAACACGGTTTAACTGGTTTAAGAGTTCAGGGAGTGCAGGAAGTGTTGCTGCTAAAATATAATGGTCAGCACAGTGTGGTAGGTAGTCAGTGATGGTCAAAAGGGTCATAGCCTAATGCTGCTGGAGACCAGACCTGCAATGTTAGTCCTTTATCAGCCGATGCCGGCGCTTGGTGGCTCATGGTAGCTGTTGTGAAGCGGTGAACAGGTGATCTGGAAGCGGGTCTCACGTGGGCTGCGTCTTCGCTCTGGACCCTGTGTCCGGCTGAGTTGCGCTTCTTCCAAGATGTCCCGCGGTCGGGATTTGGCTCCGCCACTAGACCGTGGGGTGTACTTCCATGTTATGCCGTTGTTTGTCGCTGGGGCTGTAGAGTGTGGAGGTACGCCATGCTGGTCCCAGGTTCCGGCGTCATGTGAGGTACGTGTTTGTTGGGCTAGCCTGACGGTCCGGTTCCTGTGATTGTGGGAGTGAGTGTCGGCTGCGATGCCATGCGGCTCCCCCGCCCGCCTTGTTGGGCGCTGTTGTCTGCAATGCCGGGCTGCCGTTCTGGGGATTCGAGGAAGGGGCTCGTATCAGCGGCGCCGGGTTACCGGGCGGATCCAGGGGGCCAACGCTTTCACCGCTTGTCTGCGGGTCAGGCCCTGGTTACAGAGTACCGTCCAGAAACACTTACAGTGCTGATCAAAAGCCTCCAGGGGCCATGTGCCTGGCGTTGTGCTTGTGGCCATTGCTGTGGTGGTTTGCCATTGGGCCGCCATCTTGCGCGCGATGACTCTGTTCCCTTGCTTTCTTTTGATGTACAACTTTCAAATTGAGCATGTGTGGGTCAGTCACCGCCGTAGTCCTGCTGCTGTGTCTCAAGCTTTAGTTGCCGGGATATCCCTCACCGGCAGGGGGGGGAGGGAGAGTGCCCGGGAGACATCCAAGTGAGTGGCTGCAGTCAGCGTAGGGATCGGCCGCCTCCCTCGCTTTGTCAGTGTAGGCCTGTGGTAGGCCTAAGGTCTATCCCCGGTTAGAAGCCGCTGGTTTCGGTCGGGATGCTAGTCGCTTGGTTCTGCGGTTTAGGGCTCCCTGCCCCAGGTCGCCAAACCCTCGATTTGGTGGATGTTTGCCCCGATTTTGGCTGATTGTGAGCGGTTTTGCACGGAGCTCTTCTCATGTGCGACCGTTTAGCATGGCCGCTTGGCTCCTCCCCCAAAAGTACAGCATTTTAACACACATTTTACAGTTTAATAATACCTTAAATGCATAAAATAATACAGAAAACGGGGGCGGAGCCTAGCATCCGGACAGAGCGGTCGTGCTGTGCCTCAGCTCCCGCTACAACCGACAATTTTTGGGGATAATCCCCCCCAAATATCGGCACGACCACAACTGGACGGCTCCTAGCATGTTGGGGTCACTCGGGGGTACCGCCCGGTACCAAATTCCGACCCGTCACCTCTCGGAGACCGAGCAGAACACTCAGAGGCCTACCGGAGATCGGGCAGCAGGGAGACGGCCGCTCCCCAGTCTGACCGACCCGGACAAAGACCCCTCGGAAGAGTCATCTCCTACCCCCCCCTCTGGACCGATGGGGGACATCTCGGTCCAAATCCAGCGACAGGCTTAACAAGCAAATCACGCAACCCTGCACACTGCAACATTGGGACAACCTAACGCATGGTGAACCTAAAATGGCGGCGGTAAGCAATCCTCACAGATCGAACCGCTTACCTGAAACAGGGGAGCTCTGCGATATTCACCAGCGTATAAACGCAGCCTTTGCAAGATTCTGGCACAAGCTGGAGCAGAGGCTTCAAGCGCAGATGGCAAGCAAGTCACCCCAGCCGGCAGCTTACAGGCCGAACTGACCTCGCGGTGTGCAGAAAAAGGCAAAACCGCAACCAAGGCCAGGCCGCAAGCTTGAAGCGAGAGACACGGGGAAGAGGCGTCCCACTCCGGGCACAGCAACTACCCACAGGATAACCGCGCAAACACGCAGCCTGCCTAGACCGGGTGCCAGGAGGGAAATACCTCCAAAGCATCGACCACCCTGCAGGAGGAATGCCCGCCGCTGGCGGCGAAAGAGATCCGGCACCAACTGCACCCACAATGGGATTGCCTCGACCTCACAGAGCCATCGAGCCAGTGGTCAGAAGTTGCCACCTTCAAAATGGGCCTGGGGCAGGAGGGGGCCCGCGCCCTGTGCTGATCGCTCCAACACTTGGGACTATTCAACATGTGCCTTACCAATGCCGACTGCAGGTATAGGGTGACTCTCAGTAACTATTACTGCCGGACAGCGTCCTAGACTGCTGCCACGCCACCACAGCAAAGCAGTTACAATGGACTATGTCCTGATAAACTTCAAGCCTGACCTCCCTGAGACAGACAACCGATGTTGATGCAATGTAATGATATGTTTCTTAATGATATGTTTCTCACTTAGCATTTTACCTTGTGCAACACTCGCATGCCATATATCTTATTGCTGACCTAGGTTATACTCCTAACGCGATTCTAAATGCTCATACTTAAAAGTCAGTGCAGGTGGCCTATCGCAATTAATTTGCATGCTGTAAATTACAACCGTTCACCCTGTCTCCCAGAGTTGTGCACTAGCGCAGTTAACTAAGCATGGGTAAACGCTACCCACTCAATTTACCCAGACAACGCATTTTTTCTTCTTGGAGTTACCAGACATATGTAACCTATAAATTCTCACCATGCTCAGCCTCTCTAAGAGTAGCTCATCGAACGCATAATTGGGCTAACATGGCTAACGTAATCAGCCCAGTAACATATTGTTTAGTCTTTGGGTATGACAATTATTAGCATTTTCATTCTATCACGATATTATTTTGTATGTCCAACCCTGAGAGCCAAGAATGACCAGAAGCTGCGAACATGGGCGCATTCAAACAGATTGTTACTGATTGTACAAATATGCCTACTATACTAGCACTGTTAAATCTCAAGTATCCTCCTTGTATTAACATGATTCACTACTGTTATCAAGCTTGTATCCCTATATTACTCATATGACGCTTTAAAACAAAAATATGGCAATCTTTTTATGGAGCGCACTACGTGTCTTCCTGTTGTTACTACCCTATGTTACCCCACAATGCCTCCTCTTTCTATTCTGTACCCCATAACGCATGTGCCATAATAAAAGAAAGATTTACAAAAAAAAATAATACAGAAAGCCAATAAACACAATGTAAATGAAAGGAAAATTTAACTTCACTTTACCTGTTAGCTCTGTTTGCTGCCAGAATGGAGCTCTGTTCGCATATAGAATGGAGCTCAGTTCGCTTTGGAGGCCGATTCGTCATATCAAGAGGTTTCAAAGTGGTACCATCGAGGTTAATGCTGTGTGATACCGAGTTTTGTTTTAATACCGAGACATTTTGTTCTCAAATATTTTGCTTGAATACCGAATTGTTTGAGTACAGGAACGTTCCAGAACCAAGATTCCACTGCACAAAGATAGAGTGTCCCCCTGGACAAATAGGGAAGGGGGAGCATGACTGCTGCCCAAGATAGAGGGACGGTACAATGGTAGCAACAATGTAAGGATTTATAAGGGGGAAGCAGGGGAGGAGACTTACCAGTCAGTAGGAGATTTTCAATCCACTGGTTAAATTTCCCACCCTCCCTCCCTGGTTTTTGTTGGTTTGTGGTGTGTTGGTGGTTTCTAGTGTTTTTTCTCATTGTCACAGCTGGCGGTTTTCCCTGGACAGCGGAATCGAAAAGGAAAGGAGTATGACGCAAGGTCACATTGGGGAGACGACAGTCGGCGCAGGGCTGATGGCTAGCGACGGCTGTGTTGGGCTCATGGACAACAAAGAAGGAGAACTGCCTGTTGGGTCCTCACCCAACAGCTGGCAGGAATTAACAATTAAGTTTACTGTTTAAATAAAGCTGTGGCCGTTGCCCTTATCCACTTATAAAGGTGTCCAGTGTATTATTTGGGGGCAACGGTGGGATGGATTATGGGTCAGCAGTCAAGTAACAGAGAAGCTTTGTCAATTAGACACACAGGTGGAAATGTATTAACCACTCCCTTAATCATACCTCCTAACTATCCCTATTTAGGAGAAACAGTTTTCTTTTCTAACCTAATGTCCTTCTTTCCTAGGAACTCTATATTGTTCGTGTGTCTGAGTGTATTACCACAGCTCCACAGCAATAATACTCCCACTAATGTGTTTTGAAACAACAATAAATGTGTTTAGAAATCAGTCTGTCAATAAAATTCATTGGTCTTCCAAATTATGGAGACAGACAGCTGCTGCCTACACTATATATAAACCCAGGCTCAGCACAACTTAGCATAAAGGGTAGTGACACAGAGCATGTAGGCTCTGGCGGGTAGAGAAGAGTGATTCAGCAATCTGTATTCTAGCCTGGTTCACCAAGCATCTGCCTGGTATGCCCAAATAAATGGAAAAAAATGGCCTTAATTAGCAGTAGTCTTGGCCTTGCCATTTTTGCATAGTTTTTACAAATAAAAAAAGTTTTGCATCTTGACATACCTACTACACAAATACTTATTTGTGGTTGCTGTGAGTTGCATACAGCTGCTTTTCTATCCCTATCTCCTAATGTACAGCATTTTGTAAATAACACAATTGCGCCTGCCATCTAGAAGCACAGCAAATGTTTCTGGTGTTGCAATTCTCATAACTGCTCTCATAACTTAAAATCTCTTTACAGAACTTATATCCCTACACAGTATTAGACAGACAGGCTATGTGGCACATTTATAGGTGACTGTAGGCCTCTTAAATGTCACATTTGTAATCTCTAAAAGAAATCAACAGCTAATGCCCATCTGGACTTTCCACCTGGTAGAGCTGTGTTAAACATGTCCATCACTTCAGACTCCATAGATCAGAATGAAAGGCTCCTAATTGGTCAAGGTACTTCCTGGATCACAATGCAATGTACAAGGATCTAACCAATGACTATGAATTTATTTTTTAATGTATTTTAATGTATTACACATACAATGGGTCAGCCTGGAGTGCCCTTTTAATTTAAACACATGGAGCTCAGCAAGTGTGTAATATAAGGATATAAACAGCCTTTTTTTTTTCTATAAATTGTGTCAACTGAAATGTAAACCATTAAAGCCTGTTATCTGTAACCAATTATTAATCATTCGTTTATTAGTCCATGTACTGAGTATTTCTTTATTTTTTTTTACAGTTTTAACATATCTTCTTAAATAATTTCAGAGATTGTTTTATGTTCCTATACATTGTATATATTTTTTTTTATTGTAAGAACCAGATAGGCCATTACCAGCAACATTCAAATAAAGCCCAGCACATGATAGGTTCAGTTCTAAACTTCATTATAAAAGCTGAACTGCTCTTCAAGTTTGTATTATATTACGTTTCTAAAACTCCAAAATGTAGCATTACACAAGGTTTTTTTACCCCTATAAATCCTTTTTCAACACTTCTGTGCTCTAGGTGTCACATTTCAGTGATTTTTCCATCCTGTACCAGCACAAATGATATGTAATTTCTACACATGGTCCACAGTTCCAGGAAATATGAGTTTGTTGTGTATATAAAGGTGATCAATGTAAATATATAAAGCATTACTGTTATATATATATATATATATATATATATATATATATATATATATATATATATATTTGGTAACGCGTGTTCAGCTTTCAAAACAACAAAGATTCAAATACTATCCTTATACATATTTTTTATCTTTCAAATTACAAACTGAAAAATTGCAAATAGGTAGATGGATGGATGGATAAATTGATCAATAGATACTATTGCTTCTTCTTTGCCTCTCTCAAGCTTCCCAGACCGTTTTATGGGTGCAGATTAGGAACTATTAGAATAATAGTAAAAAATACAAATATTAAAGTTTTTATAACGCTTGGTTGGCTATGTTAATCATGAAGTGCGATCTCAATTATATTTATGGACACAAAGTACGTATTACTCAGCTGTAAAAAAAGCAGTGCGGTAGACTTCTCTGTGATTGCTAGATTTGTTTCATTTGTTTTGTTTCCCCTAGTGATCCTTAATATTGAGAGAGCTTCTATATATAATAAAGTACTTATTAACCTCTCCTGTTACTACTCCATAAACTGCATGGAATCTAGTGTTTATATTACCTCTCTTAAGTGGGGGTGTAGCAGTAGTTATGTTCAGTCTCCATTCTGACTTATGTGCGGGAACATCAAAAAAAGGGCAGCAGCCACTTTGAAAAGTAAAGTTTTTGCCGCATGTTATGGTGTTAGTCTGGTTTTATGGGCCCTATGCCACTTAACTCTAATTAGAAGTTAGGATATTTAAAGTGTTTGGAGATGTCGCCAGCAAACGTGTATTTAAGTCCATGACACAAGTGTGTGTCTGTAAAACAGCTCTTCATGTTTCAGTTGTTTTTAAAAGTGTAAATTCATACCTACACTGCTATTCTATAATGCTAACCTTCTACCTGTATTAGATCTACTAAAAAAAAAAAGTAAATGTATTGTCATGTGAATACTTTATTAGACTTATCTCATGATATGTTTAGATTACATTCCGGTTAGTTTTTTTGTTCTTTTTGCTTCTTGGTTATTTTTTTAGCTTGATCAGAAGTAGCTACATTGTTAAAATATTCTAGATTGCAGAACTTTGAAATCGGGCAGCGGTACGATAAATGCTTCTTTACCCAAATATTGTTTTTTTTTTTTTTTTTTCTTTTTTCAATTTATGTTTTTATTAGAATTGGATATTCATAATATAACTTTATCATAATATGAGAGTAGTATCAAGAATTAGGTAACATAAGATGGTAACAATAATAAGAAATAGGTAGCACAGTATTATAATGATGTCTCAGAGTTCGCTATGCTGTAGTGTAACATATATCAACCTGACTATAACTACATTTAATGTCCGGTTACAATAACAAGTCGTCTGTTGGGGCTGTAAGAGGTATATTGAAGAGTAGGTGACGCTCAGGTGAGGTTTCAGGTGGTGACTGATCTCGCGCTACTTGCGCCACAGCTGGTCAGCTAGCCGGGATCTGAGGGTATGTGTGCCGCCACTTAGTGGTGAGGCTTGTGTGTGTCTCTTGGGCAATTTCGCTATATACATGTTTGTCTTCGGACCCAGATTGCTTTTGGGCGTACTTTGCGCTGCGGTGTCCTCTTCTGTGGAGTCTGGCCCCCCGGGCTCCGGAAGGTGCAGCTGATTGAGAAACTCCTTTTGGTCGTCCATAGAAGTCAGGATGAGCGTCTGGTTTCCCCGTGGTACCTCCAGGGACCCGTCTGCTCCCCATCGGTATCTGACTCCTGCACCTCGCAGTCAACTGGTGCAAGATGCCTCCGTTCCGCAAGTGCTGCGAATGGTAGATCCCCATATAGGGCCACCGTGTTGCCTTCCATTTGCACAGTGCCCAGGTCTCTTGAGCGGGACATGATAGCGGTGCGGGTTGCCATGTCCTTTGTGACCACTATAGTGTCTCTGGTCGCGTTTTCCGGCGCCGTTGCCGCTTTCCGGATTCGAAACGCTGAAAGTATTGCGGCGGGGTCAGCGCCTCCTTTAAGGCCAATTGAAGATAATAGGCGATGTATATAGGGTATTAACGCCTCTCCTTCCACATTTTCTGGAATCCCTCTGAGGCGTATGTTCCGCCTTCTGTGTCGAGCTTCCATAGTGGTGACAGTCCGGGTTAGTTTCTGGACTTGTGAGGAGAGAGTCTGCATTGTGTCTTGGGAGTTCTGCATCTGATGGTCTCTTGCCTTTTCTCTAGTTTCCATTGCTGTTAGCCTTTGTTGGATGTCCCCCACCTCTTTCTGTGTGTTTAAAATATCTGCCCTCCACACTTCTCTCATTTCTTGTAGGAGATCCCTGATGTCTCTTTTCGTGACAGGGGATGATTCTGCCTCTGATTCTGTGTCAGGACATGGGAGTTCAGACTCTGCTGTATGTGAGGTAAGACTTTCCCTGTCGTCCTGGGAGTCTTCCTCTGCACTACTAACTGCGGCCGCCATCTTGGCAGCTGCCTGTGGATTAGGCCTTGTAAATGATAGCCGGATATCGGCTAATTTGGGTGTTTCTGGCTGGCGGTTTTTCTTGTTTTTGCGCCCCATTAGTGTCTCTAGTCGAGGGGCGTGTGTGTGGCCGATTTTGGGAGCTGGATGTCGGGTGAGTGCTTACTTTTTTTGTCTGCTGATACGGAGCTCCACACTCTTGCGTCTTGATCGCTCGGCAGCCGGCCACGCCCCCCAAATATTGTTTTTTATCCTACGGTTTACCTTTCACACTTTTTACAACTTTACTTTCACCTCTATGCATTATTTACTGCTGGGCATATTTATAAGGTCTATACTGCCTAAACTGCTTTTTTATTGTATTATTCATAAAAAACTGCATTTTTCATCAACATTTTTTTATATTTAGAATAAAGCATTTGCCTTGGAAATTTCTTTTTCCAAAACACTATTTAAATCTCTGTAAAATTTGGAGTTCATTTACTAAATAGTGATTTGAGATGACTCATCAATAATTGAAGATTATGCTAGCTTTAGTGTACTAATAATCTTAGTTTTTAATAATGACAGGATGCGAGTATTTAGCATACACGTTCTTTACTACTCCATAGCAGCAAAGAAATATAGAAAAAAAAAGGAACCAATCAGAGACAGGCAGAGAGTATAACATACACCTGCCACTGAGCCACTTTCTCTTGATAACAGGGAAATCACAAGTCACTTGATCATATTAAGGAACAAGAAATAAACAAAACAGTTCAAAGTCCAAGAATGGGGAAGAACGGATGTGAAATCCATTCGAAACTGCGAACAATGAGCAGCCTTGTACGCTTGATGTAGAGGATCTCGTTGTGTCGTTTTAAGATGAAAGAGACCGAGAACGTTTTAGTGATATGAAATGTAAACATGAACAATATGAGCAACCATAGCATGAAAGGCATGCAATAATTCAATACTATCACAATCAATCGTGATCTACATAAATTAATATGCGTACAATTAAATACTATTAACCTCAGACACAATTATATTATACATATATAAAATATATTAAAAAAAACAACCCCAAAATTCCATCTAGAATGAATATCATCAAACTACATAAACATATGAAAACAAAGATACCAGACACAAAAGGAGGGTAAACTTCACTGCCAATTGTCATAAAGACAAAATGTCGTTAGTAGGCCACTCCTTTATGAAACAAAGAACCTGGGCCACATCCCAAAGGGAGGGATATTTCGGTGCAGGGGGTCTACCAAATTCCCCAAAGTAGTCTACAAACTAAGGGATTTTGACCTATTGGTTTCCCTTGCATTGGGATTTGACCTGCCGAAATCGCGGAACGCACAACATTGATGGACCAATAGGACTTATCTTCCAAGAAAAGTGACACCAGAAAGTTCAACATGGAGGATACAGAGGGCGTAAACGGATCAAGGTTTCATCCCATACATCAACTGAACCATGAATTCCAAGCTGAGAGGTAACATTTCCACGTTCTGTGATAGAGGCTGAAGGATGCCCCAGAAATATCTGGAACTTGTGTGTGGTTAAATTGCTGTACAAACACTCAGGACCAGGGTGTATTTTACCACACTAGGACCTAAGTGGAGAGGGCTTTGCACTGTTCTTTTATCCACTCCCACAGCTGTGAAAGTTGCTGAGATCACCCTGTGTGTCCACCACTCCGGAATCAAGCCTGCCTCTGCTCAATGGGACGTAACCCCTGTTGATCCGAGCACAGACACCAACGGGAGCTAAGATCAACAAGTAGGTGTTTTGATGGCCATAATAATTCCTGACATCTGCGAGCTACTGAAGGTTGTGTGTGCAGTAAATTTAACTTGTCCATTTGTTGCCTCCAGATCGATGATGAGGCGAAATTGCTGATAAAATAAGAACACTGGCCCATGTTCCAGTAGAGACATGGAATGGACTCAACCCTAGTGGTTGGTTCACAGGATGCTTTGATTCCTTTGGGCCTGAGAACGTTAGTGGGAGGGGTTCTACTTTTGTTAGCACTCTGTATGTTACTCCCATGCCTGATTCAGTTGCTGCTCTGTTCCCTCAACAGTAAAATTGATGCTACAGTAGAAAGAAAAACAGCAGCCCATGTACTTGCTCTGTGGAAATATAAACCCCTGAATCAAGAGGATGCCTTGTAACTCCATTTGCCAAGAATCCAGCATGAGGTATGCAAGGCCTCTACTGTAATGATGCATATCAGTCACCTATACCCAGGTGTTGAAGCATCAAAGGGGGGCATGTGACCAGGACCAGGGCGCATGTGAAGGAATGCTAGGAATCCTTTATACGTAGTTAATACATTTTGAGACAAGTGTAGGCTTGCTAATAGGTTATTAATTGCTGCAGTATGAGTATAATCCTTGTATTTCCTCTTTACGTATGAACTGCATCATCTGTAATATAGAAGCTTTGTTGGCTTGTGACTCGTGGCTCAGTTCTTTGAAGACATTAGTCTGACTGAGACCCTGCAGAATAAATTGTTTGTTTGTTTTTCCTATGACCAAGAGCATCTGCTACAGTTCCAGGGGCCCATGAGTCCCAGAGTATATATCTAGCTGTGGACGATAGGTCATCGGTACACTAAGCATTCTGAAAGACTCCAGGCTCCTCAAGATGTCCTTCTTGTGGCATGTGGCACGAATTCCCCATGGGATCCGTGAGCATCATCTGATCATCTGGTAATAGCAGAGGATCCTGGTATGACAGTGCGAGGAGATCTGGATCCCCCTTTTGCTAGACTTTGGATAGCAAAGGCGCCTGCCACAAAATTCCAGGTGTGGGGTGAGTTCCTCTGTGGCCATCTGTCCGTCAGTGGCACCACAAACCCATTCAATTGCATCTGATTCCAGAATGAAATCCAGTCATTTGCCGAAGGTGGCTCTGCCATTCCATGCCTGCATACATTCAAGCCACCTTCGAAGTTCTTGTTGGACTTCCTCTGTCATGGGAACCGGTTGGTTGTAAGTGGGGTTTTTCCTGAGAAAACAAGCTTTTAGGCGTTGCATGGCTCGATAATACAGCGGTCCCAGGAAGATCGCCTGGATGGAGGAGGACAATAGAACTACGACCTGTGCCAGCAGTCGGAGTGGGATTAAATCCTAACGCAGTAACCTGCGTATTGTCGCGACTTTGGTAATTAGAAGTCGGAGTGTGCATGAGAGTCGATGTTAAAATCCAGGAATTGCCCACATTGAGGTGGAGTCAGTGCTAACTTTTCTTGATTGACCAGGAAGGGATTTCAACAAGGTCACAGTGTAGTTCGTAGTTGAAACGAATTGGTTGTGCTTCTGATCGAAGAGTAGGATGTCGTCCAGGTAAACCAGGCATCGTATGCCTTGTCCCCGTAAGTGTAACGGTCTTACCTTTGGTGTCCGAAGTGCAAAGATGTGTGCTCACCCTTGCAAATAGACACAGACCAAGGTGGTCAGGTAAGAATTCACCTGGTCTGTGAGTCTGTGCATGGGGGCTGTGCAGGATATTGCTCCAAGTCGCAGTACAGGCAAGGACACAAGCAGAAGAATCGTCGAGGGAAAGCCAAAAGTCAGAGGGTGCCAGAAGTCAGGATAAACTAAAAGAAAGCCATAGTCAGAGGATGCCAGAAGTCAGCATACACGATGCGAAAAAGCCAAGAATAGGAGCAAACTATCTGGATACTCAAAAGCAGTGTCTTATACCTGGCTAATTGGGCCATCAGTGTCAGGTGGGCTGAGATTGATAGGTGAGAGCCACTGGTAAACTCCAGCCCCCTGGTGCTGCAGACAAGGCAGTATAGGACATAGACAGAAACATGAGCTGAATAGTGTCTAGAGGCAGGAATGCAGGCTTGGGATGCATAAGGCCTTAGGTTCAAATCCCCTGTTGGGCACTTCTGGAACGACCACGTTTGGCCGTCTGGATGTCACGGTGAGAGTTGTTACAGTAAGTGAGCCATAACGGGTTTCAGAACCTTCGTAAAGCACCATGGTGCCAAACTGAGCCTAAGGGAAAGAAAGTGAATTGCCATGGTGTCCTGTTCTAGAGGAACCGTAAGATGGGATGACTGTCGTTGTGTACCGGTACAGACAGATAGGCGTCTTTTACGTCCAAGCGGGTAAACCAGTCTCCCCCTTAAAGGAGTTCCCGCAGTAGATGGATACCTTCCAACTTGAAATTATGGTAAGAGATGTGTGCGTTGAGGTCCTTTAAGTTGATCACCGGGTGGGTGTCTGCTGCTGTAAAATGCTCTTATGTACTCTTCATTCTTTTTATTACCTCACTAGGTTATCTACCAAGCATTGCAATGAAGTCTCACTCCCCTCTTTTGATAGTGTCAGGGAATGTACTGCCAATGTGATCAGCTAAAACAGTTAATTTTTGCATAGTTACGCATGATGTAATAGCTAGCTACACCAGGTGGATTTGACAACCCCTATAGCTAGATGAGGACTTAATACTTACCATGTAATCTTAAACTTGTAATATTTAAAACAAAAGCTACCTTGAATCCAACGAAAGATTAGCCTGTTTCACTGCAGCTGTTTTCCCAATTATATGGCTTCTCACAAACAGTTAATGCTGGCTCACCTGCCTTGCTAACCAGATCACAATGCTTAGCATCTTGTTTTCTTTATTTTTTCATATTTTCTCCTAGTTATAATCTCTACCAGTGAGTAGGTCATGCCCTATCAGTCAGATAATTTCTTAAGTTAATTCTCTAGGCACTGTGTTATGTGTTTCTTTCCTAGTTTCTTTTACTTAAAAAAAATGTGCAGTACTCTTGACTCTGTACAGTATACTCTCTTATTACAATCTGAAATGTTATCCTCGAACATGTCTTGTCTATTTGTGAAACTGGCAATGCACTACTACAAATAAAGAATAAATAAAAAGAGTAAAATGGCCAAATGGCATAACCAGGAGGAATACAAACCACCGAAAGCATATTGAAGTACGCGTTCGGTAGACTGAAGGACGAAAACAGACATACGCAAATGCAAGAACACCTACCAACTGTGAATGCATGAGAGAAAAAGTACAAAACAAATATAGATGTACGTGTTCAGTAGATTGAAGACAAAGAGAAGGCGAACACGAACGCATGAACGCACGAACGCATGCGAACTGCAGAAGCCTGACAGGCGGGAAAATCTCAACGGCGCCTCATGTTCCATCTTTTAAGGAGAGCGTGCAGCGGCGCGAGAGTGCCTGTGAAGTGGCATAGCCACATGGTGAAAACAGGGTAGTGGGATGCCAGAAAGGAGAACTGGCAGGATTCAGGAAGGAGAGGGAGAGGGAGCAGGGAAAAGAAGGTTGTTGCACAGGCAATCCCCCAAAGCCCTAGGCCACCCCAAATAATATAATCAGCTGCGCTACTGCCAATAAAAAGTTTAAACATAAATACATATACATTATGAAATTTTCATTATGAAATTGAAAGAAATCAGTTAAAATACATCAATATAAGTAAATATAACAAGACAAGCCAACAAAGTGTAGACACCCAATATTCTGACCTGACTTGTGATGGAGCAGCAAAGAAAGAGGAAGTGCCTCAGTAAGGCGTATATTATACTCTCTGCCTGTCTCTGTTTGGTTCCTTTTTTTTCTACATGTCTTTGCTGCTAAGGAGTAGTAAAAATATGAAGCCTCCTGCCATGTAATAAAATTGCTAAATATAGATCTAAATAGAAAAGTTGTAAAGAAGAGTGTATAACTTTGATATTTACCTTTTTGGATGTTACAGGCAGTGAAGAATTAAGATCCCATGTGGCAGTTTGCCCCCTTCCCTCCATGCTTTATGAAATGAGGGATAATCAGGCCAAGCAAATACATGGTTCTGGGGCACCCGTCTAACCCCTGGGCCCTAGCCAGCTGTCTACGGTTTTCCTTTTGTTAATCCTGCTCTGATTACAGACTAACTATTGCAATTCCCTATCAGTTCAAGCCAATATACACTTTGCCAGTTTTTGATCATTTTAAAATGTTACCCAATTTTTTTTATTTTTTTATTCATTTATTTAATAGAATTACTCATTTAAAGGACCCTGTTTAAATATAATATCTTTAAAAGCCAGACAGGACTAGACATACTGTTTTATTTAAATGCAAAAATGTGAAGTTTTCCCTAAAATGTTTAAACAAATATCAAAAATTGTAGTAATTTTACAGTGTCCTAGCTCTGACTTATGTTGGGTACATATAGTTTGTATTATTGCAATGAAGTAGAAAACAGTAATGTGTGTGTGCAATACTTGCTCTGTCTGTCAACATGTTCCAGTGGAAGCCAGTACCAGCCCTGTAATACTCAAATGTACACACGTTTGGTATGAGAGTGGTAATGAATCATAATGTATAATATGGAATGTAGATAAGACTGAACTGCTACCAAATAGTGATTAAGATATTACACAAAACCACATGTACTTCCACAGGTACAAATGAATATGTTCAAAGATATTAAAAAAAAAACACAAAGGTCATTCCAAATCCCCTTATTCAGTTTAGTCTACCACCAGCTGGGCTGTTTTCTTGCACTTACATGCAACTGCAGCCTCGCATTAAGGTTTCTGGCATTAAATACAGCTGTTCAAAGGCAAAAATCAGACACAGCAAGGTGATAAAAGTGCTGCTTGCTCATTTAATTTATCAGGGATATGAGGAAAAATACCACCCAAACATAACATGCAGGCAGATGACCGCTTAAGGATGGAGGGAATTGTACACATTCTGATCAAAACAAAACGTAAACAAAACCTGGAATTTGACTATATGTGTGTTCAACCAGAATACACCTCTTTCATATTTAATGCACCCACACTTATTATATATCATTTTGTTCAGGAGAAACAGGGATTTCCTGTCACATTACATATTTATATACTAAATATAATATGAATAAAATCTAAAAAAAAAAAGCTTGTGAAATTAATTAATTATTTTTTTTTAGTTCTGTATGGCATTTTAATTGTAAATGTCATAATACTGTTAACTTTAACTGCAATAAAACACACATATTTGTGTTCAGTGATGGCTCACAAGTACAATAGTACCCCCTATACACAAGTTTTATGGGGTTTTGGAAAGCTGCAGGGTCAAATATAGGACTGTTTTTAGTTTTTAGTTTTTAGTTTTTACAAATTGAAATTTGCCAGATTGATTATGTTGCCTTTGAGACCATGTGGTAGTCCAGGAATGAGAATTACCCCGATGATGGCATAGCATTTGCAAAAGTAGACAACCCAAGGTATTCAAAATGGGGTATATCCAGTTTTTTTGGTAGCCTTTTAGTCACAAACCCTGGCCAAATTTAGTGTTCATGTTTGTTTTTTGCGTTTTTCACACACAAACTGCACTTTCACTGATGATATCATCGCCGTGATACATTTTACTGTTTTTAAAACACTCATATTTGTGTTTAGTGTTGTCTCCCAAGTAAAACAGTGCCCCCCATGTACAGGTTTTATGGTGTATTGTAAAGTTACATGGTTAAATATACTGCTTGCAAATTAAATGTTCTGGATTTTCTGCCTGGGTTGTCAGACAGGTCTCTCAAATTATAATCAGTAAAATCACATAATTATGTAAAAAAGATTACATAAATATACATATATCTATTTAAATTCTACATGTATATTTATCAAATTATTTATGTAATTCTATGTACATATTTTTTTATACATATTTGTATATTTATAGTCCACAGCAACCCATCCCCTCTGTTCTGCTTGTACTAATAAGGAAGCATTAACCTGAGCAGCAGTGTGTGGCTGTGATTGTCTAAGAGTTTCAGCTGACTGCTTTTAGCCTATCAAAGTCACAGTTGTTGGTATGAATTGGTAGGGCTAGAAGGAAGAGATGTCTTCCCGGAGCTATTGCTCACAGAGGGTTGTAGTCAACGGGATATATTCGAAGCATGGGCTTGTCACCAGTGGGGTACCTCAGGGATCTGTACTTGGACCCATTCTCTTTAATGTTTTTATTAGTGATATTGCAGAAGGTCTTGATGGTAAGGTATGTCTTTTTGCTGATGATACTGTATGAGATATGTAACAGGGTTGATGTTCCAGGAGGGATAAACAAAATGGCAAATTATTTAAGTAAACCAGTAAAATGGTCAGAGTTGTGGCAACTAACATTTAATGTGGATAAGTGCAAGATA
This sequence comes from Pelobates fuscus, assembly GCF_036172605.1. Classification (NCBI taxonomy): domain Eukaryota; kingdom Metazoa; phylum Chordata; class Amphibia; order Anura; family Pelobatidae; genus Pelobates; species Pelobates fuscus. Next base: position 275,219,078 of record NC_086320.1, on the reverse strand, counting down.
ATGCATCTTGGATGTAAAAACCCAAGGACAGAGTACAGAATATTTGATAGAGTTCTAACCTCAACATCTGAGGAAAGGGATTAGGGGTGATTATTTCTGATGACTTAAAGGTAGGCAGACAATGTAATAGAGCAGCAGGTAATGCTAGCAGAATGCTTGGTTGTATAGGGAGAGGTATTAACAGTAGAATGAGGGAAGTGCACATGCCATTGTACAGAACACTGGTGAGACCTCACTTGGAGTATTTTACGCAGTACTGGAGACTGTATCTCCAGAAGGATATTGATACTTTAGAGAGAGTTCAGAGAAGGGCTACTAAACTGGTTCATGGATTGCAGGATAAAACTTACAAGGAAAGGTTAAAGGATCTTAACATGTATAGCTTGGAGGAAAGACGAGACAGGGGGGATATGATAGAAACATTTAAATACATAAAGTGAATCAACACAGTAAAGGAGGAGACTATATTTAAAAGAAGAAAAACTACCACAACAAGAGGACATAGTCTTAAATTAGAGGGCCAAAGGGTAGTGGATGCATGGAAGAGGCTTCCAGCTGAAGTGGTAGAGGTTAACACAGTAAAGGAGTTTAAGCATGCGTGGGGTAAGGCTATCCTAACTGTAAGATAAGGCCAGGGACTAATGAAAGTATTTAACAAAAATTGGGCAGACTAGATGGGCCAAATTATTCTTATCTGCCGTCACATTCTATGTTTCTATGTAAGTGTGTAATCTCTGCCTTAGCCATAACTTGAGTGGGGGCGGACATTGGGTGGCCAGGGATTCTCATTCAGTATTATACTGCTTGTAAATGGTTATATATATAATCCTAATTCTGTGTATTGCTGGGTGCTAGACCAGAGCACATAAATAACAAAAATAAAAACCAGTGTCTGCAGTCACAGACTTCCAAAAATTCAAGTTTAACATTAATGTTGATCCTGATGAAAGTCCCAAGCAGGAAGTTTCCATTCTACATGTGAAATAAAAATTAGAATTTTTGGAAGTCCTTGAGTGCTTTATATGTTTGTTTTTGTATATATTATTATTATTATTATTATTATTATTATTATTATTATTATTGCCATTTATTTAGTGCCAACAGATTCCGTAGCAGCATCTACACTCATGGACTTTAGCATTTTTTATTTATTTTTTAAATATATATATATATATATGTACACACTACAGCCTCTATCCCCCTGCGACCACTAATAGTATGATTTAGTAGTGTAAATGAATAGTGCCCCTGCAGTTTTGACCTTGGTATCTTTGTGAAACCCTCCCCTCCTTCCCACCCCTCCATCTATTGTTCCTAGAGTTGCTACTGTTGATAACATAATAAAAAAATATTAAACACTTGCACACCTTCTAATAGCTGATGTGAGGAAAGAAAGACATGATGGAGGCTGTGTTGGTAATGGTTCATGGTACCTGGTCTGGATGTGTTGAAGCACTTACTGTTGCTGGTGACATTTGACTGTCTGTCCTTGGACACCAAGGAGCAAAGTTGGGATGGCAAGACAGGACCCAACAATCGGGATTGTCCTGCTGAAATCAGGATGTGTGTGGCCTGGTGCAGGAGAGGAAGTGTGTTGATTTATTGTCTTGCCTTTCTTGCTATGCAGTCATTCTGCCTTTGAGATAATTACACATTTGGGCCCTAATTTTTATATGCTCCTAAATTTTAACATTTTGGTTATGGGCACAGACTATAAGCTACAAGGATGGCCATATATACGCTGGGGATGTGAACGCTATAGGAGTTGCTGAGTCTGTCCTCACATCTACAAATAACCTAGTTTTTGAAAACCTACAATTATTGATTCATGCACTAGAAATTAGAGAGAATGTCTCTGTAAAATATGTTACAGCATGTACTAAAGAGTTAGTAAAGAGAACTGAAAATGCAACAAGAACCAAGTTTCAGGTGTGGCATTAAACCAAATTGCTTTGTTGTGGCAAGGTAGAAAGAAAGAAAGACCCTTGTAGTATATAGAAGGAAATATTTTAATGCTCTTAAATATTCTCTGTTTTCTACTGAAATTTAAAATGTTGGTGTACTGACTGTTATAGCTGGAAAATGATTAACAGAGCAAGCACAGACGTAAGAGGGTTATTCACTAAGCAGTGATTTGTGGTGAACTAAAACCCAAATTACAAACAGCACTTACTTTGCCATGTCACTTCCTTGGTGCCCATTCCCACTTGGCTAAACCAATGCACCCCTGCTAATATCACACTATCCCCCATTAAAGGGACACTATAGACATTAAAACAACTTTAGCTTAGTGACACAGTTTGATGTATAAATTACGCCCCTGCAGTCTCACTGCCATTTAGTCGTTAAATCAATTGTTTTCTGTAAAGAGAGATTTAATGCTTAAACTTTCTTTACTGCATAGTCTGTTTAATTTTGAATTTCATATATCATGGACTACAGGAGCCTGCTGTGTGATTAAAGTTATATTAACAGAGCAGGAGATAAAAAGTAAGTACATTGTGCTATCAAATCTGATTAAAAATAAACCGTTTTTTTTTTCATGGAGGCTGTAACAGTCACAGCCGGGGAGGTGTGGCTAGGGCTGCATAAACAAAAAACAAAAGTGATTTAACTTCTAAGTTTCAGAGAGTTGAACAGTGTGACTGCAGGGGCATGATCAATACACCATAATTGCTTAATTAAGATAAAGTTGTTTTGGTGCTTAGACTATCCCATTAACGTTTATATTACATTTCATTTAACTCTGTTCCCCGTGCACTGCTCCCTGTAACTCACTTCAGAACATCATTGTAACCATGCCACTATCCCCTCTATGCCCTTTCCCTCTACCTACATATTACTGTCCCCATACATTACATCAAAAAAGTAAATAGAGCATGGCAGTATTATTAAAAAAACTATTGTAGATCCACTTTAAAGGGACACTATAGTCACCTGAACAACTTTAGATTAATGAAGCAGTTTTGGTGTATAGAACATGCCCCTGCAGCCTCACTGCTCAATCCTCTGCCATTTATGAGTTAAATCCTTTTGTTTATGAACCCTAGTCACACCTTCCTGCATGTGACTTGCACAGCCTTCCATAAACACTTCCTGTAAAGAGAGCCCTACTTAGGCTTTCTTTATTGCAAGTTCTATTAAATTAAGATTTTCTTATCCCCTGCTATGTTAATAGCTTGCTAGACCCTGCAAGAGCGATTCAAGTTCAATTTAGAGATTGAGATACAATTATTTAAGGTAAATCACATCTGTTTGAAAGTAAAACCAGTTTTTTTTTTCATGCAGGCTCTGTCAATCATAGCCAGGGGAGGTGTGGCTAGGGCTGCATAAACAGAAACAAAGTGATTTAACTCCTAAATGACAGTGAATTGAGCAGTGAAATTGCAGGGGAATGGTCTATATACTAAAACTGCTTTATTTAGCTAAAGTAAGTTAGGTGACTATAGTGTTCCTTTAAACTCAATCATGCTTCCTCTTTTCCTCGTCTCTATTGCTGTGTGTAGATGTGAAGCCAAGCCTAATTTCTGGCAGTGGGAATTAGAGAAGGTTCCCGTGGAGTTGTGATATATCTCCACCCAGTCTCCTATAAATGATAAGGACAAAGCAAGAAAGCAATAGTGCTTTCCTTATAGTGCGAGGTAAAGCTAAAGATTTGGTACTTGCTTGGTGTGTGGGAGCACTTGCCACAGTGCCCGCTTCCCACTATCTGTGTCTGAGATAATGCCACTAAAAAAATGGACAGCTTTTATGTTATCACTTGCTTAATAATAAAAAAGTGTCCATTGCACACCGACACAATGCAACGAAACACTGCAAACTGCTTTCTCGTTCAAATAGTCTTAAAATGTTGTGCATGCACTTACAAATATCGTATTATTTCTTATATCTTTTATATTTAGAATCGTTATTCTAGATTCAGCATTTGACAAAACAAGTTGATTTAAATTTTATGTTAATAACTAATGAGAAAAAATCATGAAGCCCTAAATAACTGTTCTAGTTAGTGGAGACTAACAGTTGTTTCAGGAAAAAAAATCTAAAATATGTATGCCAGCACCAATGTAATTAGTACAGAATAGGGACAAAGTGTGCACTGCTACTCTTTGTCTTAAGAGCTCAAGAAGTATCCTTAGGGGAATTAATATTCTACTTGAGTCTTTTTTTCGTCAAAACACTGAATGACAGACTATGACAGAACGCATTCTACGCACAACTTGTAAGACAAGCTAAACCACTATAGAATTAAGTGGTTAAAAGTGCAAGGTAAATGAACCAAATCAAGTACATTAGCATGACATAATTTTCACTTTTTCCCTTTTGTAATATAGCTATTGAGCCATAAAGAAAGCATTTAACGACCACAAAATGCTTAAAGAGAGAAAGATGCATAATCTGTGTGCTTGGATTACATAACTGTGGCTTAATTTATCTCATAAAAATATTAAACATTTTAAATATTCACCTAGATGGACATTCTACATTACTGCTGCCCCCACATAGTTGTATGTTCTCAGTTCTTGCACCCATAGAATGGTTCCCCCAGATACCTAGAATCAGAGTGTGTGGTTCAAAAAATATTTTAGATTATTTCATAAGGGATGATACATATGCTAGTATTTTATATTATTTTTTTTGCCCAACTCATTACACTTAATTTTATTGACTGCAAAAAGTTGAACTGCTGAGTTTACCTTGATGGGAATTAAACCAGTGACAATTAAATTTAAGCGGTTAGAGAAGAGACCAATGAGATAGCTCACTAGTAATATAAGATATGCCATATTATGCACATAAATATAACTAGAGTGGCATGGGTACACACAGTTTTACATAGATAATGCTCATTTCCATGTTGCTCTACCTAAAATTAGTTCCCTAAAAGCTGTTGGCAACTTAGTTGACTCTTCAGATTAAATACCCTAGACCATATATTTAGCTTATTGCTCGATGATTCCTGTTTACTGCTCAATCTGTTTCAGTTCCTGAAGTCTCACTGATCAGGCTATTTGACTCACACAGCCTCCCTACACACTTTCTGGAGAAAAAAAAAAATCTAAATATTTTAGCTTCACTTATAGCACTTCTTATCTTTGCATATGTGAATTGTCTGCTTGAGGCTACAACAGCCTCCTGTGTGTTATGTTTTATCTGACCCCTACTGTGCTTTGTATTTAGTTTAGAATTTCTTAACCTTCTGCTCTGTTAATAACCTGCTAAAACCTTCAACAGCCCAATGTATGATTAAAGTTTAATTAAAAAAAGCAGAAGATAAAGTAATGCTCGATTCGCTTCAATGTAAGAGTTAAATCAATGTTGTTTCTGTTTATGTAGCCCTTGCCATGCCTCTCCTGGCTCTGACTCACACACCCTCCATAGAAAAAATGGTTTCCCTTTCAATCAGATCTTACAGTACAGTGTGTTTATTTTAGACATTTTGTATATCCTGTTGTGATTAAACATTTATCATACACAATTTTGCAGGTTCTAGCAAGCTATTAACAAAGCAGAAGGGTAAGATATTCTAAATTAAACACACAGTGCAATAAACGAAAGATAAAAATGTTAACTCTTTTTAAGGCAGTGCGTAGAGAGGCTGCAAGGCTGCAGGTCTCATCCAGGGGAGGTGTGACTAAAGCAGCATAAACAAAGAGATTTAACTCCTAAATGATGGAGAACTCAGCAGTGAGATTGCAGGGGCATGTTGTATAAAGCAATACTGCTTCATTACGCTAAAGATGTTTTAGAGATTAATTTATACCTTTAAGCTGTTTGTATATATAAAAAAATAAATTCTGTGTGATTGGCTGAAATCATGCATCCAAATCCTAATAAACCCAAATAAAGTATGATGTGTCTCCAGTGGACAGTCAAAGAAGAACAACAACAAAATACCATTATTCTGCTCTTTTTTTTATGGGTGGGGAAAAACTGCCAATATCTGTTTTTGAAATAGAAGATTACAGATTGGCCTCAAATTTAGAAATCATTTATACTGAGATTCTGTACTTACTTACTGGTTCTTACTCTGATGTCTCATGCCCGTGATTTAGATTGCTCATCCATCCCTGTGCTTATGTCACCCTTGGGGCCTCATATGATATCACTCTTTCAGAGATCTATAGATGGGGTCTCCCTCAACTCATTATGACCTTGCACTAATGTTTTTAGATAAACTTTTTCAAATTATTTAAGATTTTGAATAAACTTTTTACAATTATTTTTTTTTTTAAAAATGTATCAACATATAAAAACCTTATTATTTTAAAAATGTATCTGAAACTATTAAATCAATTGAAAAGCTTATCCAAAAATGTTACATTGATGCTTATATCAAATGGATAAGCATTTAAAATAAATAACCATCTTGTGAGTGTATTTCAATTTGGCCAGTGTTTTATTGTATTATGCTGTATCACACTATGTTATGATTTATTATTCTACAACTGTATCCCCTATATTTTGTGTATATTAAAAATGAATGTTTATGCACCTTCAAGTAATTACCAAATAGCTCACAAATGTTGACAAACACAGTATGGGAATTGTGATTTTTATAGCAATGCCTTTTCTCACTAGAGCTGTTTACATTTATTTTATGTATTTTGGCTGCAAATATGTAACTCTTAAAATAAATAATACATGAAAAAAAAACTAAAAAAAAATGGACAGTGAAATACAAATAATTCTGAATCTTGATAGAATAGTCTACGCAGACTGAGTAATGGTTTAGATATAAGTCCAAAAGCTGTTTGAACATCATGAAGAATGATTAAAGGGACACTATAGTCACCTGAACAACTTTAGCTTAATGAAGCAATTTTGGTGTATAGAACATGCCCCTGCAGCCTCACTGCTCAATCCTCTGCCATTTAGGAGTTAAATCACTTTGTTTATGAATCCTAGTCACACCTCCCTGCATGTGACTTGCACAGCGTTCCATAAACACTTCCTGTAAAGAGAGCCCTATTTAGGCTTTCTTTAATGCAAGTTCTGTTTAATTAAGAGTTTCTTATCCCCTGCTATGTTAATAGCTTCCTAGACCCTGCAAGAGCCTCCTGTATGTGATTAAAGTTCAATTTAGAGATTGAGATACAATTATTTAAGGTAAATTACATCTGTTTGAAAGTGAAACCAAATTTTTTTAAAGCAGGCTCTGTCAATCATAGCCAGGGGAGGTGTGGCTAGGGCTGCATAAACAGAAACAAAGGGATTTAACTCCTAAATAACAGTGAATTGAGCAGTGAAATTGCAGGGGAATGATCTATACACTAAAACTGCTTTATTTAGCTAAAGTAATTTAGGTGACTATAGTGTTCCTTTAATTGAGCTGGTGAGATTATTTTTTTATTCATCTGTCGAACAGTTCGATCATTATATTTTATTTTAATTTCACAAAGTATCAACAGCATAAAAAAAAAAAAAAATTTAATTTACCAAGGCAAATTTCTAAGTCTGATAAGATACTCAATCATAATTATAACTGTGCATTTATTTTCATATGGTCCTCCCTCTACTGGCTAGAGCTGTCAATCCCCTGTTTTAATCAGTTTGACAATTATTTGTGGACAAATATTTTTCAACAACTTTGTATGCAGAGCAAATATCCAGAATCCAAGCAAGTTATCGAAGATGAAATGAACGAAATAATGAATTCAAAGGAAGTATTGAAACAAATAGATTTACGTTAATGAGATTAATTAGATAACTGGATTGCCCTGGAAATATTGGCTGGTTGTGTAGCAGTCAGACTCCTTCAAGCATTGTCAACCAGCAATATTCGCATCAGTTGTTCATTATTATTGTTAGCCTGGCAAGGGAAATCATTAGTAGAAACTAAATTAAACTAACATTATACTACACAATATCTGGATTTCAAGCAAGGAAATGAGCAATTATAGCAATTTGTATACAGTATGCACAATAATCATTAACTGTCATATTGTATAGAACTCAAGCATACAGGATGATATCAGCTGTAAAATGGCTATAGGGGATGTCATTATTGTAGTGGATGCAATAACACATTAAACATTCCAATAATGTACGGTATGACAAATAATGGTAACTAATATATGGTGTGCATATAATTGTAGGTTCATGATCTTAAAAGGTGAATCTCTATAATTTATCAAAACTGTACTGTTCTCTAATGTTTAACTGAACAAATGCATGTTGGTTCTTAGGTACTATGACATTGTTTAAAATTATTCTGTTAATTATGTTCATAATTTATGATTATTTCTTTCAACTAATATTTTTAATCAATTTAACACATGGAAAAAGAGACTCCATTTTTGTCATTGTGATTAATCAGACAATCTCAAGATGATATCCTGAAATTGCCTTGTTTATGACAAATAAATGGCTTTTTTGAGTTGTGTCTGGCAGTTTAATGCCCCACCCCCCAACTACACTGTTTGTTAATTTTTGGTTTATCAAGTACATTTGTCTTTTGAGTTTGATAAGAGAAAATGAATCCGTTAATGTGTCGATATACTCTATAATAAGGAGTGATTGCTTTTACCTAAGTTTGACTGCTTAATGTAAGATATTAAAAGGCTTCCCAACAGTCTCGATTTCAGCGTGACAATCCCTATTTTTATGTCTTTTCCAAATGTCCTGACTTTGCTCCCCGTTCACCCGCATCAGGAGAGAACAGGGAACTTAGACGTACTATGCTCTTTTTACATTGCTTACTGTTTTAGGGGGGATACGTATAAGGCCCTCATGTTCTAAATCGAAAATTACTAAACTGTTGTTGAAAAAATTCTAGCAGCTAATTGACAGCTGTTGATATCTAGCTAATTATGAAATGATAGACTGTGATCGAGGCCCAAGTGATATAAGTATTTTGTAATCAGCTTGGGTTAGTTTTTCCCCAACAAACAAAAAGTGTATATACATTTCTAATGTAATAATAATAAATAATTCATAATAAACACAATTTAAAAAATCTGTGACATGATCAGAGAAAAAGATCATGTAATGTAGGGATGTGCATGGGCAAAAAATTTGGTTCGGTTCGGCATTCCGAAATTTGGCACTTCGGCAATTCAGTTCGGTTCGGCACTTCTGAAATTCGGTACTTTGGCAATTCGGTTCGGCACTTCCGGGACTCGGGAATTCATCACTTTGCCACTTTGGGACTTCGGCACTTAGGGTAAGTGTAGCGTTAGGGTTAGGGGTAGGGTTAGGAGTAAGGTTAGGAGTAGGGTTATGGTTAGGAGTAGGGTTAGGGTTAGAGTTAAGAGTAGGGTTAGGGTTGGGTTAGGAGTAGGGTTAGGGTTAGGGTTGGGTTAGGAGTAGGGTAAGGTAAGGGTTAGGAGTAGGGTTAGGGTAGGGATAGGGTTAGGAGTAGGGATAGGGTTAGGAGTAGGGTTAGGGTTGGGTTAGGGTTAGGAGGGTTACTACCCCTAACCCTACTCCTAACCCAACCCTAACCCAACCCTAACCCTACTCCTAACCCTACTCCTAACCCTAATCCTAACCAAACCTTTAGCCTAACCCTGCTCCTAACCCTACCCTAACCCTACCCTAACCCTACTCCTAACCTCAACCTAACCCTAGCCCTACTCCTAACCTAACCCTAACCCTACTCCTAACCCAACCCTAACCCTACTCCTACTCTAACCCTACCCCTAACACTACTCCTGACCTTACCCCTAACCCTACCCCAACCCCAACCCCTATCCCTAATCCTAACTAACCCGTTTTGCCACTTTTCAGAAGTCCGAAGCACATCGCCACTTCCGAAATTTGACACTTTGGCAATATGGTTCGGCACTTCCAAAATTTGACACTTTGGACATTTGGACATTCGGACTGAACCGAATTGCACATGTCTAATGTAATGTATCAGTGATAATTTAAACATAGTCATTGAAAGGGGCATGCATCACTTGACAATAATTGTTTTAAGCCAGCAACCAAATACTTTTAAACAAATATACAAATTAAAATAAAACAAGAACAGCTTTGAAAAGTATGTAATAAACATTTATAAACATATTATAAACTTTGTCAGATTGCACTAATGGGCACGCCTTTCACCTAGGGGAATTTCTTCAGCCACTCACCCTTTCTTTTTACCCACCCTTACTCCGTTTCAAACCTGTCTACTACTAACAGAAATGGGGCATATTTGTGTAGCAGCAGGATATAGAAATTGTAGACTGCCCTACATGATTACACCGATCAGACTCCCTCTATTTCCACCATGTCAGGATGTTGCAAGGGGAAATAGATCTTCCAGATGCATGTGTGATTGTCAGACATGCCCAATACATTTTTCCAGCATTCCTAGGGATACGACATTGGTTGATTAGATCAGTGTCCTCCCAGGAGGGGGTAAGGAAAGCATAAGAAAGTAGAAGCAGGTAAAAATGAACAAAAAAATAAATTATAATTACCTACTTTTTTTTGCCAGTCTGCAGAATCGGGCAACTTTCTTATTCAAAGCTAATTCTTTTGGATAAGTCAGTTGTCTCAAAGTGATGCATGTCCCTTGAAGCATCATTCTGACTGAAACATTCCCGATCCTCCCTGTATTTTCATATACCATGGAGAGTGATTTAGTTATTTGTATCAATGTAGCCAGCATGTAAAGAACTTTATTGTTAGATTAATACATTTTTTTGGCTCCAATGATGCAGGATGTCCAACATGAATATACCCATGGGATTGAACATTGATAGCCCCTGGAACATTTATTTTCATAAACGAAATACCAGCTACAGTATTACACACAGATGTAGAAGTTCTATAGTTTGCAGCATGCAATGTCCGTAAAGCCATTAATCTTAACAGGAAATTGCACACGGAAAAGTGCTTATTTGATATAACTACAAAAACAGTATAAGAGTGCATGATCAGTGGTTATTAAAATAATTCATCACGTTTTAGAAAGAAAATTGTTGAAAAATATAGCTGCCTGAAGTTGTTTTGTTGGCATAATCAAGAGTAAATATAAAAGGATATAAAGGATACGTGCATCAGAAATATTTTCATATTGAATACAGAACATGTTATTTGTAGCTAAAAGCTAATAGCTCCCAATGAGACCATGCATGTCTGCAATGCCCTTAAATATTACCATAAATTACAATGAAAACCTACAGTGTAAGAGACAATCCTCTGTAACACGATCCATCGTTAAGATGGTTCACTAATTATATTACTGTGTGGTTTGTTCAGTGGTTGCAGATAGGTCCAATAAGCAACAAAAATATGATTGCTTTTAAGACGTTACATTTGTAAACAAAACTTTTTGAAGCTATATTTTTAATTTTTTCCAATGTAAAAATAATGTTCATCACACACAACAGAAGTATTATTTATTGGGAATTAGTTTTATCAATGAAAAGGCTTATTCGAGAATGTTTGCTTTTCTTCATAGAAGCTGATTCTTCCAAACTCGCCAAAATCACATGACCGCAGACCACTATTCAACCTCTTCCCATACCCTTGTCTCTTTCCTTAATAATAAGCCATTTCATTCTTAGTCAGGTAGGACAACTGTCACAACTTTATTGCAAATTTAATCCTAGCATAAAAACATATATAAGAACTGTCAGCTACTGTCAGAATTGAAACCCAGTATACAGTTCACCCTCGCAAATTTCCAAAAGTCCTGTCATCGACCAATAGCAGGCTGCAACTCCCCAAGCCCATTAAGGATAGCACTTTACTTATCAAGTTGGTGGGGCTAAACCGAATAAAAAACTGTGACAAAACAAAGGGAATGAACAGACAACACCAGCAAATATGATGGAATATAAAACATAACAACATGGATGGGTGTGGAAAGGGAACTACAAGGCTCCTGTAAGCAGTGTCCATGCGTCATCTGACCAGTTCCTAACATCCCAGGTAAGGTTAACAATAAAGATTCCATTTGGTTACCATGACAACCTATAGTGTCACGTTCCTCCCTTCTTAAGTGTTCAGCGGGAGGCCTGTTTCATAAGTACCAAGATACCAAATAGATACAATTCGTAATACCAGTAGGGCCGGTGCAAGTAGGTTTGCTACACCCCGTGCTGTGACATAATAATGTCCTACCCTTATAATCTACCCATGTCATGATATCACATATGCCCCATCCCTTTGTAGGATATTTTCATTAATCCAAAGATACTTCACATGCATATACACATTCATGCACACATATAGCCATGTTCATACACTCACTTATTTGATTTGTATTGAAATCATCATTACTGGGGTCCCGCAGTTTGCTGCTGAGACCACATTTTGTACAGTTCCCTGCAGCTCTGTGCTGTTACACAGAGGCAGGGAGCACACGTACAATGCACCCTTAGGGTGCACTACCTGACCTGATGGGATGGATGTAGCAACGTTCAGTGTGCATTGGGCATTGGCAGCCAGCAGATGGAGTCTGTCAGAGATGACTGCTCTGTGGTGGTGGGTGCCTGGCATAGGTGCCATCATCCAGATATCCTGAGTGCTTCCCTCTATAGTAGTCTGGTTGACTGGCCAGATCAACACTCTTTGCTGGGTCTGCCTGGGGATTCCAGTATTCCAGTAAAGCCGCCGCGTTCTGCGAATAGACATGCACATACCATTGCATTAGAGTGTGCACCTGGAAAGTAAGGACCTGCAGTGGGAGGGGGGAAGGGGCAGTGGTGGGGAGTCAGGGGCAGTGGTGGGGAGACAGGGGCAGTAGTGGAGGTCATCAGGACCTGGAGTGGGGGATCATGAGCAGTAGTCAGGGGGCCTTGGACCTGTAGTGAGTGGTTAGGGGCAATAGTGGGGGGTTATTATCTGTAGTGGGTGGTTAGAGGCAATAGTGGGGGGGCTTAGAACCTGTTGTAAGGTATTAGGGGCTGTAGTTAGGGTTAGGTCTGGTGGAAAGACAGCACCTTCTGGCCGGCATTATAAAATATGTATTATAATGCTGCCACGGTAAGCTACGGCAACACTCTAATACAAAGGAAGGAGTGGTGAACTTGGTGTGGAAGTATAGTATGCTTGGTGGGAAGTGGACGGCAAAGCGCCAGTCATGGGGACCTCTTGACCTCTCTGCCGGCTCGTTCAGCAGCCGGTGTTCCTCTGCAGTTTTCCAGTGAGCTGGTGCCCTAGGCCACCGCCTAGGTGTCCTAATTGAAGCGTCAGCCTTGAATACCAGTCTTCTTCCCACCCAGAATGACCATGTCCAACTTCTTCAGTTACTAGCGTAGCTTCCTATTTGTATCTCTCACATCAACTGGAGGATATATCACAAATATATATATTTGCTAAAAGTCATGCAAGTTTTTAGACAAATGTAAAACTGAAAATTAACGTGCCTTTTTTATTATTTATTTATTTTTATTGATATATTTTGTATCATTATTATTATTAGATTAGCCACTAAATAGATAGTAACACATATAAGCTTATAAATGAAGATGTTCTGGATAATTACTTTCAGTAAGAATAATGATGATTCCATCCCCTGAAGATGCAGGCGTCATGCCATGTAAGGCCTGTCTGACGGGCCTGACGGGTGCTTGCTTAGGATACTTGTTGCTGCAGTTGGCAGGAAGAAGAGACAGGTTCAAGCAATTCTCTAGCCTCCCAGTGTATGTGAACATTTCCACAAAATGTGATAATTTTCCCTGGGAATAGACCATGTATTCGAAGCAAAGGATGCATAGCTACTGTATAAACATATTCACGTATAAATGTGCACATATGGTACATTGTACTAAATTTGTTTATATATTGTATGCACTTTTTGCACTTTTGATGCACTTGCCTGCACTTTGAAATTTAAAGGTATAGCGCACCTTTTTTTTTTTATTCGTATTCTTAGGGTGTTTTTTTAGAGCTTAGGTGCTGATTTACCTTTTATATTGGTTTATATTTATTATCACTTATTTTACATTCTTAGCGCCTTTTTTGCTTTTTCTTTTTAATATTTTTCTACTGTATAAACATATCATAACACAGCAATGTGGTGAATAGAATGCTTTGTGGACAGTTTTAAAAATACGTTAATTAACACAATTTTTATTTTTTACTTAGACGTTCATCCTTTAAAAAAAAAATATTTGGGAAACGAAAATCTACAGTGTCCTTTATCTCGCAATATTTCACACAGGGTCTGAAATGTTAGTATAAAATCTATTTTTCTCACATACAGTGGGTGTAACAAAATAGATGAGTAAAAGTGGTCAAAACATGCCTAAAAGGTATTTGTAAGGATCCTGGAGGCATTACTAGAAGCGTAGTTTACTAAAAATGTAAACAGAATGTAAAACAAATGTCTGCATTGAGCAGTACAGACAGTAAATTAAATCGCATCATTCTAAAATAAAAATATTAAAATCTGTTATAGCATTTTTTATCAATATCTGGACTGTTAATCAGGGGTGTACCGAGGGGTTTACAAGAACGGCACCTACCGGGAGCGCAGGTCGAGGAGGGGGCAGAAAAAATCAATTGTCAGGGTGAGCAGCGATTTTTGCATCCCGCTCACCGTCACATGACTACCCTGCGCTCAGCATTAATGAGACACATCGTGTCAGGTACCATGACAGGTAAAACGGCAGGGAGGGGGGCATCAGTCGGTATGTGAGGAGATATATAGATGAAAGGGGAGAGGTTGGCAAGGAGGGGATATATGGATGAAAGGAGGGAAGTTCGCAAGAGGGGGGAGGAGTTTTGGTCCAGGTAGGGGTATATATAGAGAGATATAAACAGAGAGAACTCCAATGGTATAATACTGATATAGATTATTTTTTAAATAAACAAATATGTTTAAATGTCTATCTGTTCCTGTCCAAATCTGAGATGATTAAATTGCGTATACGCAGAAGTAAATTCACACTGACACACGGAGTTCAGGTTAAAAGCACTTCGAGAAAATGTAATGGCATCTGGTTAAAAGCGGGCTCGCAGACCCTTATAAGAGCAATATTACATCATCATTGAATATCAAGATAACAACAAATAAACATCATTAATTGGATTAGGTGTTAAGTGGCTATGTCAATGTCCACCCATCAATATTATTAATTGGCTCAAGTACTAAGTGGCTGGCTAAGTGTCCTCCCACCGAGAGGTGGCGTCATCTTGGACACGGGTGTGGACAGTTGGCTCAGGCGCCATCTTACTCAGCACGAGGCTTTACTCGATGGGAGGGGGGCTTGGGGCGTCATTTTGGGTAGTTAGTGATATCAGACTCAGGGTCAGGTTCAGGGCCTTTTTTATGAAAGAACATTTCATTAGAGCAGTTTCTCATGGGCTAGCTATGGTATACTTTGTTTCATGTTACAGGAACTTGATAATTCCGGTGTTAGTCATATCCTTCTAGAAAATACATACAATACATTCTCTTTCTAATATTCTAAATGCTGTTAGGGAAATCTGTCATATAATGAAGTTAAATGGAGTTAGTGCAAAAATGTAATAAAGGTTTAATAAAGGTTTTTGATAATTCTACATCAATACAGTAGGTTAAATTGGAAATATTAAGGAAAATATCCTACTTACAATACCCAGAGCATGGACCTGCTCTGGTATAATCAGTCTTGGGTGGAATGATCTAAAAATATAAAAAGAAAAGAAAATACTAAGGACTGGATATTTAAAATTAAAAATGGACTTTATTTAACAATACATATAAAAAAAAAGTGAGAAAATTTGATAAAAAGTAGCAATCCACAATGGAATTGAGTAGTCTCTGGTTTCAGGTCATCACTTTATGCGTTTCACTGTGACTCTCTCAAAAGTGATTTACTCATAAGTCTTAATATCGGCTTATATGGGATGTGATCTTCAATCAGTGAATTCAGGTGTTCGGTTTAAGTCAAGTCCGGATCGTCGAGTCCAGCGTCCCACTGGAAGTGGCACAATGATTGTATACATTTGCTCCGTTTGATGATAGATGAATGCCGTCCGTCACCAGGAAGTGATGTTGGCAGGATGTTCGTAAGCCGTCATGTTGACTAAGGGTGGCCAGCCATAATAACTATGCATATGGTATGGGAAAAAGGGAGAAATTAAGCAGTTATATGTATCATTCGGATCAGTACACATTTCCCATATGGTTGCACATTTCAGAGGAGAATAGCTTGTGTTTTTCAGTAGGTAATTTAGAAGATTATAAATGATAAAAATTAAATATAGTTATAAAATTAAATATATTTATAAAAAATGTACTATTGGGAGTATCAATCATTAAAAAATGGAACGCAAAATATGCCATATAAGGACACATACAAGGATATAGTAGTAACACTTACAATCTATAATTAAGTAAAATTGAAGAAATCAAACCCAGCATTTAATCCCTTTGGGTGCAATGTGTCTAGCTTGTATACCCATTCCATTTCTAATTTTCCTAGTTTATTCAGCATATCACCACCTCTCCAGTGCTTTGTGATTTTATCTATGCCGATACATTTTAGTAGGTTGGGATTGTTGTTATGTAGGCTAAAATGTGCGGACACAGAGTGATTTTAAAACCTTTTTCCATATTTCAGCAATGCTCGGCTAGTCTGACTTTTAAGGGCCTAGTAGTTCTTCGTACATACTGGAGTCCACAAGGGCACTTCAGTAGGTAGACTACATTATTGCTATTGCACATTATAACATTTTTTTATGTTAAACATTTTTTATTGTTTTTGGAAGTAAAATCATGGGTATATTTATTCGTTTTACAAGTTTTTTTGCAGACTATACATCTATTACATTTAAGAAAAAAACTCTCTTTTCATTTAAAAAAGTTTCTGTTTTCATTTGGGTATTGTTTGTTTTAGTAAAACACTTTGTAGGATTTAGTTTGAGATAAGTTGCACCTCTGAATAAAAAAAACTGTTTTTTTTTTCTGGAATAATACTGTTTAATCATCCTTGTTTGATATGTGCCAATATTCATTCATTATTTGTTTGATCTCTCTGTGAATGTATTATTTTGTTTATCTGAGATTTTTGCTATTAGTAATTCTGACCTATCTTTTTTGCTTACTTCTCCAATTATGGCTTCTATACTAGAGCTATAATATCATTTATGTATGAATTTTTCTTTCATATCATTTGCTTGTTTGACAAAGGTGACTATATCTGAACAGTACCTTCTGAGTCCTAAAATCTGGCTTTTGGGTACTCCATGTAGAGAAAGTGGATTGTGGCATCTAACTCCTTTTTAGTGAAATTAGCTGTTAAAACAATACCTTCATGATTGGTATTTAAAATAGTTCCATGCCATATAAAAAGAAGGTCATCTATATAACTAAAATAAGAGACCAGGTTCCCAGCTCAGCCATGCCCCCTCCATACAGTTCTAACCTCCCATTGAGACATGAAGAGGTTGGCATAGCTGGGTGCAAACCAGGTACCCATAGTTGTTCCATTCTTCTGGAGATAAAAAGAATCAGCGAACCAAAAATAGTTGTTATTTAAACTTCATCTTATGCCTTTAACTATAAAATCAGTTTGGGTTTGGTTCATATCATTGTGTTTTTCTAATATACTTCTTACAGCTGAGATTCCTTTGTTATGTGGAATTATGGTATATAGTGATTTAACATCGCTTGTGATTAAAACATAATTATCATTCCAAACTAAATTCTTCAATTTGTTAAGGAGGTCTATTGTATCTTTAAGATAGGATTTACTGAGTTTGATGTAGGGTTACAACATAATACCCATTGTAGCAGGCTGGCCGGCTCTTGGGTCATAAACAACAGAGACAGTTCTTTCTTCCAATATAAGGAAAGCTTTATTTAGCAAGCTGGCCCCAATTTAGCCACAGCAAAACATTAAACCAAAATAAATTTCTACTCCACACTGGAGACTAACATAGATTACCCTTTCTATGCTACTGGGCAGCTAAACTGACTCCAGCAGTTTAACAAATAAAAATAAGGGCTTGCAAAATACCTTTACTTTCCACACAGTTTCAGCAGTTTCTTTGACTCACAGTCTCTCTGTCTCAGCCCCAGCTCTTCACAGGAGAGACTGATTTCCCTCTGCATAGAGTTTACGTTTCTCCCTAATTGATGTATCAGAGCAACCTGATTTTTAACCCCCTCTAGCCAGGGAACACTGAAAGTGCCATTCTGGGGCTAATATAGCCACACTATATATTCAGATAGATTTGACAGGACCCAATGCCTGAGACAATGGGTCTTCCTGGAGGATTATTTAGATCTTTATGTATTTGGGAGGAAATAAATAACAGGGGTTCTTGGGTGCTGTACATTTAAATAATTAAACTCTTGTGTATTTAAAATGCTGTTCAACTTTCCTCTAAAAGTTTAGTAAGATATGATATATGTATTTCAATCCTCAAGTTTGTAATTCTCTAAGTGCCCCTCTTTCTTTTTTATTTAGATTTCTAACTAGATATTTCTCGTCTCTTTACCAAGCATATTTAACTCTTTGCTAACCTTCTTTTCAAATACTTCTAGTGCTCCGGATTTATAATAAGAGGAATAAAAAGTGGATTTTTATTTTTTTTTTAACTATTTTTGCAATTATTATCTGTCTCTTTTTCTTCCATTGGACCATGGTTACCTTCCGTTTTTTTTACCTAAAAAGTATTGTTTCAGTGTAGCATTTCTAACAAATTTATTAATATCTATGAACTCATGAAATCGATTAAATGTCCTTGTAGGTGTAAATTTAAGACCTTTTTAGGACATTTATCTGTGTATTAAAAATAACATCATGGTAATTTTCTTTTTTTCATTTAAAATTTGTCCAACCTCCCTTTTTTTGTTGTGTCTTCTGCCTGACCTTCAACTTGTTATTGGGGTAAGTGTTAGATGATTCGTATGTCTCTCTTTGTTTGAGGGAATCTCTAAAAAGTGTAGCCACTTCCCATTTCAGTTTCATTTCTTTGGTTAATGAGAACTCTAACTCAGACATTAATTCCTGCAGGTTATCAAATAATATTAAAGGTTCATATGGTAATAGTATAAATAAAGGTGAGTGAGGCTTTATGGATAAGATTGTATACTGCAAAATAAATGAATATAAAAACGTTTATACTCGATTCTGGTATTGAAGGAGTTAAAGAGGTACTGTCACTTCCTAGATTGAAAGTAAGCTTTTGGTTGTGCTCTTTAGAAAAGATCATAGATCTATTTTTTATTTTATGCACGTCACATTTGTGCATACTAGACTGCTAGAGAAAATGCTGAGTGTAGTTGGCATGACAACTTTTGGGCACCCAGTAGAGTCCGCTGGGAGCCTGTCGTCTCCAACATTGCCAGAAACTCTGCCACTGAACTAAGGTGGCACAGGCAGCCAAATTAGGCCGCTCCAGCTCAGTGGGGAGGAATATCCAGTTGACCGGCATGAGAGAAGTGCACAGCACTCCTCTCCTGACGGTCATTTCCACATTTAGCTCCCTCACATGCCCTGTAGAGGTCATGGGAGCTGGAATGTGACATCATATTCCAGCTCGCAGGACCTCTACAGTGCGCTTGAGGGAGCTATACAGGAAATACGGATCTGGATCGGAGCTCCCTCAGCGGGGCCCTGCGGCAGCCCACTGGACCCCAGGCTATGGATCCACTCCAGTTCTCCAGAGGGTAGGGAGACTGACCTCCACAACACTGTCCCTCCCTCCCATCATAGCCCCATTCCCTTACCTCCACAATACTTCCCCTGTTCCCTACCCCCACAATTGCCCCAGTTCAATATAATGCTTCCCTACCCTCCGCAATACCACCCCTACCCCCAATACTGTACATATCCCCCAACATGGAGAGCAAAAAACGGGGCGCAAGAGAATACTGAGAACAGGCAGCAGCTGAAATAGCCTGCCCTTCGGTGGGTCACCACTCAGTTCTCAAGCTGGTTTTAGCTCATCTTGTGCCATTACAGAGAGAACATCTCTGAAACATATCAGACTGGTCCTACCCATACAGGCAGTCCAGATCCGAAATGCCAGCAAGTTCCCTCTACACAAGAGACACAGCAACCCGAGACGATCATTTCAGGCTTCTTAGGCATCATCAGTGAGGCAAAGCTGATATCTCTCTAGGCACCGTGAGCCCAACATAGCCCAAGTCCCCCACAATACTGTTCTATCCCCCCTCCAACCATAACCCCAAGAGGGAATATGTAACACTAAAGGGGTTAAGAAATTCAATAGAGGGGTTACAAGGCACACAGGTTAAGATACATTTTTTTTGGGGGGTGGGCAAAATGCATATTCGCCTGTGTAGCCAAAAATCCTTGCACCCGCTCTGGTACAGAGTCACGCTCATTGGCTGAAGGCAGTCAGCTGATGCTCTCAACCAATTAGTCAGCCGTGCATAGTTAAATGATTCTTAAACAGTTTGGCTACTTACTCTGAGTGGTTGCAACGCTGCTCATGGCACCACAACCTCTACAGTGGGCACTAGAGGTTATGGAGCTTAGAGTGTTCTTTCATGTACAGCTTGTAAAACATGTGTGTTCCTTTATTAAGTAGCAATGTGAATATATACCTATAATATAGTTTCTGGATGCAAAACATGCAAGTATTTAACATGCCTATTCACGTCTGCTAATCTTCTATTGCATTTTAATTATTTTATGAAAAGCTGCAATGCTTTGTAGTTAAAATAAAAAATTATTCTCATGTGTGTAAAGTAACCAAATTAAAAAGCAGTAATAAAATCTGAAGAAAGGGATAACAATAAAAATGCTGAAAGCCAGAAACGCCAAAGACAAAATGCGGTTAATCATACTGCGAACTTTGAATAATAACAAAGTATTTAACTTCCAAGTATATCCTTGGGATGTTACATTTGCCCAACATCCATAAGGACATTCTATGATGGCTTGTTTTATATTCTGGGTTCCCTTACTCCCAATATGTAGAGACTTACAGGTGGACCAACATGGCGGTACATCCATATCCGTTCTCGAGTACGCTGGTAGCATTTAGATGTAAGATGTCTATACATATAGATATGAAATCTAGACTAGTGCACTAGAAGTGACTTGACTGGAGAGACACATGGAAGTACCCGTGACACGGAAATTGGAAAATCAGGACCCATATATAATGGAGATGCAGTACATGAAGCAAGATGACATTGTCGAAAAGCATTGTGTGAAGGATCTGGGCCAACGATGAAAGGACTCTTTGAGATCTGGTTACTTTTCCCTGCTTTGATTGACCTTTTTTATTTTATTTTAACTATATGTTTATAGTTACCAATAAATTCAAGTTTTTATTGCTATTATTGCCAATGGATCTGCATCTTCATTTTACCCTACAATGCTACAATTTGGACATTTCCACGTAGGGGTGTACTCACTTTGTTGCCAACGGTTTAGACATTAATGGCTGTGTGTTGAGTTCTTTTGAGGGGACAGCAAATTTACACTGTTACACAGGCTGTACACTTACTACTTTACATTGTAGCAGAGTGTCATTTCTTCAGTGTTGTCACATGAAAAGATATAATAAAATATTTACAAAAATGTGTACTCACTTTTATGAGATACTGTATGTATATTGATATGTATTTTGGTGTTTCCCATTGTGCACTTACACCTCTGTTGTGAGAAAACACCCCACTGGTGTTGTTTAGCTGCACTATTGTGTGTTTATCTATTAGCACCATTTCACTAGTGCTTCTTTAGAAGACAGTGAATGGCTGTGGGGGCGGAATCAAGTCAGTAGCTTAGCTAACACTGATCTCTCATTGGCTGAACTACACTGTGTGCCTTCCAATCAAATGCACTTTATTTATGTTGGTATCCAGACCACTTAATCTCAATGACATGCACATGCAAACTAGTCTTCCAATGGGAAAGCATTGGATTGACTGAGATCATGAATCTTGATCTCAGCCAGGGAGGCGGGGCAGCCGCATTGAGTTAAGGCAAGTAAAAATGACTTTTTAAACCCTCACAGGGAGGGCCAGACACATAAACTAGGGTAACATTATAGTAATAGGCATACAGTGTTTACATTCCTAAAGCTATAGTGTGGATCTCATTTTAGGCTTTGCACAGATCACAATAGAATGTCTATCACATCCCATGACCGAACTCTTAGTCCATTTTAAGGGTTATTTTCAGTAAATTGCATATTAAGGAATTTGACATTATGTGGTGCTCATCAGGAAGAAAAAGATGAGCACAAAAATGACTTCAAAAGGATCATGAGTCCTTCGACGCAAACGTCACAGAGACAGCTATACAATAATTGGGTTGGAAGAAGTGTAAGTAGATTCTGTTCAAAGGAAAGGGAACATTTTGGTGCAGTTATCTTTGTAGGTTCCTTAAGTATGACAAAGTTTGGAGCAAATTTACAGGTTTAATCCAATTCAAAGGACGAGAAATCTGTGTTCAGTGACTTTTTGTTACAGAAGATAATATAGAATAGGCTATATCCTAATGCAAATTATTTTTTAAGTTCTAAGGTGTCTTACCAGGTCTCTTACCATTGTGTCTGCAACTTCCACTGTTCAATTCCTCCGCTGATCATGTACAATCACCAGGCTTTTTTGTATCTTTTATTTTTATGTTTATTTTAGGTTAGTCCAGTTTGGATCATATCTTTTTACCTCTGATTTCCATAGTTACAGTACCCTACTGGTGCCACTTAACCAGCTTGCACGTCTCCGGAGAAGTAATTCCTTTATTTTGTTTCAGTTCAGAAGGCTTAACTGTTCTAATCTGCTAGCCCGAGACAAATTTGCTACTTTTAATATCACCATGCTTACTCTCAGAGTCTATTCTGCACCAATTAGGGTTTTTATAGCCCTTAGTGAAATCCTCTCAAAAGTATAGTTCCAAGATCATTGACTTCAACTGCTGCACAACACTCCTGAATGAACTCTTCCATGCAACGTCTGCTGTTACTATGTCGGCAAGCAGACATTTGAAACAACCAGTGGATTGCAATTGTCAGAACGAATGCAAAAAGCAGATGCCTGATCCGCTCCATATGTTTTAAGTGTGCAGGGCAATATCTATTAAACGTGGGCTTATTTCTGTTTATACTAAACAAACTGGCTGCTTAGCATCATGCTGCCCTTTGTTATTTTTTATTTTGCAACATAAGCAAGCAAAACATAAGGTTGAACACATTTTAAAATGATATATATTTTTATTAGAAGGATTCAAGGAATACAAAGTGGATCATATATTAAGAATTTTACTATTGCATAAATGTTCATATTGCAATACTATAACATACTATGGAATAATGTTTCTTAAATTACATCTTAATGCCAGATAATAAAAAGAAAAAAACTGTTTATAACGTATCAAATTCCACTTTTAATGGTATATACATGAACTAGCTGAAAGCTAATGTAAAATCTAACAGTAATGTGATTTCAATGAACAGTAACCATTCAGTAAGTTGACCAAATTAGATTGCACAATGTGCTTATGGTTTTTTTTTTTATGTATTGGAAGTATATATTTTGGAGAGCTTGCTGTAGACAGTACAATTTAAGCATAATTTGTTAAAGGAACACTATAGTGTCAGGAAAACCGCTTGGTTTTCCGGACACTATAGTACCCTGAGTGTGCCCCCACCCTCAGGGTCCCCCTCCCGCGGCACTGAAGGGGTTAAAACCCCTTCAGCTACTCACCCTTTTCCCCCGCCGGGCTCCCTTACCTCTCCTCCTCCGCCGACATCAGCATCCTTGTCAGCATTCTCAGAAACTGCTATGTTTACATCAGGCAGGGTTAACCCTAGAGGGACCTGACACCCAGACCACTTCAATGAGCTGAAGTTGTCTGGGTGACTATAGCGTCCCTTTAACTGTATTTTGTTTGCACAACCACCCATCATTGTACTAGGATTTGGTATCTTAGTTGTGGATTGTATTGAATGTGAGGACCCTGTGTTTTTTTTGCACTTCTATCTTTTCAAGTAGTGTTAACTGGTTTAGTTCACTGTAAAACCAGTAGTGAATATTTGGATTCACAAAATGCTAAAAATCATAATCATAGACATTAGCACTGTAGTGGGATTCTCTGATGCCGCAGGATATTTCATGCAATGTATGAAGTATAAGGCAGAGGTTCTGAATGATCTCCAGGAGAGAATGTTCTTTGTCCACTGGATGATGCCCAGTACTGAAACAGAAGAGTATGTAATTTTGTTGTTCCATGTATATATACATATTTTTGTTTTATTTGCATTGCTACGTAAATGCCACAAATTCAGTAACATATAGCTTTAGGACAACACATAGTTGAATAGTATCCTTTGCTTATATCACTCCATGGTTAGTGATGGTATTAAAGGGACACTCTAGGCACTGTAACCATTTCTTCTTATTGAAGGAGTCCTCTGGCATAATACTATTCATTGTTGCTGCTCCTTTGGCTTGGTTACAGAGTGTGTACAGCATTCAAATTTATGCTTAAAGCGACTCTCTAAAGCGACTCTTTATAACAGAAAAGTAATGTAAATTTCTCAAATTGGGTAAATCACCATGGAAACCATTAGAAACTGCAGAAAATTCTATCAAACAAGGCAATTTCTCCTGTCCACCTTCCATAATAGATGTGGTCAGACAAGAGAACATGCTGCACAAGGCACAGTGCTGGGGGCTGGTCGACTTATAAGAAGGATGAGTCCACTTGAGAAAGAGGTGTGTGTGTGTCCCTAAAGAGGGTGGCCATGCTGACTGACAGTCTGTGTCCTCAAAGCAGTTTCTTTCTCTTGGTTGTATGAGTTTATGTAAATAGCTTGGCCAAATTACTCCCTCCCCACTTCCCCTTATCCTGCAATCCCATACCAAATATGCCCTCTTTTAAATGCCTTCACAATCCCTGTCATTTAAACCACCTACTACTCTCTCTATAACAATATCCTTGCAAACTATGCCCTCAAATTACCTCCCCCTCCCTTCCATTTACAGACCATGCTCTTTACCACCACCCCGGGAGATGCATAATGTAACGGACCGTTTTGCTCACCAGAGGTTAAAAACCGTTTAGGTGATAATCCCCTTCCAGATAGACCAGCAGCTAATGCAATCACCAATCTCCTGCAAACTACACAAATCTTCCAACTCCCGAACTGCACACACTTGAATTCTCCAATCTCCCGAACTGGAAACACACGAACACTGGAATAGCTGAACAGGAAAAGCATACAATCCGCTTACACTCCTTGCAATCAGCATACAATCTAGTTCCCCCAAATACGAGACGACACTTCGGTTTGAGGGTTAAAACAGGAACTCTCCGTTTATTAACACACTTTGCTTATAAAGGATTCTAAAATGCAAGGGAGAGATTTACAATAATTACTCAATGCACCAATCACACCTGAGTTACCTCCCACACATCTCCTCCCCTCAGCATGACACATAATCCCCTTAATCATATACATCATTTCCCTTCTTTCTGGATGTACCCCAAATACTTCGAGTACACTCCTAAATAGGGGACCCCCTGATAGCACTGATCTGGGTGAGTACATACTCAAAGATCACCCAGATCGGACCAGAGGTTCGGGAGTTATAGAGGTTGAAAGTCATGACCGACCGCACAGGCAACAGTAGCCGAAAATAGTTCCATAAGGTTTGGCCCTGTGGTCGGTCTCTGTTCCTGGGTATAACCGTCTGAAAGTACCGAATGAAATACCTCTTGCTTGCCTTTATTGTAATCCCCTTGTTCGTATGAGTAGTTCTACTGAACGGCGGCCTGTTCGGTAGTTCCAGCACAAATCCATGGAAGTCTGGAGGTCTCAGCGGTGTTTGCTTAGTCGAGTGTCCGATTTTAGTTCCAGACACTCGACGGCAAAACACCGCTGTTCGGGAGTTAAGATGGCCGCCGCCACGTGTTCGATTGACGAACAAAGGCCACCCAGTGTTTGTTAATTAAGCTGCGGTTAACCGCAGCTTCAGGGAGGTCAATTGGCGGCACACGCCAGCTCCTATGTGGTCGTGCATTCGGTAGTTTGTTCGGTAGATCCAATCTACCGAACACCCCGGCAGAAAGGCACGAATAAGCCTTTCTGCATGGAAAATAGCAGGTTTAACCTGCAGGGCCATAGTCCAAAGGGAGCAGGTGAGCAACCAGGCTTCTACAGTGCCCAGTGGCGAGGTTGGTTCCGCCACATGTCTCCCCTTTACCAATCAGACTAACAGGGTATCGGACCTCCTGTTGGTCAGTGCCCTGGTTAGTCCAGCAACCCACCCACGAAGCACAAACAGCAGTACAGCCCACCCGCAATAAATGGTTACTACACCTGAGTAAGAGATAAACTTGTCCCGGTCCAGATGCCTCACCACGGCTGTGCAGGAAACTGGTAGGCTGCCTTGGTGGGTTGCTGAGTGGGCAGAGACCAGCAGTACTCTGCCCTGGTGCCAGCGCTACCACGGAAGTAGCCTGGTTGTGGAAGGGGGAGACCGATTGTCTCCCCTCTGGATACACCGCTCTGTGGCTGGGGGACAGGACCGACCATCCCTACCCCTTGTGCTGTAAGTGCAGAGACTACGGTCCCATCTGCACAGTTGTGGGGCTTAACATCTCCCCTTGGTGGGTTAGGCTGCTGCTGGGGAGAGGGGGAAACAAGCTCCTGTCCCTGAACCGTAGCCTGCCGCTGGAGAGAGGGGTTAGCAGACTCCTCTCCCTGACCCTCTCTCTGCTGGAGAATGGGGAGGCCGACTGTCTCCCCTTTTAATATTTTTTCCTGCGGCTGGGGTGCAAGACCGAGGGTCTCTGCTCCCTGCAGGACACTCTGCCGCTGGGGAGGAAGGACGGCACCTTCAGCTGCCTGGGGTACGCGCTGCCGCTGGGGAGGAAGGACGGCACCTTCAGCTCCCTGGGGTACACACTGCCACTGGGGAAGAAGGACAACACCTTCAGCTCCCTGGGGTACACACTGTCACTGGGGAGGAAGGACGGCACCTTCAGCTCCCTGAGTTACACACTGCCGCCAGGGAGGAAGGACGGCACCTTTAGCTCCTTGGGATACACACTGCCGCTGGGGAGGAAGGACAGCACCTTCAGCTCCCTGGGATACAATCTGCCGCTAGGGAGGAAGGACGGCACCTTCAGCTCCCTGGGACTTACTCTGCCGCTGGGGAGGAAGGACGGTACCTTCAGCTCCCTGGGATACACACTGCCGCTGGGGAGGAAGGACGGCACCTTCAGCTCCCTGGGATACACACTGCCGCTGGGGAGGAAGGATGACACCTTCAGCTCCCTGGGGTACACACTGCCACTGGGTAGGAAGGACGGAACCTTCAGCTCCCTGGGGTACACACAATCAGCATACAATCCAGTTCCCCCAAATACGAGACGACACTTCGTTTTGAGGGTTAAAACAGGAATTCTCCATTTATTAACACACTTTGCTTATAAAGGATTCTCCCATGCAAGGGAGGGATTTACAATAATTACCCGATGCACCAATCACACCTGAGTTACCTCCCACACATCTCCTCCCCTCAGCATGACACATAATCCCCTTAATCATATACATAATTTCCCTACTTTCTGGATGTACCCCAAATACTTCAAGTACACTCCTAAATAGGGGATCCCCTGATAGCCCTGATCTGGGTGAGTAACATACTCAAAGATCACCCAGATCGGACCAGGGGTTCGGGAGTTATAGAGGTTGAAAGTTATGACCGACCGCACAGGCAACAGTAGCCGAAAATAGTTCCATAAGGTTTGGCCCTGCGGTCGGTCTTTGTTCCTGGGTATAAGCGGCTGAAAGTACCGAATGAAATAGCTCTTGCTTGCCTTTATTGTAATCCCCTTGTTCGTATGAGTAGTTCTACTGAACGGCGGCCTGTTCGGTAGTTCCAGCACGAATCCATGGAAGTCTGGAGGTTTCAGCGGTGTTTGCTTAGTCGAGTGTCCGATTTTAGTTCCAGACACTCGACGGCAAAACACTGCTGTTCGGGAGTTAAGATGGCCGCCGCCACGTGTTCGTTTGATGAACAAAGGCCACGCAGTGTTCGTTAATTAAGCTGCGGTTAACCGCAGCTTCAGGGAGGTCAATTGGCGGCACACTCCAGCTCCTAGGTGGTCGTGCATTCGGTAGATCTACCGAACACCCCGGCAGAAAGGCACAAATAAGCCTTTCTGCAGGGAAAATAGCAGGTTTAACCTGCAGGGCCATAGTCCAAAGGGAGCAGGCGAGCAACCAGGCTTCTCCAGTGCCCGGTGGTGAGGTTGGTTCCGCCACACATAATAATCCTCAGGCTTCATTGGCTCATTTTATTGTGCCTGAATTCTACAAGGCACTGCATTTGTGCAGTGTATGTGAATGTGTAAGAGTAGTTGTGTGGAGGAGTATTTTGTGTAGAGTGAGGTATATCTATTGTTAGTGTGTGTGCCTTATTCCCACTACCTCTGCACTCCCTATTGTCTATGCATCTACCGGCTCCATACTCTCTCTATCTGAAAGTGGCTGATCTCTTTTTACCATCTATCCTTTTTTTTCCTCCATGCTCTACAGTTTCAGAACATAGTATGACATCCTTATCCACAAATAGCATTCTACCATACTCACACTGCTCTGACCATTCTTGGCCTGGCATCAAGGTGATGCATTAGTGTCCATACCTTCTTACGCCCTGTGTATTTGCAAATCACCAAGGCCAGCTCTGTGAAACTGCATAACATTGGCAGCCTTGCCCCTTCTGCTTCTATTTAAACTGCCTACCAAGCACTACTTTGACAGTGCCTGGTGGGATATGTTTTGTTTCAGAACTATAAATATGCAACAGAGCTGGGTTAAAACAAAAGAGTAGACAATTATAGAAATCTGCCAGTCAGCCCTCACCTAACACAGACACCACAACTTAAAACAGTCTGCTGATCTCTCAGATCAGCAGCCAGATTTATAAGTGTGAGATATGAAAAGGAAGGTCCTCTCTCCACCGTGATATCATAATCCCAGAGCAATTGTTTACAAATGTTTTGACACGTACCTGACTTTGATGGGCACTGTGATCCTCATGGTCTTTGAGCTGTACTAAAGGGGTAGTTCATACTTCCAAATTAGCGTACCATTACATTCCAAGTTGACATTTTATTAATTGGCTGACAGCATCTCTTGGACTCCTGGCACAATAACCACTGAGAAAATATCAAAACTTAGAGTAGGAAAAACTATACATGCAAGTCTGGAGTGTGCATAGATAAACTGTAACATTTTGAGTGAATGACATCTACATACCAACGGCGAGAATTTTTGTGAACTGACAGAAAACATATTTATATACAGTGACATGTTTGGCAGTTTACTGTTCTAAATGGCTACTCCAACCAAAAAGTTGTGTTTGAAGAAGACATTGGTGTTGATTAAAGTAACTCCTGCCCCTCCAAAAAATAAAACATGGAAAAAACATATCTCAATTCCAATGCCAAGTTCTCCCTTCCTTAAGACCAATTCTCTGATGCTGATGTCATTCTTCCTAGCTGCCCGAACTGAGGAGACACCATGGGCATCATGGAGGGGGGGGGTGGTGCTGGCAATGTACACCTGTCGCCTACATAATGTGATGTCCAATATGTACAGAATTGATATTGGCTAGCCTGGTATTCTTGTTACACCTCCAAAAACAAAGGGGTAATACTCAGTGTGTGCATCGTTTCATAGCAATACGCTGCACAAACAGATTCCAGGCACCATGATCACTAATTAAGTGGTCATGGTGCTTGAAGTAACCACTTGATGGGTTTTACTTTCATTGTTTTTACCAAGGAAAGGTTTATAATGGCATAGGTCAGTGTATGGAATTTACATTTTATTCAACAAACAGTAATTTGACACCAACGTTTAATGACGCATGGTGGAATTGCCAAATGTTCTGTATATGTGTTGGAGAATGTTTCCTTCCTGCCTGTTCTTGCTTTTCTGCTGTCAGCTTTCCAGAAGATCAGTGTATGGAATTAAATATTAGATCTGCCGGACTCATATGTGCCAGGGTGAACAGAGATTACAATTTGTGTGATAGTTATGTGCAGTTGTGTAATCTTACTCTGACTCTTTTTACATCCCTTATACTTGATTGCTGCACTTCCTCTCCTTAAAGGGTCACTCTAACCAGCATCGCAACTTTGCATTATTGCAATGTTGATCATGCAGAGAGAACCATGCACTATCATTTCTGAGATTGGCTTAGAATCAGAGTCAGCTTTTATAGGCTTTTAGTACACAGCCCTATAATCCCTTCCAGCGCTAGGATTATTGTCGCCCCAGGTGCCTCCTCATAATTCTAACTCTTTAAGAGTTAATTCACTAAACTGGGAATTGCAAAAAATGGACCTGATTTTAAGATAGAATAGTCCAGCTAGAAAAGATTCTTGGCGCCTGGAGATTTAGCCAGTTTGTATACTTACATTTTTTATTTATTTTTCCTTTCTCTACACTTCCCAGTTTGGTGAATAATATTAATGCTAAACCTAAATTCCCATATCCCTAAACATCTACAAAATCTGCCAGCCAATCATGCTATCAATGCTACCAATTAATGCTAATACCTTGTTCTTAAACTGAAATTTCCCTAATTTTCAAACACCCTCAATCTCTAATACTAACCTTCTAAGCACCCACAAACTTTAACCCTAATCTTAACCCTAAAACTCCCGTATCCCTAAACACCAAATAACTCCAGCCTTTAATCTATATCCTAAATCTTCTAATCTACACACTGTCAAACTCTAATTTTTGCTCCCACTCTTTCCGTACCCTGACAGAATTGGGTTATCATCGATCTCTGATTCCCTGGTGTTTCACTGTCCAGTGCAGGGAAAGTGCACTGTTGGGGTTATTCAGTAAACACTGGAATGAGCTTATTTTTACCGCAATTCTCTTATTTACTGAAGCCAAATATAGTTGGAATTCGATCGGCCCAAGCGAGTCTGCACCAGTCGTCTGGTTGCATTGTGTGTCTGGATTCAAATCAGTACTTTTTCATCCGCATCCTATCCTGCAAAAAAATATAATTCGGAAGAGTCACAAAGCATCAGTTCTAAGAGTGGCAAATAATTGAAAAGAGCTACTAAATAAAGCACTGGTTGATAAGAAAGGCTAGACATGAGCAGAAAGAAGCATGTTGAAAAGATTATGGACATTTTGAATTTGTTAACGAGAGGTGGTAAAATTATGAGAAAGGCCAATAGGTGGTAGGAACTACAGCAGTCACGCCTCGTACTGACAAAGAGAAAGAATAGTGAGTTTTGCAGAGAAATTGATGAGTTAGCTGATAAAGATAATGCATAGGTAAATATAAATGTGTTCCACATTTCCCCAGGTACACAAAGCGAGCTGCTCAGGAACTGATAAAATAAAATAAACAGAACAAGTGACACATGTGTGATATTAAATTCCTCCTTTCCCAGGAAGGCCCCTTAGCCCTTACACAAAATTAAGCTGTAAAAATGCCTTTCGTTAAAACAGATCTCACTAATTATGAAACAGTGCTTCTCAATATACACACTGAACTTTGTTCTGTGGACTTTGAGTTAAAGAGATTAACCTAATTATTGCTGGCAACAGGGTTTTTTTTCTCCAGTACTGTTTCCAAACACCGTAATGTATTGCTATACAATATTCTTATTTTCCTTGCAGCGAATGCATGCATATACACATAGAGCAAGAGATAGAGTTGGAGAAAGAAAGAGTGAGAGTGCAAGAGAGAACAAGAGAAGAGACAGGAAAAAAGGCAGAGGAAAGGAGAGTATGAGAGATGAAACAGAGATTTAAAGAAGGATGTAATAAATTTCAATCGTCCCCGGGTCCATGTTTAGGCAGGATAGGATACTAGTTTCTCTTTTTGCACATGTTTTTATGTGTTTATGTACCATATATGAGTTAGTACCATTACTAGGGTTTGAAATTTCAAATAATGAGTTTTCCAGCAAACAAAAAGTAATGTCTCATAAGGAAGAGAATGAGTAACCATATCCGTAACAGTCAAGAGAAAAATGCTAATTGATTTTTTTGAAAAAAGTAAAAATATGCTATACAGATGAGAAATATACATATATATATATATATATATATATATATATATATATATATATATATATATATATTTATATACAGAGGGGCCTCGGTTTACGAATTTAATGCGTTCTCCGGGACATTTCTTATTGAGAAAAATTTGTAAACCGAAACGCGGTGTCCCATAGGGATGCATGGAAACCAATTAATTTGTTCTGGAGGTCAGAAAATCAAAGTCAAAATGAGCTGGCATGGAAACCAACCCACAATGCAGAACACACAATAAAAGGCATGCAAACGAAGAAAGCTCAGCTCCCTACCTTTCCACAGCTTGAGAAATGCACCAAAAAGTCCCAAAACAACTGCAAACAATTTCCAGAAAGGCTCCAAATATCGATGCAAAAGCTGCTCCAACACCTCCACACTCTATGCCACGTGCTACCCACAGGCTCCAGCATGCAGGTGAAGGTGCTATAAACCACCCAGGTGCAATGCATCCTGGGGAAACTTGTTTATATTGCGAAAAGAAATTGTAAACCGAGGCATTATTTTCAATGGATTTTCTTTTGTAAACCGAAAATTATGTTAACCGAGGTGTATATATACACACACACACACTTTTTTTTCATATACAGAACACATGGTTAAACACAACTGTTTTAAATTAATCATATTTTAATTTGACTATTATAACTTTTGTTACTATTATTTTGTAAAAAATATTTATGGCTAATAAGAATAATAGTAGTAGAAAAAAATGCTTTATGATGTCATGATCATGTTGGTATTCATGCGAGCAGGAGTTGTCCCCTGTTTATTTTTACCTTCGATTTACACGGCACCTGATTCTCTCCTAGTAAGGTCTATTGAATGCAAAGCAATTATTCTGTTACTGTAATTTCTGAGACAGAAAGCATTGTGCTACATGCTGACTGCAGTGAAAGAGTTTATACTACTTAGCTGAGGAAATGGGATATAAAATTACTGATTATTGTCAGATGGACTTTGAACAGTGAATATTTTCAGAAGGAAATTGCAGTCATTTTACAAGGTTCACAACAATCTCTTGTACAAGAAATGTTGTGTATGAAAATGGACGGATCCTGAGGCTACAACTGAACACATTGCTCTATGTCACATGCTTGCCGCTGCCCTTTGTAGGGCAGAAACCTCTTATGCAATCACTGAACTTATTATTAGGGAGTGTGGAACAAAAACAGTCCTTTACACTTTGTATATCTGTCGTGTGTTTACCTTGGCTTTTCAGAAAAAAAAAAAGGTAATCTATTTTTTAACTTAGTGATCTCATGCTAGAGATATCTCGGCATTTCTAATTCATCAAGTGAAACTATTTTATCATTATGAATTATCAAAACATGATCAAGGTAACCTTGGAGTTATTTTTCCAGAGAATGTGCGTGTAAAATATATGTTTAAAATAACAATAAATACATTTCTTTCAATGTTCTGCTGTGCGAGAACCAGACCTTGTGTGCCTTGGGAATAGAATTTCTGTGAAATCCTGTTTCCACAATTGTCCCAGAATGAGTCGGCATTCCAGTAGGGCGTTCTGACAGAATTGTGGTAATTAAAAATTAGGTATCCATGTTGCACTTTTAACAAGTTCGAACGTTTGGTATGTAGATAATACACAATAGCTAATTGTAAAATTTGGCTCAATCAGTAGGGTATTTTATCACAATTGCTCTTACCAAAATGTTTCAGGGGTTCTGGAGCCCTAATAATAAATATGAGACTAATAGCTATTTCTAAATGTCTCATGAAGCTCTGTCTTGTATTACGGTTTGTTCAAGGGTTAGTGTTCTGAGGTAGTGTAAGGGTTAAGGTTAGGGTAAGTATTATGGGCACATATCAATTAACTTACCCCTTGGACCATTGTCACATGCACTAATTACATATTCAGGCATGCACCTTAAACATATGACTACTGTGCAGTGTGTAGATGGGAGGGGGATCATTTTACCACACAGACAGATGGTGCTAAAAAATAACCTGCAAGCAGGTTCTGGGATCACTCGCCCTTGGTTCCCCCCTGATGGTCGTTACTTCATCCTCCTTCCAGTAGAATAGAGAGTAATATAGTAACAAGGACGGGGGCACGCCAACCATTAATAACAAGACCAGTAAGTCTCAAGTGCCCTGTTTGTAACATATAGGTTTAGAGGTGTTCTGATGATTGTCCCAAGCAGAACCAGGCAAAACACATGCTTTGTTTACACAAAATGAGAATTTCTATAATACTTTTTAATCATTGCCCGAATATGTGCAACTGCATCTGCACATGGCATTATGTTTGAGGTAAATTGTATTGCTTGTCTGGTTGTTCTATAACATCTGGACATTTGATGTAACTTACAAACTTTTTTTTTTTTAAATAGAACAATTCAGTTGCACCAAAGCCCTACAAGTGACAGTTCCTCCCTTTAAAAGTCATTCAGGTGTTTGACATGCATTCTTTTTCATTTTCAATACTGGAGTCAAATATCAGCATGTTGATACTAATGTATCTCCAGAGTTGATCCACATTTACCCATAAAAATATGCAACTCACTCTTGCGGAAATCCTAAAACAGTCTGAGTTTAAAGGACGATTCTCTTACTAGACTGTGTACTTTACATGTGCTTCTAAATATTTATCTAAACTCGATTTAGTGAAGGAAGGCATTAATCAGCCACCAGTAAACATCTTAAACATGCCATTGCCAGCAGCCTTTGTAATGCAATGATTAGTAATGTTTTAGTGTCACATTTTGCATTTATATTTTTTTTTTAGTTTTTTTTTTCTAAACATCATTTGGGGCCCAATAAACTCATGAACTCTACATATTTCAATAGCCTATGTTAGCATGATAATACTTATGCAACACATGAGACTGGTGAGTATAAAATAAAAAGAGCAACAAAAGTTGTCTCATTAATAATATCTCTTAGCCAACCTGAATCTGGTGGGATAGTGTCTCTTTGGAACAATGTCTCTTACCATCCCAGGTTATTCCCTTTATGTGTGCTTCAGAGGATATTTCCCAAAAGCATCGAAATTAACACACGCTTAGGTGCCCTTCAGCACCCTCATCATATATAGGTATTGAGCGAAACTTTGGAGAACCTTGTAGGTCATTATAATAACGGTGACCTAAATTATGAGGCTCACTTGAGACACAATATACCAGAGCAGATGTCTCTAAAACAAGTTTTCCTACTTGCACATTTTCCCTCTTGTTCTGTACCAAAATGAGTATACTATAAAGAACTTATGGATGACCTATGTCTAAGGCATTTGCACAGTGTATGAGTCTAGAGAAGAATGCATGGACTCAGCGATCTGATGTCTGATGCAGTTAGTAGTAGACATGGGCTTCTGAGTGTTCTTAAACTGTAGTAACCACAGAGGATCCTGAGGTATTGCACCACTGATATCAATTGAAAGGTGATGTATGAAAGGTGGTAAGTTTGCCGCAGAGAATAGTGCACTAAGAGGGAGACATGGACTTGAGTATTATCAGCATACTGACACACTACTGTCAACAACCCCCATATGATATCAGAGTTTTAACATATACATTGAAATATCAGTAAAAGTATGGAACCTTCTCGAATCATTAAAGGGCAGAGTCCCGGCTCAGCTATTAAGTATGATTAGAATCATTTTCATAGTACATCCCATGGCCACTCCCACATCATTATATTTTACCCTTAAAGTTATCTGAAGTGGTCATGGTGCCTGGAGTCTGTAAAGTTAAGCACTCTATATATGGAAATGAACCTTTTGCTGCATGAGGTGTAACTCCACTTCTGGCAGCGTCACTGGGGTGTCATCAACCAGCGTGGAACTAAAGTTCTGAGCTGGCTAAAGTAAATTATGTGCATATTTGTATGTACAGAACTACAATTGTTGGCTGAGAAAGATCATATAATGGTCACAACCAATGAATGGATGCACCTCACAGTCACACTTAAAGCAGACTAGAAGACAAACCATTGTAAAATGGTTTGCTGCTTTACTGGCAAATGGAGCTGGGGCACTCTTGTAATCATAACCATTACAGTGGTGTTATGATACTTGGAGGTTTGATCTTGGGGTTCTTTAAGGTTTAACCTTGGGGGTTCTAAACATGAGTTCCTTTTGAGATGGTGATAAAATGCAGCAGAATTTCCGAAAGTATATTATTACTTTTACTACCAAGTTAATAATAAATAATTAATACCAAGTTAATAATAAAACAGTTAACAGTTATTTGAATACATCGATTTTCACATAACCTGGTTACAGGCATTTGTAAAGAACCTTCTGTTATACTAGCGAACACGGTCAGCTAGAAATGCAATTAGAAAATAAAAATAGTGTCATATTTGGCCATACACATAAATACCGTTCAACTAGACTTGTATGGCAGGCTGTTGTTTCAGCCTCCAGAGAAGCCCTGCAGTGTGCCCAGGTCTCTCTGTTATTCACTATCTTTGGCTGCTAAAATGAAAAGAGTGATGTGGCATGTCAAAAATGAGATTGAAACCACGTATATAGAGAAGTTTAGGGAAGAGGTTAATCAGTCTGAACTCAATGATTCCGGATACACATACCACACAAGTAAAAAACGGTAAGTCTTTGTATTCTCCGTGGAATAAATTATTGGTTATTATTCACTATTGCACACATTCTACTTAAAGAGGTGGAAAAAATGTGTATATATTTAAATATCTTAGTCATAAATGACATTAGTCACATCTAAAATATAAAACTAAATGTTTTAACTGACCACTAAAGTCATATAATTTTAACCCTGTAATGTAATGCAGCATTTTATAAACTACAATGTTTACATTACAGCGTTAAAGCCACTTCTATTGACTGTCTTCCTGACAGCCACTACAGATGCTTCCTCTGCACTGTCTGAATAAAACTTGGATGTGTCTACAGTGCTCTCCATGCATGTGGATCAGATTCCCAATGTTCCTCTATGGGGAGCATTGCATTGGACCATCGCTTGAGGAGGCCATGCTTCCAAACTGAATTCACAGGAGGAAGAGAGCACCACAGAGACAGACTAGGTGCTGGAAAAAGGCAAGCAAAACTTCTATTATATTCATTTTTATTGCACACATGGCAGGGACCTGTATATAACTAGCGTCAAGGGCACTATAGTGTTTGGAATACAGGCTTTAGATTATATTGAGGATTAGGACAAATTCACAGACAAAAATCTTTGTATATATTTAGCTACTTATCCCTCGTGGCTTGTGGACATTTAATTACAGAGATTATCAACATGTTTATTTGCAATTGCACAATACACCATTTATTTTTAGAAATTGATTATTTATGTTTCAAAGCTTTCTGGTTATTAAGTAACCCCGTTACAACTGAAGTTTGTCCTTTTCTATATTAGTGCAACAGTTATTGGTTTGCGTAACTAGTGCGTATGAAATTAGGTACAGCAATATTATTTTTAAATCTTTAATTTTTGTTGTGCATTGTGATAATCACAGATATAAAACATGGCATCAAACAAAAGTAATAAAAATTATCCATCATACTAGCCATATAAAATAAACTGCAAATTAAAAATAATAACAGCAGACAGAATGAAAACGCATGAAAAACCTCCACCAAGTTACTTATTGAGATTAAAGACACAATGAAACACCTGAGCTGAGACTGCAGGCCACCTCGAACCACACTAGCCCTTAAAACGCCAACATGGGGAACATGACTGCCATGTAGACCCGTGATCGGTCTAGAACTTCATCAGACTCAGGTAAATCCCCAGTAATACATCACGATGACCATCTTACTAGCAGGGTCATCCCAGGTGAGGAGTACACGAGTCGCTGTGTACGCATCCACCGAACTGGCCCTCTGTCTAGGTAAGTACTCAGCATGCAGTGGCAGGTAAGAATCCAGACAGGAGTATGGGGGGGTCTTCAAGAGTTCAAGACCCTATGCAAGAGTCTTCTGACACTCCTCTCTGATAATTGTCATGTGTCAGCCATCTTATGTGACCTGTGCTGGCTTGTTGTACAAGTTTCACAGGCTGCTGTTTTACCAGGACTAGTTGGACATCCACGGCAGAGGGGACCGGAATAACCTCCACCGATACAAAGGGGGAGAACGGGGAAACAAGAACAGTCTCCACTTTGTGCCAATGTAGTTCACACCTCAGATGGGAGATCAGCCGATTCCCCCACCAGACAGGCCTCCCAGGCCTTAACACTCTTTGGCTGAAGTACATTGCTGGCCCAAAACAGACAAGTGTCTGACAACCACCCAATCCCAGATGGACTCCAAAACCCATACCAGAACACGGCAAAATCCACAGGTAAAGCTGAAAATACAATTATAATAATGCTAGTGGTTGTGGCGTTCACTGTAGCTGTGTCTGCTCAGCATGGCCGCTTAGCCTTGCCCCCAGTACAGCAATATTATATACAGATTCCTATTCAGTGATACCTTAATGTTTAATTTTGTAAATGCCCAGACGTATTTGTTTAGCTTATCTATGCATCAGGCAAAACATTATAAGGTTACAAAGAATGTATACTTATATTTCTATACTTCTTACATACTATCAGGACATACTTGAAAATGAGAGAAATTTATAAGTATCCTGGAAAATATTTTATAAATAAATAAACAAATACATATTCTAAAAAGTTAATGTACAAGATAATAAATCAATTTTATAAGAAACAGTAGATATAAAACTAAAATACAAATTGTCAAATAATTTTGTTGAAGTATAATCCCTCCTAAATCCCTTTTCTGCTGGTTGTTATTTAGCTGCACAGTGAAGGCTAAATCCTGATGGATAAAGGTTCCTATACCTTGTGAAAATGCAATGGGATTATATATTTTACAGTCCGTAAAGGAAACTGACATTTCTTGGAGAAATTAGTTTCTCCTTAGTATGAGGAGCATCACAGGGTAAGAGGGAATGTGGAGCTTGATTTGAATTTCAGATGTCATTGTAATACAAAACAAAATCAAGTCTGTGTATAATCTGGTAGAGACAAGCCAGATAATTAACTGCTTCCACGCAGATAGCAGATTTTACGTACATTTGCAACCCACACTAGAGACACTTGGTGAAATATATTGCATTAAGAACCAGTTCGAAATTAAAGTATATATATTGTTCCTATAAATATTGTCGCTGGGAATCACATATATGTTTTAGTCTTGATGTAGTTTAGCTGTTTCTTTTGCAAGCAGAAACATCTTTGCCAGTTGGATAGTTGCCATTACCCACAATGCTTCACAATACAATTGTATCATTTGTAACCACACTTACTGCCCGGCTCAGAATTCATTTTGAAATCTAAGATTAGCAGGGCACCTGATTCAGTTCACTTTCAATCTTGCAACAAAGTGTTGGAAAAAAAAATAGATAATAGAAAGCTAATAAGTCTGAGAGACATTTTTTTTTACAAGTAAGTGTCTATGTATTTGACTTCACCATACATGTGATGGCAGGCTAATTTGTAAAGAAACTGACTAGAATAACATTTAATTTATAAGATACAATCTATCATATACGCTAAACCTTAATACACTAGTGTCTGAACTCAATATATTGATACAAATAATATATGACCTAATAGAAAACCAATTAGCAAATATGGCTACCCTTCAGATTAGGGCATCTTTGAAATGCAAGAAGCTGGTCTCAATCTTGTCAGGGGATGTGTCTTACTTAAACAGTGCAAGCAGCAGTTTTAAGAGAGTGGTGAGATAGACTCAGCCACCATTTACACAGATATAAGTACAATGCAGAGATACCCATACAATAGACAGAGCCAGGTACAATACGTAGATACCCATAGAACAAAGAACCAAGTCAGGAAAGGGTACAGGGAAGCAGCGCCTTCTGGGTGTCCTCAAACTTGTATGGTGTTACCACTTGGGTAACACTTTGAAAAAGGCCTTTTGGTGAAACGCATTGGTGTTTTTATGTCATTGGTTTTATTATCTTTGTTTTAAATAAAACTCGTTTTTTACCTTATCTGTACCTTCCTTATTTTAACCCTGAAGATTTTATCCGGAGGAGCCACACTTTTTACCTCCTTGGTAGGGAGGAAACCACCTACGCTACACAGGATTGAGCGAAAACCTAATTGTTTGCTTTCCTTATGTGAGTATGCCTCCTTTTATTTTGCTTTTATAACAAAGCAGAGAGAAACTATTTTCTGTTTTTAGTCTCATTTTATGTAAGTGGTGAATATCTGTAACACTGTAATTTGGAGGGAAATACCCATAAACTACACTTTAACTGGCCCTTGACCCTGACCTACCATCTACAAGGAACCAAGCTGAGCAACATATCCACAGGGGGGGATAATACCACCCAGGCGCATATATCTGGATCAGAGGATCCAGAAAATTGTAAGTGGCATCTCTCTTATTTTACCTCACCACCTCTAGAATATACTAAACTATATTCTGTTTTCTGTCCTCATATTTTCCATACTGACTCACCACCATATGAATTTGAGGACACCCAGAAGGTGCTGCTTCCCTGTACCCTTTCCTGACCTATACCTATTTACGACCAGACAGGAGAAACTCTGGTTTGGGAAGTACCAGATGCCATACCCGAATATAATATGCGCTAGGAACCTCACCATAGGATGTAAAAGAACCAAGTACCATAAATGAATGCTCACTCAGTACTTAGAGTTGAGCCTAATACAGAGATGCCACTAGAGTGTGAGCTTGTTTGAGCAGGGTCCTCATCAAACTATTGTTCCTGTAACATCTTAAAATTTTTTAATTTATTGTTAAATATCCCCCTTTATAATATTGTAAAATGCTGCAGAATATGTTGGCACTATATAAATGTCAATAATAATAATAGTACCCATACAACAGACAGAGTTGAGTATAACACAGATATGCAATACACAGAGCAAGGCACAATAAGAAAATACCTATAACTATCCTACACATCCAAGGTTACTAGCATGGGTACACCGAGCTGTAATGCAGAGATACCCACACAGTTCACACAGTCTCTGTATAACGATGCAGTTATCTATCTAACTCTAGCATTCTAGTCCTTACTAAGTCTCTAGCCCTTCCTTTTCTGATCTCATTTTTAGAAGTGCTAGTGCAATGAGTATTCTAAGTCTGACAACTTTAACTTTCTAGTAAATTCTTCTGCTACTCTGAAACATTCCATCTACATTACACTTTAAGCCTTAAAGGGACACCTATACTCACCAAAGCAACTTTAGCTTAAAGGACCACTATAGTGCCACTCGTCTTCCTGGCACTATTTAGTCCTTAGGTCCCCTCGCCCCCAGGGCCCCCTTCAGCCACTCACCTTAATCTCACCTCTCCTCCCCATCCGACGTCAGCTCCCGAGTGAAGCCGATTGCACATGCTTTCCTATGGACGTTCTGCATGCTCAATGCGATTTTCGCATTGAGTGTCACGGAAGCGCCTCTAGCGGCTGTCACAAAGACAGCCACTAGAGGCTGGATTAACCCTGCAATGTAAACGTATCAGTTTCTCTGAAACTGCTATGTTTACAGCTGCCGGGTTAAAACCTGGGGGACCTGGCACCCAGACCACTTCATTGAGCTGAAGTGGTCTGGGTGACTATAGTGCTCCTTTAATGAAGTAGCTTGGGGTATAGGTCATGCCTCTACTGTCTCACTGCTGAATTACTAGCCATTTAGGAGTTAAATCACTTTGTCTATGCAGCCCTAGTCACACCTCCATGCATGTGACTTACGCTGCCTTCCTAAACACTTCCTGTAAAGAGTCATCTAATGTTTACACTTCCTTTATTGCAAATTTTGTTTAATTTAGAATTTCGTATCTCCAGCTCTGTTAACAGCTTGCTAGACCATACAGGACCTCCTGTATGTAATGTAAGTTCAATTTACAGAACAGGAGATAAAAACCTTTAAAGTCATTTACATCTGATTAAAAATGAAAGCATTTTGTTTTCATGCAGGCTGTGTCAGTCACAGCCAGGGGAGGTGTGGCTAGGAAAACAAAAAAAAGGAAAAACAAAATTGATTTAACTCCTAAATGGCAGTGAATTGAGCAGTGAAACTTCAGCAGTATGATCTATACACAAAAAAATCCTTCATTAAGCTAAGGTTGTTTTGGTAATTGTAGTTTCCATTTACAGGATACAAAAAGATGCATAGTGTGATACTATAGTAGTTCAATTTGTTGAGAAGAATTATGATCACCAACATTTAAAAGAAAAATACAGGATCACGCTATGTATCTGTTTTGTATCCTTCAAGGTTTCTAAAGTGTATACATACACTGAATACAGTAGATTCTCTTCTACATCGGGTACTGGATAATACAAGTCCTTTCATTTATATTTAGGTTTTTTTTATACTGTTTTACTAGTATTGATTAATACCTGAATGACTCTATTTACATTGTAAGTGATAATAT
This sequence comes from Pelobates fuscus, assembly GCF_036172605.1. NCBI lineage: Eukaryota > Metazoa > Chordata > Amphibia > Anura > Pelobatidae > Pelobates > Pelobates fuscus. Next base: position 275,176,735 of record NC_086320.1, on the reverse strand, counting down.
TTGTCATTGTGGTGCCCCTGGTTAATTTGATATTTGCGGTTATATCCACTAAGTGCAGAAACTTGGTTTTTTTTTGTATTTTATGTCATTGAAATTTGGGGACATTTTTATGTGTATAGCTGCTTACACATGCTTATTGTTTGTGATTGACAGAGAATTGTTTTAGATTTTATGTTTATTATTTTTTATGTGCTCTCTTGTAATTTTGTCTCCATAATTTATAGATCTACCAGCTTTAAATGAGTGGGACATTCCATTTTGATATATGATCTTCACAGGCTAAATTGCTATGACATAATTATTCCATTATTGGTCCTTAAGAGATTAACAAAATTCTTAACCTGTAAATTGCAGTTATTGAGGTAACTGCCAGAACATTCCTACACAGATATTTACATATTATAGGTGCCAATCAATAAAATGTTATATTTCCAATATAATTATGTAACTTTGCTAAATCCTGGAAATATTAGGTTTGAGGAGAGTGATGCCTAAAGGATCACTATAGGCACCCTGACCACTTCAGCTCAATAAAGGGGTCTGGGTGCCAGGTCCACCTAGTGTTAACCCTGCAGGCTGCAGCTGTAAACATAGCAGTTTCAGAGAAACTACTATTGAGAAGACGCTGGACGTTCATAGGAAAGCATTGAAAAATGCTTCCAATGGACTGTTTGAATGGGTGCACGGCTCTTGCCACGCATGCGCATTCGGCACTGATGTCGGCAGAGGGAGGAGAGTTCCCCAGCGCTGAGATAGCCCGGTGCTGGAGAAAGGTAAGTGATTAACCCCTTCAGCCCTGCGGGCGTGGGACCCTGAGGGTGGGGGGGGACCTAAAGACCCTATAGTGCCAGAAAAACGAGTTTGTTTTCCAAGCACTATAGTGGTCCTTTAAACATAGCAGGGTAAATGATTTTTGGACTCTATTTCCCACAATGACCAGAGCATGAGTAATGTAATGCACTAACATTTACAGAAGCAAGTTTAGCTATCACTACTAATCTCAAATCAATCTGTAACTTTCCCCCCAATGCCTGTGAGCTCTTTCCCATAATGCTTAGCAAGCTAGGCTGACAGACTCTCATGGAAAATGTAGTTCATATACATCTGCATGTTAAGGTTAGTCATTGCTTCCCTAACCTGTATATTTGAGAATTGAGTTACGCAGGAAAAAAAATATTTTATTGCAGACAGGAGCCTCCTATTGTACTTACTCTCTACTACTCCAAACAGCAGCAATGCAAGAGTTAAATAACTAGTTTAAATGCACTAGAAAAATTGAACAGTTACAACCAAACATGGCATACAGGTAACCAATCACCATGCAGCATTGGTAATATAAGTCCCAAGCATGTAATCCAAGACGTTTTTCAAAGTGCGATACCAGAAGTGAATTCATAACCGTAGAAACGTGATATGAAGAATAGATCTCAGGAACAGAAGGAAAATCCCCTGAACACCACCCAGGTTAAACTGTAAAAAAAAACAAGAAAATAAGACAAAGGATGGCTTAATGTTGGGAGGGATAATACTTACCTCCTGCCCATATTTTCTTACACAAAATGATAGGGAAAATCTTAAAATTGTATTGCAGACAGGAGGCTCCAATTATGCTAGTTAAAAACTATTAGAAAAAAAGAGGAACAAATTATAACAAAGTTACCATAGACACATGAGAAACAGGATGGAAATAGAAAGTTTTAAAATTAGAATCAGAAGACCAATTGAAGCCTTTAGAATATCAAAAAGTGAACCTCCAGCTTGAAAAGCTTTAGTGGACATAGAGCCTATACTAAAGTGAGGGCCAAATTTACTAACATTAATCTCTGCTAAAGACATTGTGTTGCAAACAGATCTAGATAGAGTAACTAAGGAAATAGGAGGGGTTTCCAGTAAGAAATGAGACATTAGAAATGAGCAATTGTGATATATCTAAATGCTTGACCACGGTTGCTTAGGATTGGTAGCATTTGAGAGATTTGACCACACATAGGTTAGGGTGTTCCATAAAACAGGGACGAAAACTGATTTAATATTGTTTTTTTGTGCATCTGAAAATTTGAAACGGAAGTTGTATATTATCAGTGAGAAATGTCTAAGTCTCTTTTAGAAGATATTAAACAAAGCAGAATTGACCATTTAAAAGAAAGGAGTTTAGGAGATAACAACTCATTGTTACCCCAAGTCTCAAGTAATTGGAAGATCAAACTAACATGCCATTTTCCTTAAATCAGAGATGGGGAGGTCTCCGAAGACAGATACCTCTTGTCAATTTACAAATGAATGGATGTTTGCCTATTCTTAGATTATAAATTGAATTATGATCCCTGCCCTCCCCCAAACATTATAAATGTATAGTTCAATATCCTTTCCAATTCAAAAGATTTGGAAAGAAAATATAAGATACTGGGGGAATAGCAGCAGATACGGGATCAAAATCCCGTTCCAAGCACCAAAGAACCAAAAGTTGCCAGGCTGATCTGTAATCAGATTTGATTCAGGGTGTCCAGGCGTCTGACAAAATGTCTTTAGTGACGTTTGAACATTTTAAATCAATTTCGGACAGCTTGAAATTAAACAGGCCACCAATTGAAGCAGTTGGGACAGAATTAGAGAATCAGATACTCATAGGGATTCATCAAAACTTTGCTGAGTAGAGGAAGAATTCTAGGAATATCTATCAATATTCCCAACAACTGTAGGAACCATGGTTGAATCATCAACCATAGACTTATTAAAAGATGTGTAGTTCTTTGTCTGAGTGTTTGGGATAAATCAAATAAATAATAAATAAAAAGAGGAATCAAAATGAACAGCAGAATTTGTCCCTAGTGGCTAATCCTGTAGAAAAGTGTCTAAGCCAGAAGCATCTGGATCTGGACGCCAACTAAAAAACTAATGCTGAAATCAATTGAGACACAACGCAAATAAATCCATTTGAGGGGAACCCCAAAGACGATTGACATGAACAAAAATCTGGTAATCCAGCTTCCATCTCCATAATTCGTCAGGAACCTGGAGTTCCAGAACACAATCACGTTCCACAGACCCGGTAGGTATTCCGCTTTAAGGGTTTTCCCCAAAATGCTTGGCAAGATGTGCAAGTGGTTTGAATCTCGTTCCTCCTAGATGATTTATATATTATACAGCTGCAATGTTGTCCAAACAATTCACCTGATATTTCGCAAACGACCCCGCTAAAAATTCTAGATGATTTATGTATAAAACAATCTCATCTGAGGACCACTTTCATCCTGTGGAGAATGAACCACACCAAGCTCCCCAACAGATACCAATCAGACTAGATGACCAAGTATGGAAGGGATCTGAATATGATTTTCTTTTCCAGGCTTGAACATGTTAGAGCCACCAAAGAAGTTCTTCTCTGGCTTCGATGTTTAAGGAAATTTCAGCTTAGTATCCTAAACCATTTCATAAGTGTGCTGATTTTAGGCTTTGCTACTTTTGCTGTTTCTAACTCAAAAGTAAAATCTGTAATTCACCATGCCATGAAACTAACAAACCTATACAAGAAAGTGCATGGTAATAGACTCTTATCCTCTTTTAATGGGTTTTTGACCTTTCTATCAAAAGCACAATTAATTAATATCACATTTACTGTTTGTTTTTGCAAACATTTTCAAAAGGACCACATCTTATGCCAACATACCAACACTTTGGAAAGAGTATTTCAATAGCAACATTCAGAATGCTCATTAATGAAATATCTCTTTCCAAAAAAATAATTAAATAAACAGTGTCTGTCATTGATAGAATTGCAACTATAACCCTTATAATATTTATAAGAGCATTATTTTGCTGGAAACAGTCCCAGTTTTTTTTTTTTATTCCTACCCAATGGATCAGTCAAGACTAAATTTTACAGAACATGAAACATTTATTCTTAATTGTCATTTTCTTGTTGCATTTTCTTTTCTTTCATTTTCCTTTTTCTTTTTCCTTCCTTTTGTGAAACTTCTACACAGTTCCTAAATTTGCTAAGATTTCACACATAGGAAAATACATAAATACTTAAAAGGGACACTATAGTCACCAGAACAACTACAGAATATTGAATTTGTTCTGGTGAGTAGAATCATAACCTTCAGGCTTTTTGCTGTAAACCCTGTCTTTTCAGAGAAAATACAGTGTTTACATTACAGCCTAGTGATAACTTCATTGGCCACTCATCAGATGGCTGTTAGAGATCCTTTCTGGGTCATGGCTGCCTAAAATGCATCCAAACATTCAGTGTCTCCTCCCTCTGCATGCAGACACTGAACTTTCCTCATAGAGATTCATTGATTCAATTCATCTCCATGAGGAGATGCTGATTGGCCAGGGTTGTGTTTGAATTGTGCTGGCTCTGCCCCTGATCTGCCTCAGCCAATCCTATGGAGAAGTGTGTACAAACAAAAGTGGAAACCACCCAGAATACGTATAGATATGTAAAGACAAAATATAAAAATGGGACAACCTGATATGGGTCAGCTGTCCTTAGGATCAAAATCTATGAAAGAATTTAAATAGTCTCCATAGCGTAAAAAAGTACATATAAATGTGGAATATAAGTGAGATAAGAAATGCACTCACAAACAAACGATAATTCAGGCCTTTTTACCCTCTCAGGGGTTATGTGATGAGTGTAGATATCAAGATGGTAGTTTTAAAAAGGCATCTCTCCATATACATATGGAACTTCCAGTGGAGGTAGTGTAGTGTCCACAGTGGAGGTCCAAAATTGATAGAAGAGTTACAGGATTCAAAATAAATAAATAAATAAAAACAATTGAAAGTTCAAATAATGTCCGGTTAGTATCCAACGCGTTTCGTCCTTTCATAAGTTGGACTTCTTCAGGGATAACCTTGGGTCCATCTCGGATGGTTTTTATATCGTCGTGGGCAATTTTCGGAATCCTATACACATGTAGAAAGCTTGCGTTCCACTAATGGAACGCACTGATCGGGCGCGAAATCCATAAAGTTTTATCAAAACAGTTCCGGGTTGTGGTGCGCATGCGCGTGAGAACGCGCATGCGTCAGCTAGAAAACACCGCTGCCTAGAGGGGACAAAAAGACAGAGAACGGCAAAAACGCCTAAGCAAAAAAATCACATCTGTTTTTTACCTTAAAGTACACAAATTGGTATAATGGTATAGCTATGGTTCCATATTATTTGTATCTTATTTCCAATGTCACCAGTATGTATATATATATGGATATTTTTAGAGGTTGGTATATATAGCTATTTAAGGAATTTAAGAGAATTGTTTAGGCGAATTTTACTTGATTGGAAATTTAGCTTAATATATGTAGTGCTGTTAAAGGCGCACTCACCCTCATCTAAATGTCATTAAAGGCATATTCACCTTTATATAAATAAATTTCATATGTTTCTTGAAAGGTACAGAGTAAATGAAATTGAATCTTGGGATAATAAATGTAGATCATAGATTGGAAACACAAAAACCATAAAAATTATAAATATAAATATGGTGATATTGGAGTGATGTTACATTTGACTCCTATTATAAGGAGATACTTAGAAATTATAAAATTACATAAAAATATTTACATAAACAATATATAATCAATATATACATTATCGTGGACATCCCCCAAAGAGATCACATGCAGAAAACTTGATTAGATAAGGCCTTGTAAATCAATTTCTTGATTGAGTCCAAGGTTTAAAGTTTTTAAATTAAAAATCCACAGAGCTTCTTTTCTAACTAGCTCCTGTAGCCTGTCTCCACCTCTCCACCCTAATTGGACTGAATCTATTCCAAAAACTTGTAGGGTGTTCCAGGAAAATAAAGGGCATGAATTGCAGTGTTTTGGTACACTGTGGTCAATTTTATTTTTACGTATATTGTTGTAATGTTCTAATATTCGGATATGTAATTTTCTAGATGTGCGGCCCACATATTGGGCCCCACAGCCACATTGTAGTAAATAAATTACAAAAGAAGAAGAACATTGAATATGATTTTTTATTTTGTATGTTTTTTTCGTATATGTACCTGTGAAATCATGAATTTTTCTTTTTAAATAAGTACATGTAGAACAATGACCACAGCTATAAAACCCTTGTATTTGGACCTTTAGAAAGTTGTTACCGGTGGGGGTAATTGGTAGTAGGCTAGGTGCCAGTTTATTCTTTAGATTATTTGATTTTTTATAAATTACCGTGGGGCGGTCTGGTAATATATCTTTTAAGATCTCGTCTCTTTTTAGAATGTACCAATGTTTTTTGAGGATTTTTTCCACCTGTCTTGCTTGAGAATTATATTGTGTGACAAACGCAAATTCAAATTTGTTGTTTTTGTTAGTATTCTTACATTTATCTCCATTTTTGTCTTTTTTTATATTATTCCATTTAAATCTGTTTTTTAATTTTTGTTTAACAGTTAGAGGTTCTAGACCTTCCTTATCTTTGTTAATCAAAAATAGTGATCTGTCGGAATTAAGTATTTCAGTTTTAGAGATTTCCATTTTCTGAATATTATACCCTTTCTCTGCATATCTCTGTTGAATAATGTTGGACTGTTCCAGAAACACATCATCCTCTGTGCAATTCCTTCTAAGCCGGGTGAATTGGCTTTTAGGAATATTGGAGAGCCAGGAAGGATAATGAGTACTGGAACATTCTATTGCTGTATTGCAATCAGTGGGCTTAAAGTATGTCTTGGTTTTTGGCTTAAAGTATGTCTTGGTTTTTGGCTTAAAGTATGTCTTGGTTTTTAAGGAATTGCACAGAGGATGATGTGTTTCTGGAACAGTCCAACATTATTCAACAGAGATATGCAGAGAAAGGGTATAATATTCAGAAAATGGAAATCTCTAAAACTGAAATACTTAATTCCGACAGATCACTATTTTTGATTAACAAAGATAAGGAAGGTCTAGAACCTCTAACTGTTAAACAAAAATTAAAAAACAGATTTAAATGGAATAATATAAAAAAAGACAAAAATGGAGATAAATGTAAGAATACTAACAAAAACAACAAATTTGAATTTGCGTTTGTCACACAATATAATTCTCAAGCAAGACAGGTGGAAAAAATCCTCAAAAAACATTGGTACATTCTAAAAAGAGACGAGATCTTAAAAGATATATTACCAGACCGCCCCACGGTAATTTATAAAAAATCAAATAATCTAAAGAATAAACTGGCACCTAGCCTACTACCAATTACCCCCACCGGTAACAACTTTCTAAAGGTCCAAATACAAGGGTTTTATAGCTGTGGTCATTGTTCTACATGTACTTATTTAAAAAGAAAAATTCATGATTTCACAGGTACATATACGAAAAAAACATACAAAATAAAAAATCATATTCAATGTTCTTCTTCTTTTGTAATTTATTTACTACAATGTGGCTGTGGGGCCCAATATGTGGGCCGCACATCTAGAAAATTACATATCCGAATATTAGAACATTACAACAATATACGTAAAAATAAAATTGACCACAGTGTACCAAAACACTGCAATTCATGCCCTTTATTTTCCTGGAACACCCTACAAGTTTTTGGAATAGATTCAGTCCAATTAGAGTGGAGAGGTGGAGACAGGCTACAGGAGCTAGTTAGAAAAGAAGCTCTGTGGATTTTTAATTTAAAAACTTTAAACCTTGGACTCAATCAAGAAATTGATTTACAAGGCCTTATCTAATCAAGTTTTCTGCATGTGATCTCTTTGGGGGATGTCCACGATAATGTATATATTGATTATATATTGTTTATGTAAATATTTTTATGTAATTTTATAATTTCTAAGTATCTCCTTATAATAGGAGTCAAATGTAACATCACTCCAATATCACCATATTTATATTTATAATTTTTATGGTTTTTGTGTTTCCAATCTATGATCTACATTTATTATCCCAAGATTCAATTTCATTTACTCTGTACCTTTCAAGAAACATATGAAATTTATTTATATAAAGGTGAATATGCCTTTAATGACATTTAGATGAGGGTGAGTGCGCCTTTAACAGCACTACATATATTAAGCTAAATTTCCAATCAAGTAAAATTCGCCTAAACAATTCTCTTAAATTCCTTAAATAGCTATATATACCAACCTCTAAAAATATCCATATATATATACATACTGGTGACATTGGAAATAAGATACAAATAATATGGAACCATAGCTATACCATTATACCAATTTGTGTACTTTAAGGTAAAAAACAGATGTGATTTTTTTGCTTAGGCGTTTTTGCGGTTCTCTGTCTTTTTGTCCCCTCTAGGCAGCGGTGTTTTCTAGCTGACGCATGCGCGTTCTCACGCGCATGCGCACCACAACCCGGAACTGTTTTGATAAAACTTTATGGATTTCGCGCCCGATCAGTGCGTTCCATTAGTGGAACGCAAGCTTTCTACATGTGTATAGGATTCCGAAAATTGCCCACGACGATATAAAAACCATCCGAGATGGACCCAAGGTTATCCCTGAAGAAGTCCAACTTATGAAAGGACGAAACGCGTTGGATACTAACCGGACATTATTTGAACTTTCAATTGTTTTTATTTATTTATTTATTTTGAATCCTGTAACTCTTCTATCAATTTTGGACCTCCACTGTGGACACTACACTACCTCCACTGGAAGTTCCATATGTATATGGAGAGATGCCTTTTTAAAACTACCATCTTGATATCTACACTCATCACATAACCCCTGAGAGGGTAAAAAGGCCTGAATTATCGTTTGTTTGTGAGTGCATTTCTTATCTCACTTATATTCCACATTTATATGTACTTTTTTACGCTATGGAGACTATTTAAATTCTTTCATAGATTTTGATCCTAAGGACAGCTGACCCATATCAGGTTGTCCCATTTTTATATTTTGTCTTTACATATCTATACGTATTCTGGGTGGTTTCCACTTTTGTTTGTACACACTATATATTTCCATAGGTGATTGTGAAGTTCACCTGGGGCTACCCATAGTATACGTGTTCATCTTTAGTGTATATACTTTATTTTTTGTTGTTATAATCCTATGGAGAAGCATTGTGATTGGATCAGGCCACCACTTCTGATTATGTCAGCAGACAGCTTGTTTTTCTGAGGCAAACAGCATGCAGAGTTACAACTGCAGGCTTGAATACAAGTAATATTTGGCTATATTTATGGAGGCATGATGAGTTCAGGGGGGATAGATGGTGGTTTTAACACTATAGGGTCAGGAATAGATGTTTGTGTTCCTGACCCTATAGTGTTCCTTTAACCCCTTAAGGACACATGACATGTGTGACATGTCATGATTCCCTTTCACATTAAGCTACATACAAAAAACAGAATGGTCATCCTAAAAGGGGTGAACCATGAAACCTGATGTTGGACATTTTGTAAACCTCTTGTGGGTGTACCTTATTTGGTCAGTGTGTGTATCTGTGGGTGCAAGTGTGTGTGTATATGTCACTGTGTCTGAGTTAGTGTGTATTTGTAAATCAAGATGTGTGTGTCAGTGTGCATCTGAGTGTGTGTATCTATGTGTCAAGGTGTGTGTCAGTGTGTATCTGTGTGTGTGTGTGTGTGTGTGTATCTGTGTGTCAGATACATACACACACACACACACAGATGCACACTGACACAGAGATGCACACACTGGTGCATACAAACACACATATACACACTGGCACATACAAACACAGATACACACACACACACACTTTGAAACTTAGATACACACACCTTGACACACAGATACACACTGTGTGTCAAGGTGTGTGTATCTTCATGCGTCATTTCACACTGTATAACTCAATGAAAAAGCAGGAAGTGCCTCTAGTGGCCATCTGGTAGACAATCAGTGGGGGCAGTCTTAACCATGCAGTTAGGTCCAGAAATAATTTTGGCTCTGTATGCTACCACAATAAATTTGAAATTAACCCCTTAAGACCGGAGGGCGTACTATTACGTCCTTTTAAAAGCGGCTCTAAACGCCGCCGGACGTAATAGTACGCCCTCCGGTTTTTAGTAACTTACCCGGTCGCTGGCGGTCCCACGCCGGCGATCGCGGTTCGGGGGACTCCCAGGGAGCCCCCCGCGGCACGTCCGCCCTCCAGGAGCCCTCCCGGCCATGTGAGAGTGAGGTCCTTGCGAGGACCTCACAATCACATGGCCGGTATAGCTGCCTGCTGCATTGCCAGCAGGGGGACCAACTGTAATGACAGTTGGTCCCCCTGCTGGCTGAAAATCAAATAAAAATGTTTTAAAACAGTGTAAAAATAAATAAATTATATACTTAGATCATATATATATATTATATATATATGATCTAAGTATATATATACACATATACACACATACACATACACCGTCTAGGTGTATTTTAATATTAATATATATATAATTATATATATATATTAATATCAAATTACACGTAGACTGATACTGATTAAATATATATATAATTATTGTTATATATATATTTATAAATAATATAAAAAAAATTAATATGTAAATACGTAAAAAAATTAAATAAAAAAAATAATTAAAAATAAAATATTAAAAAATATATAGATGTGTTTTATTTCGTTCTAACTGTATTCTGATATTAATATATATATATTTATATCAAAATACACTTATAACGAAATAATATATATATCTATATACATAAATATATACGTATATATCACTATATACCTATATATAAATAAAAATATAAAAAAAAATATATATATATATACGTATATATACACATATGTATATATATACATATATTAATTCTACACATATATTTATGTAATAATTTTACATAATTAGGTATCCTAATTAATTACAATTAGCGGGACCTGCCTGACCACCCATGCCGAAAGTATAGGGAATTTAATTTGCTAGCACTATATTTAACCCTATAACTTTCCAAGACACCATAAAACCTGTACATGGGGGGTACTGTTTTACTCGGGAGACTTCGCTGAACACAAATATTAGTGTTTCAAAACAGTAAAATGTATTACAACCATGATATCGCCAGTAAAAGTGACGTTTTTTGCATTTTTCACGCACAAACAGCACTTACAGGGACGATATTATTGCTGCAATACTTTTTACTGTTTTGAAACACAAATATTTGTGTTCAGCGAAGTCTCCTGAGTACAACAGTACCCCTCATGTACAGGTTTTATGGTGTTTTCAAAAATTACAGCGTCAAATACAAGGCTTGTGTTTCATTTTTTTCACATTAAAATTCGCCAGATTGCTTACGTTGCCTTTATGACCCTATGGTAGCCCAAGAATGAAAATTACCCCTATGATGGCATACCATTTGCAATAGTAGACAACCAAAGGTATTGCAAATGGGGTATGTCCAGTCTTTTTTAGTAGCCACTTAGTCACAAACACTGGCCAAATTTGGCGTTTTTTGCATTTTTCACACACAAACAAATAGAAACGCTAACTTTGGCCAGTGTTTGTGACCAAATGGCTACTAAAAAAGACTGGACATCGCTTATTTGCAATACCTTGGGTCGTCTACTATTGCAAATGGTATGCCATTATGGGTGTAAATTTATTTCCTGGGCTACTATACAGTCTCAAAGGCAACGTAACCAATCTGGCGAATTTCAATTTCAAATGTAACACGCTATATTTGACCCTGTAACTTCCCAAAACACCATAAAACCTGTACATAGGGGGTACTGTTTTACACGTGAGACTTTGCTGAATACAAATATGTGTATTGCATTGCAGTAAAAGCAAACAGTATTATGACATTGACAGTTAAAATGTCATGAAGAACGAAAAAAATCAAAAAAAATCTTATTTTCTCCCATTTTTTTCATATTAAATTATGTTTCATAGCTAAATATTTGATATTAAATGAAAGCCCTGTTTCCCCTGAATAAAATGATATATAATAAGGGGGGGTGCATTTAATATGAAAGAGGTGAATTACGGTTGGACAGACATATAGCGCAAATGCCAGGTTTTGTTTACGTTTTGTTTCGTTCACAACTTGTACATTTGGCTGCGGTGTTAAGGGGTTAAACAACCAGCTGTGTGGGTTTTTGTCGGTTTACAGCAACTGCTTCCAAATGCAAATGCATCATCTGGAATCAACTCCAAAAGAAATAAAGGAATAGCCCAAACCTTGAAACAGCTTTTGAATTAATTGTTTAACTACTTTTGGTCCCTTGAAAAAGAGGAAGCTATATTTTGAAGAGCTGTAATTCCTAAACCCTTCCTCAGATTTGGATGTGAGCACCCTCAATTTAAAGCCGAGAGATGCACTTTAAGCCCATATTTACTATTTAACTGTAGTTTGAATTAATTTTGATAAACAGTCGAAATAACAAAACTCATGTTGGGGGCGGGGCCTGAGCCTCATGGTTGCTGCACACACTTTCTGTGAGCTCAGAGCACGGTTCCTTTAATCTTCGATCTCCCGACTATCTGCCTATATTGGAAATTTTTCTCGTGACTCACCTGACCTGGTAGCCGATAGAGGTACTATAAGTCTAATGAGCAGACCACAGTGCTTCAAAATACCGAAATCTCGGCGAGGCCTGGTGGCACTGCTTGGCGGGAGAAGCGACCAATCTCCCTTCTCGCGGACCATGGCGCTTCTTAAACTTCTCAAACAGCCCCGTTCCCTCCCTGTGGATTGGAGGGGTTATTCCGAGCCCTCCAGTAGACACAGCAAAGATCTGAGACAACACCTGCTGAATTTGTATCCCAGCTTCACACATCAAGATGGCAGTTACAACTTCCCGACCAGCTACACGAACGACGTTCGGGAGATAGGAACTATCGACTGGGGGGAGAATTTGCTCCCTAAGAGCCAGGGGAGCATTCGTCTGTGTTCATACTTATTCGGGTCAGAACTTTACCTGAATGGTGATTCCATTTTATCGACCGGATCTAAGGTGCTATTTGGATATGTTGGGCGTTCAAACACTGGCTATTAGGAGACATAAGACTTGTGGGGTTCCTGTATAATTTTCATATTTTTGGGGGGTGTTTTGTGACATTTTGTATTGCTTTCTGTAACTGGGAGACAATTGAGTTAGCCTTCCATGGACTCAATTATCGCCAAGACACAGAGATGCCTGGGAGGGGTTTGTATTGTTTCCTATGGAGACCCCAGGCTGGGGGTGTGTACATAAAAAGCCAAGTGTGGCACAATAAACTTCAGTTGACTCCCAGAACTGCGTGTCATCCAGTTACTGGGGGAATGGGCTATAATCACTGAACAGCTCTTTCTTCCAGCTCCAGAGGATCCCTGCGGAGATATTCGGTCTCAGGATTGCAGCTCCGCTACAGTGTGCATATTTGAATATATACTTTTATACTAACATTTCAGACCCTGTGATGAATATTACAAAATAAAGCACATAGTTTTATGCACAGAATTGACATTGGGATCCTGGAAGTATTGGACTGCCAATGTAAGGTGTGCTGGGTGTGTAACTAAATTAGGAAGTTAAAAAAAAGGGGGGGGGGGTAAATGGAAGTAACAGAGTAAGGTGATTGAGCCTAGTTAAATCTTAATCTGTCCATTGTAATTTAAAGGGACACCCATTGCCTAAATACAAAAAAAGACACTGTTTAGTAGTTATACCCCAACTGACAACTTATATGCCATTAATTATGCATGTTTGCATTGGGGTAAATCTAAGAACAGCTTACAAAACCTGTAGTTCTTTTGTCTGCAGCCTTTGAAAACCATCGCCACACAGGTGGGTTGCAAAGGCTACAGACAAGAGAACTACAGCCTTTCTGTGGCTGTCCAATCAGACTCCCCAATGCAGTTCAATAAGAAGTCTTTGCAAAGCAGGTGCTCTGAGCAATTGCTGCCTCTTGAGTTTAGCTCCACTGAACCAACTAAACCAGGAAATAACAGGACCGGTTGTCTGTTTGAAAGACAAGAGGGTGTAACCAATTTAATATATAAAAAAGAGTGTCAATTTCTACTGAAATCTGCACTTTTTGCTAAATGATAAAAGAGACACATTCTTCACACTAAGCTTTTCAGCAAGCCAAAGTACTTAAGGAGTCTAGAGTATTCATTAAAATAAATACAATCCACATAAATACATTTAGAAATCATGTAGAAAGGTTAAAATTAAACACCATATTGATGCAGTACAGCACAGACCAGACCAACATGTTGTGGTTTGATAATTATGTGTTTATTAATTATTTTGAACGTTCTGTCACATAACTATATAAGTATACAAAAATTCTACAAACTCCCATTACCACTGAACGACAGCAATAACTATGGTACAGCTCCAACACATACAATAAAAAACAAAGATAAAACGTTGCTTGCACACTATCCCAAATCCCTATGCATATTTATAGAACTGGAGGTTTGTAGCATCACTCCAGTGGCCACTTGAGTGTAAGCTCACCTGCTACTTCAAGGCAAAGCTCTTAGGTGGCTCCTACACTAGCAGTTCACCTTGCTTCTTTCAGCTTCAAGTAAAAAATCTCTAATGAGACAGAAATAGGTATTTATCTAAACCCCTAGATACTTATTAACCCTTAATAGGGAACACATGGGATAGGTGGCAGCAATATAACATGGCTGTGTAATACAAAAGCAAATAGAAATAAACATAACTAAGGCCTGTGCTCAAACTACCACTACTCCTGGGTGGCAGCAATTACTATAGTACATATCAGCCACCATACATACAATAAAAAACAAAGAAAAGAGTTACTTGCGCACTCTCTCAAATATTCACTATATAAACTTGTTTTCTTGTGGCATATACTAAAAAAGTAACGCCATTTTCTCCACAGTTTCTATACATGCTATGTGCATTTTCTTAACTCAAACTCAAGTCAGGAATTTGTTTATCAGATTGAATGTTCTAAAATTAATGCAAGTGTTTAGCATTCTTGGGATTGTTTAAAAATGTAATTTCTGCACTTTGCTTGTATACAAATTCCCTTCATTGAACATCATGAGCTGCTTCTCAAAAATCCAAGTTCATATAAATCCCACATTTAAATTGGGAACCCAAAGAACTTGTAACTTCCAAGGAATCGCAATGAAACTCACATACAGGGTTATTTACTAAAGTGATAATTCAAAAATAATCCAAAATGAATTTCAAAAGGCTGAACTGGAAGAATAGCCGAGTTAGACAATTTTTCCAGTTTGACTATTTTTGCCCTAAAGGGACACTCAAACCACCAACACATCTTTAATGCATTTGGTAAATGTTGTCCTCTGTAATATGCTGTATTTAGTTCAATGTTGAAATCTTAATAGTTTTTTTTTTATGTTTTGCAAAATGCTGCACCATAACCCTGCCTTTTTAGTGATGCCCCTCATGCCAGAAGGACTTCCTCATCAAAGCTCAGTCACTGACAGCACTGAATGATGTGAACTACAAAGCAATTTGCATTAGAAGCAGAGGACCCACGGGGAGGCATATAGTAAGGATGTCACTAACTGTTCGTAGTTTCTCTGACGGTCTGCAGCCAGGTTGTGAATTGAAGATTATACTAGCTTTAGTGTACTAATAATCTTAATTTTAGTAATGACAGGAGGCGAATATTTGCATATCTTTCTTTACTGAAAACTCCAGCAGCATAGAAACAGTAACAACCAATCAGAGAAAAGATATGGTGCCCATAAAAGGCCCTGTCTATGACATCACTTCCTCTTTCTTTGAAGCGAAACAATAAATAGCAACAATAAACATAATCATATTACGTCAACAGTTCCACAACATATTAGAATAATCAACTCCAGTAGTTCCGTGATGTAGAGTTATGGAAGGTGAGTCTTTGCCTTGATGAGAAGACGTTCACGCTGTAAGAAAAAGAAAAAGATGAAAGGACTCTGGCGTGGTAGCTTGTCCGCATACAATAAACATTAAGAATCTGATATACCAATGGATACTAGAATGAGTAACATATCAATATATATTCATTCTAAAGCAATGATATTTAAGAATCTGTAAACACAACATAATTCAAGGTACATGTCTAATTATTCAGCCTATACAAGTCTCTCAAGCCACATATCTAAGTAGCAAACATACAACCATAACGTACTTACCTTCCTGAACATAAAGGGCATAATCTGTTCAACACGAGAAAAACATGGGAGGGATCCTATAGGGTGGGAAATATTCGCCTCCTGTCATTACTAAAATTAAGATTATTAGTACACTAAAGCTAGTATAATCTTCAATTTTACCACATGACAGGAGGCTTCATATTTGCATTTTTAAAGCTTAGAATTGACCAGTGTGAAGGAAGTATGAGATGTTTGCCGAAATAGAGCGTTCCAAACGTACCCTCTCGCGCTCAAACCGCGCATCGTATAATGTCGGTTAGGGAAGCGTCGGCCGAAAAGGACTTGTGGGGCCACCGCTCCCTTGACCGAGTAGGCTCCGAAACAAGGTTCGACGCCCGCTAGCTGCAATAGCCAGCGGATCCATCTGGCCAGTGTAGCGGTAGACACCTCTCCATGAGGTTCCACGTAAGAAGTCAGGAGTAGACCCGTCGCATGAATACGAAGGGGGAATGATTTCGGTATACCCCATTAGCGTTCCGACCACACCTAGTTTGGTGTCTGACACAAAGTATGGGTATGACACCGAAGATGAACTGGACTTAGTTCGTCTCGATATGGTAAAGGTAATCCCGTCTGGTGTGAGAGAAAAAACATCCATATCGAAAGCCCTAACGTCCGTCACCCGTCTAAATAAGACGAGTCATAACAAGAGGGCGAGTTTGGCTGAAAGTTGTTTCAGTGACAAACAAGGATTGTCCTGCTATTCCCCCAAGGAATCACAGCACCACATCCACCTGCCAGAGGTGTGAATACTTGGGTGCCTGGTCTCGATAATTCGGCACCCCGCAGTAGTCGACAAACCAGTGGATCTTGACCTACTGGTCCGCCCTGTACCGGTACGTGCGCCACCGATATGGCGGATCCGATCACGTTGAGAGATCGATATGACTGCCCCAACGAGACCAGGTGTGACAGATAGTTAAGGATCGGTGGGGCAGGTGCGGTAAAGGGATCGGAATCCCTTTCCACCCACCAAACACTCCAGGCCGATCAGGCAGAAATATAGCATTTTCTGGTCCCGGGAGCCTGAGTCCCATCAGAGGTCTTAGTTGGTGCAATAGGTCGTGGACATTTCAGGAGGCCCTGAAATCGTTCAGTCCACTAGTGCCAGTCGTCCTTCCATGACAAAGGAGTGGGCTTCCCCTTGAGTTCCCGTCAAAAGTAGAGGGAAGGTAGGGAGTGGTAGAGGGTCTCCGCGAGACGCCCCCAGGCGATCCGGGAACCACGGTTGGCATTTTCCGAGGGGTGTCATGAGCAGGAGCGATATCCTGTGTGTGCGTGTGTATCGAAGCACCCTTGCCATTGTGGAGAGCGGTTGGGTCCATTTGTATGGGTTCATCCACCACTACGCATCTGGAGGAAGCGTCAAAGATCGATTTGCCGATCCAAGTTTGCAAGTGAAGTAATCACCCTCGGAATTCCGTCCTCACTTCTGCCGACAGTGGGATCCAGTGGTCGCATGAGTGACCGGCGTGTACGTATCTAGCCAGCAGTCGTTGCATGGCCCTGTAGTGTAGTGGGCCAGGGAATATCGATTGTACGGAGGAGGAGAGGAATCCCACAATCCGGTGAGTATTCTGAGAGGAATCGTATCCAACCTTAGAGCGTGTCCGATATCCATCCGTATAGGGGTGATCTTGTCGGGGACCGACGCGGAACGTAGTTCTCCAAGTCGATGTCGAAACAGAGGAACTGACCTGACACAGATGGGGGAGCGATTTGTCTGCGTACTACCAAAAAACCCGTGGAGTCCAGAACGTGAACGTCAAATTTGACCGCAAACGTAGCCTGGATTCGCAAAGGGTCAGCCAGTCTTCCAGGTACACGAGACATCGCACGTCCAAATTCGCGGATGTGAGCCCTCACCGGCTTCAGTAGCTTTGTGGGTACCACGGAGTCGTAAACGGCTGTGTTAGTCCTTATCACTGGGATCGGAGGAAAACTAGGTAGTTTAGGGTAGTGGATATTGACAAGTATGTGTCCTCGGGGTCCAGATGTGTAAACCAGTCGTTATCGTTCAGGAGGTCTAGTAGAAGGTTGATTTTTTCTATCCTGAAGCGTTTGTATACCACGTAGGAGTTCCCTTGGTGATAGGTTGACTCACTAGTAGATGAAGCGGTTGGTGGTTCGGTTCCGCTACCGACCAGTCCTCCCGAAAACACCTTTCCCCGAAGGGGAGGGTATGCTTCAGCGAGGTTTGGGCTAAAGTTAGTGTGGTGGGTAAGTTCCCGCCGTCAAATAGTAGGATTTGTGCTTCTGGGCCGAATACTAGTCGTTCTCACGTTCCCCTTCCTCAGATGGCGATGTCCAACGTGCGTGGTGGATAGTAGTCTTCTTTGTCGGAAGATTGTGGTGGACAGGGTCGCGGATTCCCAGCGTTCCGTCTACTTGGTCTGTTCGATGGGCAACTTGCCTTAGACCATAGTGGTAGGGGGGGTGGAGCCCTTCCCTTGCCGTTTTGACATGAAGGCTCGTGGGGCTGGGATTCGAACCCACGCCTCCAGAGAAACTGGAGCCTAAATCCAGCGCCTTAGACCGCTCGGCCACGCCACCTTGCTGCTGAGGTCTCCAGCAAGCAGTTTGGGGCAGAGTTCATAACAAGAAACCTTCTCCACTGAGGCCGCTACTGCGTCGTTTATCAATGCCTAGAAGTCCTAGGGGGTTGAGAGTGTTCTCCATGACCCGTTCTCATCCTGTTGGGAGATAGTGGTAGTCAGTGGGAGTAGTGTTTGAGGGTAGGGGTGCTAGACTCCTGGTAGCACTGGGGGTCACCCAGGTAAAGCGGCTTGAATTACCTGCATCAGATTGTCTGAGTGTATGAAATACTAGTGTCAAGAGTAGAGGGGTCACCTCCATTAGTTTAATCCGGCTATTGGGAGCTGTGGCGTAGGCGCGATTGACCGGTAGTGTTGGTCCGGTTAGCCGGGTTCACCATAAAGGCACGCCAGAGCTGTATGCACGGATGTAACTATACAGGCTTATTATAGAAGCGCGTGGGACCTGTCTCCATAAGGTCTGCAGCCGCAGGGCCCACGTGTGTTCGACTGGGGTCATCCCAGGTGGTGTGCCATGGTAACCCAGAGGACACCCACATTATAATTGTTGGCACCTTACAAGTATTGCATGCATGTCTGGGGGTCACCCCAGGTGGTGTGCCATGAAAATTTACTCAGAGGACACCCACGTTCAATATGTACGCCAGGTACAGTAACTGTACAGATATGTATCCCTGTGAAGGGTACTCCGTAATACACTCAGTTCACTCATGATCCTGCCTGCAAATCGTATCCAGCAAGGTGGTACTGTTGCTTTAATGTAAAACTGCCAGGCAGTGTTAAAACATCCATATATGTATGCAGTTCTGAGTGATAAAGTTGAGGCGTAGGACTTCGTGTATTCCATCGGGGTTCACCCCGGGTGGCGTGCCGTGGTAATCCAGAGGACACCCACATCAACGTAATGGTCTATGAATGACCTTGCATGCATATCTGGGGGGTCACCCCAGGTGGTGTGCCATGAAAAATACCCAGAGGGCACCCACATCAACGTAATAGTCTATGAATGACCTTGCATGCATATCTGGGGGGTCACCCGAGGTGGTGTGCCATGAAAAATACCCAGAGGACACCCACATCAATGTAATGGTCTATGAATGACCTTGCATGCATATCTGGGGGGTCACCCCAGGTGGTGTGCCATGAAAAAATACCCAGAGGACACCCACATAAATTTGCACCGTCAGGTACAGTAATATAATATGACCCTCTGTAGGGTACGATAATATAATATAATATGCCCTTTGCAGGGTACAGTAATACAAAATGCCCTTTGTGGGGTATAGTGATATAGTTGATCTTGTTATAGGTACAGTATATGTTTTGTATAACAACTGTGATATTGTATGGCTTCACAATAATACATAGACTGTGTGCTCACATATAATCATCCAGTGTAAGGCACCATGAGAGATATATCCATGAGAATAAAAAATTATAATTGTATCAATAAATGAATGTGCCCAGAGAGGGGAACCCCTGAAGGGGTTAATCCAGCTGCAGGGCGCGGTGATCGGGTGATTCCTGTAGGGTATAGTAATATAGCATAACCCTGGATAGGGTGTAGTAATATAGAATGACCCTGGGTAAGGTACAAAGACATAAAGATCCTGTGTGGGGTATAGGAAAAATATTGTGTCTCCTTTAATGCCTGCATGTAAATATTTGTTTGTCAGACACTGTTGGCAGGCACTGCGGCAAAAAATCGCAACAGGGAAACGTTAAGAATATCAGCACACATGATCCTCTAGCCAGTGTGTAATTACACAACAGATTATAATATGACCCTGTGTAGGGTAATTAATATGAATTCCCCTTAGAAGGGTACAGTATTGCCAAATCCCCCGAGGGGTGATGTAATATTTCATATGTCCCTGCAGGGACCCTTTAAGAAATATGCTCAGTATAAGGGCAGATAGAGAAACAATAGTGCTATATAGCCTTCATAAGTCAGAAGTTTGCATGCCGTTTTTCCCTTTGCAAGGGTTATTTTATTTGGTGTAATCCTAATGCCAGTGAAAGATGAGTTAGGGAAGGAAAAAAATGCCCTGAGGGCAATCCCCAAGCTCGTTGCGGCGGTCGGGTGATTTCCAGACCGCCGTGAAGGTAGGGCGGCCGTCGCGGGTCTCGCGAGCCCCGAGATCCAAGATGGCCGCCAGCCGCGTGTGCAAGAACTACCCGCTCGCAGCCGCGAGCGGGCCGGAAAAAATGTGGGAAAAAGAGAATTTAACCCCGGCTACCCCCCACCCGTCCCCACCCAGCCCCCTGTATGTACAGAGTGCCGGTCCACGCGGCGAGCGCGACACAGACAGCCGTGACGCCCGCGGACCGCCGCGAAAATATACAAGCACAATAAAATATACAAGCACAATAAACTATACAAGCACAATAAACTATACAAGCACAAATAATCACAAAAACATAACAAGACCGGTGAAGCAGGGGAACTGAATAAGGGAAAAGGAAAGGGACAGGTTATAGGTAGCAGGGTGAGAATAAAGAAATAGATAAGTAATAAAATGATAAAAGATGTAAATAAATAGAGAGGTAATGAATACTCTGACCTGTTGATGGCTGGAGCAGCAAAGAAAGAGGAAGTGATGTCATAGACAGGGCCTTTTATGGTCACCATATCTTTTCTCTGATTGGTTGTTACTGTTTCTATGCTGCTGGAGTTTTCAGTAAAGAAAGATATGCAAATATGAAGCCTCCTGTCATGTGGTAAAATTAAAAGCAGCTCACTCAGTGCTGTTGAGGCTGAGAATGTGTGCCTACTTTTGATAAGGAAGTATTTCTGGCACGAGGCCGTGTGTCTAAGAAGGCAGGCTTTTGGTGCAGTATTCTGCAAAACATTTGTGGTTGTTTTTTTATTTGCAAAAACTATAAAGATTAGCACTTGTAAAAAAAAAAATGTATGCCATATTAATGAGGCAAGAATCTATCAAATGCATTAAACACTTCAGGCACCATATTAACTTCACTGAAATGTAGCCGTTAGGGTGCCCTCTCAAATGGTTTAACCCCAAAGGTTGCCTCCAGCGGCTTCTGAAATTGCCCAGGCAGAGGTTCCACTAATTGGCTAGAGTGGTCAGCTGACGCTGCAAGCCAATCAGTAGTTCTCCATTCATTAAAAAAAAAAAGTGAATGGAGAGCTACTGATTGGCTTAGAGTGTCAGGTCCACTGTTCTGGCTTTCCCTTCTGCACTAGTCCTAGTCAGCACTGGAACAAAGTGATATCATATCACTTCCTCTCAGTGCTCTATGAAACTGTGTGGGAGGGAGATCTAGCATTAACTGCACACACAGCTCAATCTCTGCAGTGAAATAGTAAGCCAAAAGGAGGGTGGTTGAAAATAGCACACTCTTCAATATGTATTTATTTTCTAAGAGTGTAGGTGTCTGTATGAATCTGTAAGTGTGTCTGTGTGAATCTGTGAGTTTGTTTGAATTTGTGGATCTGTAAATCTGTGAGTGTGCATGAATCTGTGTTGTGTGTAAATCTGTCAGTTTGTGTGAATATGTGTATCTGAATCTGTGAGTATGTGTTAATCTGTGTGTCAATGTGTGTGAATCTGTGAGTACATGTTAATGTGTGTGTATGCATATTTGAATGTGTGTTAGTCTCTGTGTGTGTGTGAATCTGCAAGTCTGAATGTGTGTGAATCTGTGAGTACATGTTAGTGAGTGAGTGTGTGTGTGTGTGTGAATCTGTGATTCTGAATTTGTGAGTGCATGTTAATCTGTCTGTCTGAATCTGTGTGTGTGAATCTGTTAGTTTGAATCTGTATGTGTTTGTCTGTGAATCTGTGTTTGTTAATCTGTGTCTATGAATCTATGAGTGGGTGTATCTTTGAGTGTGAACCTGTGAGTGTGTGTTAATCTATGTCTGTGAGTGTATGTGAATCTGTGAGTGTGAAGGGACTGAATTGAGATGTCCTCTTTGAAAGAGGCATGCATGTCATTGTTGATGCATTGTCAAGTGAATTTCAAATTTAAGGCCAAAGTAGCAAAACTGGCAGCATAGCCAACTTGGAGAAAATTTAGTTTGGCTATGTTGGCAGTTTGAATTCCTGATATTTGAGGGAATACCCCAGTAAAAAGTGAATTGTATTGAATTTGCAAGGTAATTGAAAAATCAAGGCCAAAATAGCAAAACTGGAACAATTCTCCAATTCAACTATTTTTTCAAGTCAACTACCTTGACCTATCCTAGATAGTAAAAAGACAATTTAGTACACTAGCATACTCCCATACAATGAATACTATGGTAGAAAAATGAATGGGGACCTAGACACATTTATTAATCATATTATTATTATTATTTAAAAAATCTCATCCAGGGACCTGCAAATTGTCAGGGGCTTGGAACTCATTTGGTGGGGACTTGCCCCTGGGAATCTCACGGCCTATGCCTCTGCAGGCTGTAATATTTATGTTTGCTGTCCTGATTGGAGTCACCAAAAACGGGGCATTTATCACTCTTAGCCAGACAACTGGCTGACAATAATTTCCAGAGAGTCAGCATCAGGGACATGGCTGCAATTAGCAAATGGAGTGTTAGTGACTTTTTGTATGTTTGAAGTGGTAGTGTGGTGTGATGTTGAAATGGTTTTGTGGTGTCTGTGATGTGTTGGATGTTGGTGTGGATCATCTTCGAAAAAGGCACTATCTCGGGGAATGACCACCTGCATAATGTGTTTTAACCTCTTAATATTAAAGGACAGGTCCGACTGGCCTTCGGGCAGTCTCCCCTTGCTGGCCAATGCAGGACAGCACTGGCCCTTAGAGGGAGTTCTGCCCCCTTACGGGCTGGTGGAAGGGAGACTGGACAGTGAGCAAAATGCTCCGTGCTTGCAGGGAAAGTAGCCTGTCTTCTCATGAGCTCCAAGATTTCAGAACATTGCCATGGTAACCCGCAGCAACATTCTAAAAAAATCGGCACTCGTGAGAGACAGAGACGAGGTCTGTACCCTGCAGAGGTACAGACCAAATAACCTGCCGGCTGGACCACCAGTGATTAGCTTGCGGTGTACCCCCTCTCACTGGACCACCAGGGATCTGTGTGCTCCCTTTCCCCCTACAAGGTAATAAGGGGAAGGGGGATTAAATGTGTTTTTTATTTTTATTTTTAATTATTACATTAATTGTTTAAGCCTCTATCCTACCCACTATATACACACACACCAATACACTATACACACTCTAAACCCATGTACAAACACACAGTCCTTGCACTAACACACAAACACACTATACACACTCTAAACGCATATATACACACTACAACCCCTGCACTAACACAAAACACCCTACACATATACCCCTATATACACACCGCATCCTCTGCACTTACACACTACACACAAACACACTTTCTATGCAAATATATGAACACTACAGCCCCTACACTAACGCACAAACACACTACTTACACGCTATACCCTTATATACACACTACAGCCCCTGCACTAACACACTACACACACTCTATATCCCTATATGCACACTACACCCCCGACACTCACATATACACACACACACTAAACACTAGCCACACATAGTATGCCACAAACAGACTCCTTTACACGGATAAAACAGCACAAAAAGTCTGCTCTATACACATGCAATTTCACAAGCAACCTTCAAATGCATACAACACCACAGGGAGCACCTCTACACATGCATAACACAATTTAACAGCCCTTTTCCACTTTTTTTCTCTGGTATCCCACTATTGAGGACACCAGAGACAAACACGCCCCCTTCCTGGCCCAGCCGCTCCTAGTGGGCTGCTCTGTCTTTAAGTACCCGGGCCGAATATTTGTCCCAGTCCGGCCCTGCTGAAGAAACATGGCATACTCAATTGTATCCCTATGATAACTGGGTTTGAGAATTGAAATAAACACTTTAGGCACGCTAACTGCCTCACATCATTGGAGGGTTTATAATGTATGGAGCCTTAGGTGCTGACATTTCATTCGGTGTTAAACCAAATTGGTTCATTTTTAATGAGAGTCCCCAGCAACTTGTTCCATCTGTGGTGCCGAGGAAGGAGCAATGGGGGAATGTCAGCTGACATCTTTTAACCTATCACAGCCGCCCATTGCTGGATATGTATTAATGTTACCAAAGAAGTGTGTACATACATACCTCCAATTGGGGCTGTGCTGAGGCTGAACATGGACCCTGATTCAGTGCTAAACTGCTTGACTATGTTTTAGAGCAGCTCTTTCGCTGTCTGGGTCTTCTCATAATTTGCAAACACCTCCGACAGTGACATAGTCGCTGGTGGTCGAATGGCCCAGACCTAATCGCTGCCATGATTTTCCATCTGGACCTCTTCAACTTCTGGTGCTTCAGCTGCATGGAGCCAATATCAGCGCGGTACTCACAGTACAACAATGAGGTCTATGGAAGATCCGGCAAGATTGCTAGAGCCTCCATAGAAGAAGAAATCTATTTCCCTTCAGCCTTCACTAGTGACAGCTACAGGCTTGACAAGCTTTGACAAGGCTTGAGTCCTAATTTATATCAAGCATGTCAAGGAGAGAAAAAATACTGAGACAAAGTAGATCCATCTTTGTAGTAGTATCTCTTTTGACTAATTTCACTGAAATTCAATTTTTTTCGGTTTTATCTTGAAATATTCCTTTTGGTGGGGGTGACAGACCTACTTTAACATTGCTAAACAAAAAAGTGGAAAACACCCAGAATACGTAAAATAAGTATAAAATAGAACAACCTGAATTCAGGTGAAATATCCGTGGATATGGTCTGTATAGAAAAATCAGACAGCTAACATAGCGTAAAATAGTATAAAGAAAATTAAATAAATAAATGTGAATATAGGTACACTCACAAACGAACGTGAAATCAGGCTTGTCACCCTCTCAGGGGTAATATGATGAATATGAGCTTGTATGTCTTTTGAAGTATGTAGGAAACTGCACTCACTCCCATCAGTCAGAGGCAGGGTGCTTACTGTACCGGAACCAAACACCAGATTCCCAAAATAGTAGAATAAAGTAAGAGGTCCAGGTACTCCTTGGTTCAAGACAGGCATTATTGAAAATTACCTTATGGTCAAAACGTTGCTGTGGTTCTAATAAAGTGCCTGTCTTGAACCAAGGAGTTTATTGATAAAGACCTTACATACAAGCTCATATTCATCATATTACCCCTGAGAGGATGACAATTTTCTTTATACTATTTTACTTTTTTTGTTTAGCTGTATATTTCTTTAGGTGGTTGTGAAGTACACCTGGGATCACTTCCAGTTGTACATTCTCTATTTCTTTAGTGATTATACTTTTTTCTGTTTATATACTGCTTTAACATTGACTTGATCATTTCAAAGATAAGTAAAGATTACAGTGCATAGTGTTCCTTTTAACTCATTCTGACAGCTCACACAGCCTAGACTGTCATATAAATATATGTCATATAAATGGGTGGAGTTGGGTCCATATATCATTCTTCTCAGAAATCTCATATTTCCCTGGAAAATCATAGACACTAATCACTTAGGTCCCCTTATCTGCACATGTTCATCAAAATGGGTTTACTCATCGTGTGGTTGAAAATCAAATGAATAAAAATTGATTATTTGGTATCTATGTGATTATTTACATATTTATTTTATTTCTACAAAAATATGATATTTCTTACATCATAAAGTTTATACTTTTCAGTCATTTTACTACAAAAAAAGTACTGCTTTGAAAAAATTATAGTTTATAGAATAGAAAAAAATGAAAATGTTCTTAATGAATGGGTATTCAATAACTTTCACGTTCGCCTTTTAGAGAAGAATAAAAAACATTGTCTGCATCCCCATAATTATTTGTCCTGCGATAGTATGATTCTAGTTTATTAAGGGCATATTATCTCCAGGCAACTTGTGACTTGCTGGACTTCCCTGCTGGTTTGTTGTCTGTTTTTAACTTATTTAGAGAGTGCACAGCACCTGCCAAGATTCTCAGGAACAAGGTGAATGAATATTGGCATGGGCAGTAGAACAGACAAATTGACGTTTCGACCAACAGAATAGCTCCTAGAAAAAGGCGTACAGGTTAACAGAGCACGTGGAGGGCAAACGACAAAAAAAAAAAAATAACCATTGATTTCCACAGAGCTCTCATGAAAGGTAAGCTTTTTAAAGGAATTGCCGCTTTAAATGTCCATGAGGTGGCAGTGCTCTGTATATCTCATTGTATCTGTCATATTACATATGGGTTTTCGTGAACTCCAGGCTTGGGAAGGGAAAGGGGCAGTGGAATGAGGCACACCTCTCCGTGATGTCACAGGCACTGCATGCCTGGATCTCCTCGTATTGTGATCACAGAGGGAGACAGAGAGCTCAGCTAAAGCTGTCAAAAAAAAACTTTACAACTCCTGGAAGCTAGAGGGGAGAGATCGAAGATTTCATTTTTTGTTACATTCTGTACACTCTTTGGACGTTCTATGAGAGATAAGAAAGGAGGCTGAGAGGGGGGTTTATCACCAAGTTCCAATACAGGTTCACTGACTCGGTGCTTAGTTTTGGTGCTGAGAGCTGAACTGCGTCTCCTGTCCGATTGCTGAAGCTCAGATCATGGATTTAAATGTGCAGCTATTGTAGGGAGATTCTTGTGGTTAAAGTTATTTGATATTAACGAGAAGGGGACAAGGAAGGCTAAAGGAGACAAGATAAGGAAAACTTGGACTTGTGTACCATGGGTGACAGCAGAATGAGGAGAGCTGGACTGGACATACTAATTAAAGTGGCTCATCTTCTCCTGTGCTTTATCATCACCAGTCATTCCAGCTCTGCCCAGGAAGACAGGAAAGGTAAGAATTTTAAGAAATGTGATCTGACTTGCTCGTGTCTTCACCCATTGAAATAATTCAGCTATGTGTTAAAGAAACCTTTCCTGAAAAAGGTACGGTGTTCATTAGTGTAATGAGAAAGATAGTTTTGCCAGTAAGATGTGCGTGTCCCTTTAATTACCTGCATTTAAGGCTAGTTTCATGTAACTTGCTGTGACTTGTAAAATCTGACTAGGGGCAAGAGTTGACCTCCTATTCTTAAGAAAGTAAACTCTGACTTATCAGTTCTCAGAAGGTAAGTATAGGTGGAGGAAAGTGCAGATAACAATCTTCCTTTACTGTGTTTAAATAGAAGGCAGGATTAAAGGTCCCAGCTTTGTGTTTCAAACACTGTTTGAATTGCAGTCCTCTTAGCAGGAATCATTGTTTGGTTTTATAGTCTGAAATCGTGGCTAAAATTCAGAGCTTCACTTCCTTCTAAAATGCTAAATTGTAATCTACCACAGCAAGTGTGTAGTGTGTGTGTGCTCACAAAACATTGTTACTTGTGTTATATACTTTTTTTCTTAATTTTATATGTACAGCTATTATAATGCACATACTTTGTTGCCTAAATATATCATTAATAAATGGTTTCTTAAGCAAACCCCCCAATTTGTATTTACCCCTTTGTATGTGGTTCCCATGAATAAATACAATGAATATTAGATAGATAGATAGATAGATAGACAGATAGATAGATAGACAGACAGATAGATAGATAGATAGATAGACAGACAGACAGACAGACAGATAGATAGATAGATAGATAGATAGATAGATAGATAGATAGATAGTTAGATAGAATGTACATTTTTTTAATAAAATGTAAATTTGTTATTCATGTAAATTAAAAATATTAACCATCTTTTACACATGGGGATTTTTGACCTAATGGTGAAAACCAAACTGCCCAGTGGCAAAATCTTTTTTTTTTTTTTTTTTTTTATAAATCTGTCCATTGGTCAAATCTACCAGTGCTTATACATATTGGCAGATGTCACCCAGTGGAGGAAAACAAGGGTAAATGTTACTACAATTAGATGAGCTATAGGGGCTTTCCAGACTGACAAAAAAGGTTCCTGCAAATATTTTTCACCCAATCCTTGGATGGTTGGGTGGCTGGATGAAATTTGTAGATTGATGGAGAGAATGACAGACAGATATATGTGCATGTGCACATGGTTTACGGTTTCTGAGAGCAAAAGTTATGTTCTAGTCCAGTGAATCTGAATTGACCAGACACGTGTTTTCAAACATCTGCAGCTCCCAGTGTATTTCAGTATAATAAAACTACCTGGACTGTGTTTTTTACTCCAAGTGCATACGCCTGTGCATCACTTTTATCTGTTTAATGACGCAGCGTGGCACTTGTCACATCCCAAGTTATTCCATCAAAGCAGCAATATCTTTGCATTCATTCTTATAGTTGTGTATGCTTTGTACATTGCTTTGTTACCAAACCCAAAGAGTCCAGAAGAAGAGGGTGGATTGCAATTTCCATATTTCACCAGGGTTCAGACAGCCTTTCAATTAAGTTGGATAAAATAATTCAAATGCTTTCATTAACCAATATATTTTAGACATTAAAAAGTTACAACCATCGCCTTTATTATGTAGGCTAAATGACATTGCCAGGTACCACATGCCTTGCATAGACTTCATCTACATTCATTCCAGTTTATTAATAAAAAAAGAAAAAGAAAAAACGTTGAAATGTTTGTGTTTATTAAGAAAAGATATTAGAAAGTCACGATTATACAAATTACATAATATATGTTGGTAATGAAAACATTTTTTAAAAAAATGCAAAAATATGAGTTAATCCTAAGGGTAGTAGTACTTAGTGTATGTTTCTAAAGGGTTAATATTTGTAAATTGCATACAGATAAGCACGTTGTTATGAAACTGAACTGGAGTGAAACTTTCATTTTATATAGTAGTGGGACTCCACTACAAACAGAACTTGGTGTGGTCTATTCTTATCGAGTCACTAATATGTTTTTGGAATGAAAAACAATATGAATTCATAGTCCTGATCATTCATATGGCTTATGTATTTAATACAATTAAACAGTTAAATATTTTTTTGTTTATGGTATAGAAACACTCATGTGTTATGAGTTTTAACAAAAAAAATACTTTTTATTTATGTTTTGCTTTCTTTTATTTATATTGTCTTTATATTTTGAACCTGCCAATAGGAGCATTGCGCACGCACGCACGCACGCACGCATTCACACACGTACGCACACTATAAGGTAAGGACCACAGCTTCACTACGAGCAGTACACCTTCAGTGACTTTGCAGGATGAAATAAGCCACTTGGGGAAACACACCTTCTGTGTAATTGCACAACATGCGTTCCAGGCTTACAAGTTCCTACCTGTTTACCCAGTACAATATTTTTAGGAGTTGACCAAAGCTGCTTTTGTCTTTTACTGTGATAAATCTGTTTTAAAACATGCTTGTAGCAGGGAGTGAGGAACACAGGGGCCTGGGTAATTTATAGAATTGCTCTCCAAAATTAATCGTAATACTTCCTTTGCAGCTAATGCCAGATAGTGTTTTACATATATGTTTCGATGCTTTTGGAGGTGGGACTGGTTTTGGCCTAGCTTTTTATGGCAGATAAAACGGCATTACAAAAACCAAACAAAAAAACAGGGATCTCTTATTAATATAGTTGATAATGCATATCAGGTAGCTGGTAAAATATTCTGGTAGTGGCTGTTGGAAATTTGTAATACACATGCATATGCGAATTTAACAGCTTTATATTGTTATGAAACTCTGCAAGTCATGTGAATTCAAATATTTGGCTATCCCAACAAACGTTCCTAAAACAAAATCATTCTTTCCTGCAGGGGCCGTAGGATTCCTCTGTAAACCTTCTCTTCTTGAGAATGCATATCCAGCTGTATTCCAGGTTATTTTGTAGCAATGTTCCAGGAACGTATTTTTTTAATTGTTTTGACCATTTATGGTGACCTACTTTGCCGCACATCTGTAAACTGAGATTGGCTTCACTTCATCTTATTAAATTAGAAGTTTTCACCTACGCCAGAGGGACAGATGCTTATTAAATGAATAAATAAAATGTAGATATATAGGTGGATTATGCAGCTGTGGCTTCCCAACTATTGTTAGAAGACATTGTCTGATTTTGGTTGCCAGGCCACTAGAATGCCAGATAAAATTGTTAGCAGTTGTCAAACTGTTGTGGTATCACAGCTGAGCAGTTCTGATGTATACAGCTCTTATTCAATTTCACTTTATATGCCCTACAGAGCATTCCTACTGTAACATACCCTGCCAAGTGACTTGTGGCCCATCTGCATTGATCTTTGCCCCTTTATGTCTTTTTTGTACATATATTTATCACAACCTATAAGGACAGTATTGCAAAGCAGCTTGGCAAATTTGTCAATTTAACTGTGATAGAAACACAGAAACATAGAATGTGACGGCAGATAAGAACCATGCGGCCCATCTAGTATGCCCAATTTTCTAAATACTTTCATTAGTCCCTGGCCTTATCTTATAGTTAGGATAGCCTTATGCCTATCCCACGCATGTTTAAACTCTTTTACTGTGTTAACCTCTACCACTTCAGCTGGAAGGCTATTCCATGCATCCACTACCCTCTCAGTAAAGTAATACTTCCTGATATTATTTTTGAACCTTTGTCCCTCTAATTTAAGACTATGTCCTCTTGTTGTGGTAGTTTTTCTTCTTTTAAATATAGTCTCCTCCTTTACTGAAGGTTGTCCAGTTTTTTGTGCTGTGCTGTGCATTTTGGATACCTGGAAGTCGAAGGAGCTCCTTTTGAAGAAAATACATTTGCCAAATATATGTTCATGTTAGCTATGCTTAATCAGCCAATTGACAAACTGTTCACAAATGATTTTAAATAAAAGCAAAAACAACAAGTTTGTATAACCTGAACATTAAATGGTTTCTCGGTACTAGCTGTTTATATGTATAAATACTGGTCCTGTTTGCCTGTCAAATAGTGTCACATTTCTGCAGTAAATACATAGAAAAGCCCTGCAGGTTTTGACAAGTTGGTGAGAACTGAGAGGCCTGAAGTACACACGGCAGATAAGGTGCTTAAAAAAGTCCCAAAACAAATCAGTGCATGCAGGCCTCCTGCTGAAAAAGGGACTATCCACAATCTTTCACAGTGATTTTATGATTTTGTTAGTGTTTGGGTAGTGGACTGTTCCTGTAATATGGCTATACATTCATTGCAATTAGGTGTTTGGCAGAAAACCATGTGTTGCTCTGTTGCAATTAAATTATGTTCCAGTGTCCCTCCCAAGATGTGGCTGGATCTTTGGTGTGTCCTGAGTACTGGGGCAGAGAAGTACTGCCTTAGACCAACTTTTAGCTTTTAATGAATGGCTCCCACACTTCACCTTCCTATGTGGAAAGAGGTGAGAGTTATAGGATAACTGAATGGGGGACATGCAGTTTCACATTGCTTTTTCCTCTATCCCTAGGAGAGTATGATGAGTATGTACCCAGAGCCACTTAGTAACTAGGTGGTATCTGTAAACTCCTTTCTCATCCATAATGCCAGGTATAGGGAGTGAAGATTTGTATATACAGATCTGGCAGAAGCTAAGGGCTATTATTCAGTGCGCCAATGATTTTCTCAATCTTGGCCAAGTAATTCACTCCATTATAAAGTACCAAAGGACCATCCAGCCCGTAATATAGCTCTGCTCTGATCTCCTCTAATATAGTGTGCAAATGGATGCAAATCTTCTTTTGTATGTATTGGAGTCATAAGTTCATAATAATACGTTCAAGTGTAATATACATTATTTGGTTGCCTAATTTGGTATTCTTCCTAGCAGACCTACTCTTTCCTGATCTGTTTCTGTCTCATGCATCCCCTTTTTTTCAGCCATAAAAATGTAGCAGTCCACGCGTAGTTCTGAAGCACATTGCATTACACAGCGCACATACTTTAAGAATTTGGCAGCATTATTGCATTGTTATGTAACTATGGAAACATACTTATATTGTCCAGACACCGCAAGCCAATGAAGAGTTAAAATTCTATCACTTTGTTTCTCATGAACATATGTCACCATAAATCAGGCAGTAGATTATCTGTGCAAACCAACTGATGTTACCTGTTTTACGATAGGTTTCAACTTTTTTTTTTTTTAAAGAATTTCTAATTTCTTGTGCAATTGTTGGCCACCAAGAATTTTGAAAGAAAGGTAAATAAACTATTAATTAACTTGGCCTCTGTTTCTTTTGCATTCAAGCTGCTCTAATTATGAAGTCAATGCATTATTAATGAAATGGCCATAGAGATTCTTTATTGACAGCACACATGGCATGTACCTTTAATAAAATTGCTGTTTTAACAATTGAACTCTCATCTGTTTCTATGTATAGTGCTTTTATAATCTATAGAGCAGGGAGCATCAGTTTACACAACAGTATTAGATATTCTGAAGGTTTAAAGGAACACTGTAGTCACCTAGACCTCTTCATCTCAATGCTCCAGTGTCCCTGTCCTCTTAAAGAGAGACTATTGTGCCAGGAAAATAAAGTTGTTTCTCTGGCACTATAGCTCCCTATAGTGCCCACTTCCTCTCCCGCGGTGCAGAAGGGGTTTGCCACTTACCTGGGTCCCGTGCCAATGTCCCTAGGCACAGACTCGGGTCTGCCTCTGCTACTCTAACGTTGGCGGGGGAGACCTAATGCACATCCGCAACCAATGGCCGCATTCGTATTATGATTTCCCCCATAGGAAAGCATTATACAATGCTTTCCGATGAGGATTCTGGTGACGCTGGATGTCCTCATGCATTACGTGAGGAAGTCCAGCGTCAGTTAGGCGACCAAAAGCAGCCTAGTGGCCCGGCAGTCCTTCTAGTGGCTGTCTGATAGAAGCCCCAAAGAAACGCATTGACTCATTGCTTTCATATGGGGAATTCTGACTGTGCGTAAGGAGTTTGCTGGACATGCACATTAGGTTTCCAAAGCTCCTCTTTTAGATTTGTATCCTAACGTTAAAGTGTTCCTATATAACTATAATTTATACTTATATGCATTTGAGTGTCAGTGCACATGATCCCAGATACCCCTTTGTAAGCAGATACCTGAGTGTGTCTGAAGTCACAGACCCATCATAAAAATATGGTTCTAGGACTGACTGACCCATATTCCCATAATACCCGCAATTAGCACAGTTTGGCTAAATGGTGTATAATTGGAATACGGCTGGTAGGTTTCAAAGAATGATTAGTAGAAGTCTTTACATATATGATTATGGGAGGGAGCATTTAAAAATAATGAGGGTGCGATCAAGTCAGAAATCACATGGTACATTTTCCATGATTCCAGAGTTCAGGCACACTCCCTGCAAGAGCTAACGTTATGACATTGAATCAACTCGCCAGATTGACTTGAGTTTCAGGAAATGGGGGAATTATGGGAAAACTTACCTCTTGCTTAAAATTCATATCATCATCTTCCTGTGTTTTTAAATTTCTGTGGGCAGGGAATTACTAGAACTTTTGCATCATTATAAGTTTTAGATTTGAAATACAAGTTTTTGTACTGTTGTAGGTTATCAAGACAAATGCTATCCACTGATCCTGCTCCTGTGAACAAAACAAAACGTAAACAAAACCTGGCATTTGTGCTATATGTCTGTCCAACCGTAATTCACCTCTTTCATATTAAATGCACCCCCCCTTATTATATATAATTTTATTTAGGGGAAACAGGGCTTTCATTTAATATCAAATATTTAGCTATGAAACATAATTTAATATGAAAAATGGGAGAAAATAAGAAATGTTGATTTTTTTTAGTTCTACATGACATTTTAACTGTCAATGTCATAATACTGTTTGCTTTTACTGCAATAAAATACACATATTTGTATTCAGCAAAGTCTCACGTGTAAAACAGTACCCCCTATGTACAGATTATATGGTGTTTTGGGAAGTTACAGGGTCAAATATAGCACGTTACATTTGAAATTGAAATTCGCCAGATAGGTTACGTTGCCTTTGAGACTGTATAGTAGCCCAAGAATTAAATTTACACCCATAATGGCATACCATTTGCAATAGTAGACAACCCAAGGTATTGCAAATTGGGTATGTCCAGTCTTTTTTAGTAGCCATTTGGTCACAAACACTGGCCAAAGTTAGCGTTAGTATTTGTTTGTGTGTGAAAAATGCAAAAACCGCCAATTTTGGCCAGTGTTTGTGACTAAGTGGCTACTAAAAAAGACTGGACATACCCCATTTGAAATACCTTGGGTTGTCTACTATTGCAAATGGTATGCCATCATAGGGGTAATTTTCATTCTTGGGCTACCATAGGGTCACAAAGGCAACGTAAGCAATCTGGCGAATTTTAATGTGAAAAAAATGAAACACAAGCCTTATATTTGACGCTGTAACTTTTGAAAACACCATAAAACTTGTACATGAGGGGTACTGTTGTACTTGGGAGACTTCGCTGAACACAAAGTGAACACACGTTGTAATACATTTTACTGTTTTGAAACACTAATATTTGTGTTCAGCGAAGTCTCCCGAGTAAAACAGTACCCCCCATGTACAGGTTTTATGGTGTCTTGGAAAGGTATAGGGTTAAATATAGTGCTAGCAAATTAAATTCCCTATACTTTCGGCATGGGTTGTCAGGCAGGTCCCGCTAATTGTAATTAATTAGGATACCTAATTATGTAAACATATTACATAAATATATTTGTACAATGAATAAATGTATATATATACATATGTGTATATATACGTATATATATATCATTTTTTAAAATATTTTTATTTATATATAGGTATATATATATAGTGATATATACACGTATATATTTATGTATATATATATATATATATTATTTCGTTCTACGTTTATTTTGATATAAATATATATATATTAATATCACAATACAGTTAGAACGAAATAACACACATCTATATATTTTTTAATTATTTATTTGTAATTTTTTTTTTTTTTTTTTTTACGTATTTACATATTTTTTTATATTATATATAAATATATATATATAGCAATAATTATATAGATATTTAATCAGTATCAGTCTACGTGTAATTTGATATCAATATATATATAATTATATATATATTAATTGTAAAATACACCTAGACAGTGTATGTATGTGTATGTATATGTGTGTATATATATACTTAGATCATATATATATAATATATATATATATATCATCTAAGTATATATTTATTTATTTTTACACTTATTTTATTTGATTTCAGCCAGCAGGGGGACTAACTGTCATTACAGTTAGTTCCCCTGCTGGCAATGCTGCAGCCAGCTATACCGGCCATGTGATTGTGAGGTCCTCGCAAGGACCTCACTCTCACATGGCCCGGGGGGGCTGAAGAGGGCGGACGTGCCGCGGGGGGCTCCCTGGGAGTCCCCCCAACCGTGATCGCCAGCGTGGGATCGCCGGCGACCGGGTAAGTAAAAAAAAAGGGAGGGCGTACAATTACGCCCGGCGGCGTTTAGAGCCGCTTAAAAAAAGGACGTAATTGTACGCCCTCCGGTCTTAAGGGGTTAAAATTATAAACAAATATTGTGGCAGGGAGTTATTTGTATAGTTAACGAGGGACTGTGCTTAAAAAAAACAAAAAACATTGGCTGTTATGTGATAACTGTTAGCTGCAACATGAACAAATTAACAGACAGCTTAGAATTACAGAATGATTTGTTCTGTCAAAGAATATAATCAATGGAACTAACTATGGGACCGAATTGTAACTATTGGACTGCCACCCAGGGAGCTAAATTGCGAAGGTTGTGTTTTTTTTACTGCGTGTATAAAGAGTATCTCATTAACTGTGCTGCCAAAGCTTTCTAACTTATTACAGTTCTCTTGATCGCACTATAAATCTGGCAGGAAGACTTTATTTATCTCAACATTAAACAGCCACATCTAGTCTGCACTTTAGAGAATTCTGATCGTGCCTATCTGTGCCCAAATATATTTGCAAACTCTTAAAACAAGAAGACTTATCCACCACAGCTAAAATATTGTGGATGGAGCTCATTTGCTGAAGAGTGAAATGATGTGAACTGAGTGCGTTATTTAGGCAAAAATAAAAACACTTATTTTCTACAATATGTCTATTTTTACTACATTTAATGCTGCAATTTCCTATTTGGTAAGCCTAATTACCACAATGAATTCCTATGTGAATAAACTCCTATGTAAGTTACCTCATTACACCGTCTCTGCTCTGATAACTAAAACCTTAAAGGGACACTGTAGGCAACTAGACCACTTCAGCTTTTCGAAGTAGTCTGGGTGCTGTGACCCTTTTTGTACTTAGTGCTGCAATGTAAAACATGTTTACATTGCAGCTCTAAGTCTGCCCTCTGTGACTATCTAACAGACAGCCACTAGAGGGCTTCTGGAATCCAAACAGACTTTTGGTCCGTTATCTGACGCTGGGCATCCTCACGGACCTCCAGCGTCAGATTTTCCCCATAGGAAAGCATTGATGAATTCTTCCTATAGAGAGGTCTAATGCATACGCGGCCATTGCCGACAGCAGCCGTGGGCGGATCCTGACCCAGTGCAGAGGGACATCAGCGCTGGAGAGGGGGGCCCCGAGGGAGGGGGGCACTCCAGGAGCATATAGTGCCAGGAAAACTGGCTTATTTTCCTGGCACTATAGGATCCCTTTAAAGGAACAGTTTATGTACCATATGAAGTACATCTCAGTGTAGTGGTTATGGTGCCATTGTGCTGCACACTGTGGCCCAGCTCCTACTCGCCAGGATAGCAACATTCTTGTAGAGAAGCATTGTTTTGGACTACGCATGCACAGCAAAATGCCACGCTCTTTCAATCCAATACTGCTATCATTTGATTGAATCACCGAGTTGTACTCGGTTGTGTCGGCAGAAGTGCCTCTAGTGAATGTCAGGAAGACAGCCACTAGAGGTGTGCTTAAGACATTACCAATTTTACAAACCAGTCTTATTTTCTGTTAAAGAGTTAAAACTACAAGACCGCTACTGCACCCATACCACTTTATTGGGTGACTTATGTTAATGACCACTGTTTCCAGCAATAGGTACTGTAAATCCAACACTGATGTGTTGACGGTGTTTTTAAACCTGTAGCAATCTTACCTGAGTTACAAACAGATGGGCTCTTTATCTATAGATAAGATAAACAGTATAGGTGTAAATCTTTGAAATTGTATATGCTTAATGATGTGGTGTTAAAGGCAAACACATGCTAACTGTGTATGTTAATAAATATAGGTTTAGTTAAAAGGTGCCATATAGTGAGTTTGAACTTGAGACAGAGGTAGAATTGTTCAATAAATCTGTAAGATGGGTAACAGTGACATATATAGGGTTATCCATTAAACCAGGGTTTGTTCAGGATTGACTGAGAATATGACATTTAAAACGAAATATTCAAGCTGGTAAAATAAAGAAACAATTCTAGATTTTGCTTATTCACTAGATAGTACTGAAGTGAAAACCAAATTGCAAAATTGAGGCAAAAAGGAAAAAAATATCTACAACTCAGCTACAATCATAACCTTTTTTCTAAATTACATTTTAGTTCTACAAATTGTTTTTTTTAACATTACTCAGAACAGACTTAACGTCGGCCATCTTAGTCCATATGACATGTTGTAGGGTATTCATATGCCTCTCTTTCTGCCTCCCCATAACTTGCAGTCTCTTGGAGCAGTAGCTCGTTGTTAAACAGAAAGCTGAGAAGTGAACTGCAATTCTTAGAAAGCTCCCCTGTGCCCATAAAGCACTCCTTATTGGATAAGCTGAGCAATGCTATAGGAAGCGAGGATTATTCTCTTCCTCGTTGCGTGAGAGCTCATTCTGAGACGCTGCACAGTTTAGTTTTTTTTTTTTAAATGCTTTTAAATATTTTAATATATTATTTTTCCATACCTTATCTGTATAATGCATTAAAACAAGAATGGGTCGAACTTCACCTACAATGTCTCCTTAATACGTTCCGCATCATATTTCATATAACATTTCATAATCAACAATAAAAGATTTTTGTATTACAAAAGAGATTCACTGTTAAGGTTATAATAATTATGGCTAAATATAAAATATGGCTAAATGTTAATTACAGATATCAAATATAGCAGTGGTTATGGCTAAGTATACTTTATTATGCACATAAAGCTAAATAATGTCATACAAACAGAAACAGCTATAATTAATTTGCGCAAAGGGTTAAATATAACATTAAAATAAGCATTTATACCAGTGACATCATCTCTGAGCGTCTTAAACTGAATTGCATGAGTCTTGCATTATGTTTCGTCTAGCTAAATATTAAAAAATTGGCAGTACCATACCCTGTGAGTGATGAACTGAATAACATGCTTATTAATTACGTCATATTTATTGGTTAGTTAAACAATTGAACTTTTTAAGAAGCATCTTTAAATGGCTTCCCTTTTTCTCACAAAATGGAAGCAACACAGTTATTTTCATTGCAAGAGGAGCGCTTGAAGCAAGAAGAGAAAATAACTTTTTTTAAAAATACAAGTTGCGGCAGCCCCTGTATTTAAAGATCACAGTTAATAATTTTCATTATGCCAGACATCATTACGCTGCTATTGTGTTTGAAGAACAAAAGCATGTTACCATGGATATGCCATTTTACAGGATAAGCTGCAGGTTTGGACTTCAGATGAAGAACAAAAATGCCTTAATGTACTTAATTAAGTATAATACTTAACATCCAAAGATTTCTTCATTGTTTTTTGTTTTGTTTTGTTTTTTTCTTAGCTTCCATCTCTTTAAAAAGCACTCTGTAATGGGGCTTAGCTACTTATAATCAAAATATGTAATAGTTTCATGTCTCTGGTGCACACATAATGAAATGATTTCTAAAGTCTGACTCTTTAACGTGAACACTTGTTTTAAGATAGCATTTTTAATAAATTGCTATAACATGAAAAACAAGTGAATATTTGTAGCACATTCAAGTGATGTAAGTACAAAATGAAATAGCTTATTTAAAGGGACATT
The DNA here is from genome assembly GCF_036172605.1 of Pelobates fuscus. Lineage (NCBI taxonomy): Eukaryota > Metazoa > Chordata > Amphibia > Anura > Pelobatidae > Pelobates > Pelobates fuscus. The sequence continues at coordinate 275,137,178 of NC_086320.1, read as the reverse complement.
CCACTGTCCACAAAGAAATCCCTGTTTAGCAGATATACCTCAGTGATAACTTACATACATTTTTTCATTAGGGGTATATCACAAAACAATGCTTGCAAAAAGTGCACATTTCTTGTCTGCAGCAATTGTGAGCCCTCCCCTTCTTTCTCATTCCAGACTTTCTGTGGCTGTCTATTCACAGACTTCTCAATGGGAAGTATTTTCTAGGCAGGTGTTGTGAGCAATTGTCTGCCTCTTGAGTTTAGCTCCAGTGAGCCAAACTACCAGGAAGTAAAAGGACTGGTTGTCTGATTGGTAGCTGGAGGGGGGTTGGGGGGTTAATTTAAAAAAAAGTGCTAATTTCTATTAAATTATAAACTTTTTGCTAAATGAAAAAAAATAGGACATTCTCTTCACGCATAAAGCAGTTCAGCAAGCTGAAGCTCTGAGAGAACTTTGCAGGCCCACTTGAAGGATATTCTGTCAGATTTCAAATGAAATTTAACAAGTAAATATTCATGAGGTAGACTATTTAATATTTGCCAGTGTTCATTTTGATTCAACTATATAAAAGCTTTTAATATTAATTAAGAAGGTTCTATGTTTTTTAAGTATTAGGCAAAATGTCTGCCAAAAATAATACATTTTTCTTGTGAATCTAATTAGCCGTGAGAAGCAGATCTTCCTCGAGGATTGGTTAATCACACACCTAGTTCCAAAATATTATTATTATTATCTATAAAGTCCAAACATATTCCACAAGGCTGTACAATAGGTAGACTAACAGACAAGTATATGGTATATGTAACAAGACGGGTTGAACGCACAATTGATGTTTGTTAGTTTCCAATCCAAGTAGCCTTTTTGCACCAAGTTGTCAGAATCCCACACAACACATTTCACAATGGTAGAAAATACTAATAATTTGAGAATGTATTTTTTTTTCTAAACCAGAGCAATTATTTTATGCAAGTACAGCATATTTTCCATGTTACTATTTAGCTGCCTGTCTGTTTAATATAAACCTGATGTAAGTGGGTTTCTACAATTCCAGGTGCATTTACAAGCTATCCTTTAACAATGATTGTGTTGTGTGATGTTAGCCAACATTCCCCATTTCTCTGTCAAGATCTAACTTGTCTGCCCAGCAGTGGCAGTATCTTGTAAAACACTTTACGGGACTCAAATATTCAACAAAAGACAATGCATAGCGCTAGTTTGATGATATCACAGAATGTAGTTGCCTTTTTTTTTTTTTTTTTAAACTCAGGGAGCTTCAGACAATTTGCAGTGCAATGTTTGTTTCAAAGTTAAAGGGTTTCTATAGTGCCAGGAAAACAAAGCCGTTTTCCTGGCACTATAGAATCCTACAGTGCCCACCCCCCCCTCCCCTGCCCCTCCCCCCCAGCGCTGAAGGGGTTAAAACCCCTTTAGTCACATACCTGAATCCAGTGCTGATGTCTCTCGGCGTTGGATCAGGCTCCACCCACACTCTTCCCTCGCCTATGTCAGCCGGCAGGGGAGACTTAATGCGCATGCACTCGCATTACGATTTCCACATAGGAAAGCATTAATCAATGCTTTCCTATGGGGATTCCAGGTGATGCTGGATGTCCTCATGCATAGTGTGAGGACTTCAGCGTCATTTAGACGACTAATAGTAGTCTAAGCACCCAGAAGTCCCTCTAGTGGCTGTCTGGTGGACAACCAGTAGAGGAGGAGTTTACCCTGCAAGGTAATTAATGCAGTTTCTCAGAAACTGCAATAATTACCACTGTAGGGTTAAGGGACATGGAACATTGCACCCAGACCACTTCAATGAGCTGACGTAGTCTGGGTGCCTTCAGTGTCTCTTTAAAAAAATAGATATCACACAATATCTACTTACTATTCCAGCAGTATACTTAATGGAACACACCAAGCATCATAAAAACTACAGTTCGCTCTAGTTGTCCTGGCACCCCATTGTTGACTGCTTGACTTGTTACGTGGTGGGTGCTGCTCCCCTCAAAAACAGTTTGGATACTTGCAGTGATGGAGGTGTGGTGAAGAGCTGTAAAGGTTATGGTGCGTGCAGTGTTCCTTTAAAAGGATCACTTAAGAGTCGACACTTCTTAAGTATGTAACCAGAGCCGATCCTGGGTGGGTGTACTGGGTGGGAGTCGCCGAGACCAGCCTTGCCACAGTGGGCCCAGGCAACCCCCAAAGCGCTTATTCAGTAAGGCAGAGTACGCACCGGCTTATCCGGATCTGGGCCAGCTTCTTTTTATGTCACATTACAGATTACATAATGTTTTAATATATTGAGTGGCGGTCTTTGTGGGAAGCCAAAGTGTAATGTGAATTATATAGAGAGGTATGGATGATTATGGAATTCGAACTGTGCCAGGCCAAATAAAGCTTTAATCCATCTTTTATTTTGTACCTCAATCATGTGAATTTTATTCATTGAATGTTTGCCAGTATTAATAAAAGCAGAAAACATTTGCATATAAGATACACCTTTTGATCGCTGAGCAGAACAAGACACATGCTATACACACAGGCATTCTTCAGATGCTACACAAAACAATAATTGTTTCATTATATAGGTGTGTAAACAAATTACGCATCATGACTATGAGCAAGGCTTGTAGCAAGGTTAAATCTCTACATTTTCGATATTAACCTTTGTCTCACTTGAAATGTCAGGATGATATAATTGTAAAGACGGTTAAAACAGAACCCCAGGCCAATTCCTATCTTTTACATGTATTTTTTTTTATTGAATTATTTTTAATGTATTAAATATATATATAAATATATATATATATATATATATATATACATATATATATATATATATATATATATATTTTCATAGAACATTAAACTTTGTTTCAAGTTTCATTAAAAAAACAAAAACATTTTATGCATTCAGTATGAACAGTTGAACCTTTATTACACCTTTAATTTGCCATTGTAACTTAGCCTAATTACTCTAATTACAAAGTAACATACACATTGCCCTGTACTGTTGACTTAGTAAACAGAAGACTACATGTATGTTTGCTCAGTATCTGGGAGTAATGTTTGCAGAGCTTGTAAAACAGAATATCATCTCTCCAAATTGATGTCATGTATAGAATGGAAATGCCAATGCAAAATGTTAGTGGAGTAACTTCTTAGCTAGATTTCTAGGGGAATAATTATATTTAGCCAAGCACCTTTATATAATGTATTATAAGCAATATAATGATATGGATGGGTAGCACTGTATTTCCATTTGCTGTAATTTCCTTGTTTCAAACTTTAACAGGTGCTTTATAGGAAATATAACTTGAATTGTAGTCAATCCCGTTTGTGTATATGGCTGTGAAGTGGTTAATGGCTATTTGGGTCATGTGACATGTATCACTGTATGTGTCAGACAATAAACTATACTGAAGTTTGATAGCACTGCCTTAGGGAACTAGAGGATTTACAGTGTAAGCAAACATGGATAACATAATGACGTGCACTTGCCAATGCAATCTCAGGCATAAGGAGTGCAGTTATTTACACTTGTGATGTTACTTTCTTTTTCTATGCATGCTGTCTTGTGAAATAAACATTTTTTTAAACACTATAAACACTGTCAAGGACACTATTGAGGTGCTGACTATGTACTTGTAATCATTTTCAATTGGGGCAAATTATGAATTTAATCATCATTATGTGTATCATTATGTAGCTTTTTTAAGTGGATAAACTTTGACACGTGTTAATATATCAATATATATGAATATATCAACATATATATCAATATATATGACCTAAATGAAGATAGAATTCTGCCCACTTCTGCTGCACTTTCTAATGCCGTCATCCACAGTGAGAAAGTTTGGGCCTTTGCCATGGGTGATCGGATTGTACGATGCACTTGGCATCAATACTGCACTTTAGAAATGATAACAAATTTTTAATAATTTGCAAATAAATACATTTTTACTTTTGACCATATTTATTTTTACCTTTAAAATAAACCTTTCTTTTCTACTCGGGTGTATGACAGGGTCCACTTAATTTGTGTTCTGTGCTATCCATACGTTCTCTTAAAGGAGATTGTGAATGTGAGTCATCTCGTCATTAGCAAAAGTCAACGGGATGGTGGTGGAGAAGGTCCAAAGCAGTCCAGATATTGATAAAGATTGCTAAAGCAGTTTTAAACAACTTTATTTTAGAATTAAATGATTTAACTAGCTGTATTTAGTGAATGTGGACATTATACTAAAATGCTATTTTACATTCTGCAGCCAATTTTAGTAAGGATCCTTACAAATACCTATAAGCAAGGTATTTAACCATTATTATGTATATTTTTTTTTCATAATCAGTGGCGTACCTAGAGCATTTGGCACCCAGGGTGTATCATGTGTATGACCCCCTGTCTTTAAAATGTAAAAAACACGTATTTTTTTAAAATGTTTTCAAGAATATCTAAACTTCTGCATTCACCCTTCGCAAAAACCCTGCACCCTCCTTCAATAAAATTCATGCACCCCCCCTTCACAAGTACCCTGGACTCCCCTTCTATAAAATTCATACACCACCCCTTCACAAAATCCCTGCAACCCCTTTCATAAAATGAATGCACTTCGCCTTCACAAATAAAACTCTGCACCCCCTTCCTTAAATAAATACACCCCCTTCACAAATAAAACCCTGCAACCGCCTTCCATAGATAAATACACCCCCCTTCACATAAAATTAATACACCCCCCCTTTACATAAAATCTATGCACCCCATACATTGTGTACTCACAATTATAGGTTGACTTGGTGGAGAATGCTGCTCTCTGCTCCGGCCTTACAATTGCCTTCATTGCCGCCCTCACGTCAGAGCGGATCCTTCCGCTACTGGAGTTCCATGAAGACGGATAGGCGGTGCCCATCGGTGTGATCTGGCGCGCTTTAACACTCCTCAACCCCACCGCTCCTACATATCACTGCATTAGTATAGTGCTGGCCGGCTGCGGACCGCACTATAAAAATGGATGAGGGTGAGAAGACACTGGCAGTCATGGCACCTTCCCAGAGAGTGGCACCCGGGGCGGACCGCTCCACCCACCCATTCCACCATTAGTACGCCACTGGTCATAATTACTGCATGTGAGATAAAATGCATTTAGATCCTGTGTGATATATTGTAAGATAAAGGGCACTGCATACTGTCTAGAGATTTTTATTTCCCAAATATTTTGAATAAAGGATAAGTGAAAAATAAAAACTATGTACACTTACATATTCTTAATTTTTAGGTTTGTCTGCAAAGCAATCTATACACAAAACTACTAATTTAAGTGTGTTCTGTTCCCTGGAGGTGGTGTGAAATGTGTATACTCTTATGTTAGTTTTTAAGTGTTCGCCGAAAGTTTTGTTCTGATTTCACAATACACATGGATTAAAGAGGTGATTCATCGGAGATCACAGCAATCTTCTTTCTTGTCTGGTTGGTTCTTTAAAGCTTCGAAAAAAAAAAAAAAAATAAGAAGTTTTCTCCTTTCCAAACCAAAAATGGAAAAAACTTGGAGACCAGTGATTATCATTTATCATGAGGAAGCTAGAAACAGCACGGATGGTTTAGACACAGAAGGGATTTATTTGGTATTTTGTTTACAAACAGGTTGAAGCACGGCGCTGACGTGTGTTCTTGAATCAGCTGTTCCGTAATATTATTGCGCCGTTATAAACAAGGTGCAGACAGCATAAGCACTGCAATGAAACTAACACATCTAAAATCGAGACAAAAAGATAACCTTGTACATTTTTGTACAACCAGAGACAAAGAAGAAAGGAGATAGTTAAGTGTGGAAAAAATGAAAATGTTTATTTTAAAGTGATTGTTTTTTTTTTAATAAAACACTACTTCTGCCACTTCTGGGAAATAGAAAAATGTCATATTGAAAGCGTCAGCTTGTCTACTTCATTATTTTAGTGAGGGTGAAGAGAGGCCTAAAATGGTTCTTCCAAAGGCATATCATAACAAACACTTCAAGTAGAGTCCTTTTAACCATCATGAAATACACTTGAATGTAATGGGTACTAAGTAGAATATAAGTTTCTAATAAAACACATACTGACTACATATTCAGTATGTGATTGCAATTTAAAATTGTATTTATAAAAAATATTGCCTCTCAGGTTTACCGCAGCAATAGGACTAAGGTAAAACTCCTACATTTTTCCAGAACTCAGTAGGTCCTCTGTTAGTGGGTTGAAGTGCTAAATCTACTAATAGACACGAGGTCACAATTACACAGTGGAGTAAACCTGGTATTAGTGTATACCTTTGTAAATAAACTATTTTATAAGTTTAGGGTCAAAATCACACTGAAAACTAATCTTTCAAAACACTTTAAAACTCACACTGGCGTATCAAAATTTCAAATAGACAAAGAAAGAACTTTTAATTTTAGTGGTGCGAGGGGGTGTGGCTAAGGGCAGGGCTGCTCTGAGAAATGTTTGGTGACTTACTAATAACAATTTATGCAACGAAAATGTAATATAGAACAATAACAATGTATCTCATTTACGCAGACTGATTTTTAAAGATCTTTATTGTAGTTTAAAGACACAGTACAGTAAGTATTAGTGCTGTGTAACTCTGTTATAAACGCAGACACACCAACCATATGAAGCTCCTAGAAAAGAGGGACAAAGAGGTTTGGTCCAAAACAGGGACTGTCCCTTCTAAATGGGTACACTTGGGAGGTATGCACTGGATAATGGGCATTACATGATTGGAGGTCCACTGCACAGGTTCACTACATACACCTAAATCACTTTAGCTTATTCATTTTGTCCTCTTTTTTTTTCATTTTGCAAAAAGTGCAGATTTCCACAGAAATTGGCACTTTTATAAATTAACCGTGTTACACCCTCCAGGCTGTCAATCGGACAACTGGCCATGTTACTTCCTAGTAGTTTAGCTCAAGAGGTAGGCTATTTGCTGAGTCATTACTCACACAGCACAGTTGTGAATGTGCACACTGAATGCTTTATGAAAAGCACTTGATTGGACGAAAGCTAAGTTAATTTCAGACTAGATGGATCTGGCTGCTCTGAATAGGCTGCCTTGGCGCAGGAATAAAGTGAAAGTAAAATTTTAAACAATTTTTTTTTTTTTTTTTATTCTTTTTTTTTATTGTGCATGAGGTAACAAAAACATCTTACGATGCCACAAAAGCATATGTAAGTACATTGACAACACGTTAAGTCACAGATATGGCATTGAGGTACTGGCACCTTTTGAGATATAGTTAGTAGAGACAATTGTAATCCACTACGCTTGTGGTTCTTCAGCAGTGAGTGTAAGATTAAACATGCTATACTAGCTAACCACTGATTTAGTAGTAATCGTGCATTTTGCTAAGGGAGGCAAAGTGACAGTGGTGTTAGTCTATGGGACATCTGCGCTAAAACAGTGGTAGGAGTGGTAGTCGTTTCGGCCCCGCTGGCGCTGCAATTGAGTATGTGAGTATGTGTATTCGTGCATGAGTGTGTGTTGTGTTCAAGTTTGTGTCCCCCACTAGGTCCCTGGATAGTTTGTCTGGATGTTGAGGTCTAGTGGGTGTAGGTGTGTGGGGTGAGTCTCGTTACAACCGGGGATTCACGGAGGTGTGTGTGGTGGGACTGCTAAGCTCTGTGTTGTGCTTTGCCGTGCGAAGGGGTTACAGTCCCAATGTCCACACAGCTGACCCAGTGTCGGGGTCTTCAGCCGATGCCTTGTGGAATCGCTGATGCCTCTTGGTGTGGTGAGTTGTGCCTCGTGCTCTGTATTCCGGGTGTGCAGGGAAGGAGGGCGCTCGTGTAGCGGGCCGGTGCACCTGGTAAGTGGCGTAGAGTCCTGGTTGTGATGCGGGATTGTTGGTGTGGTCGCCGGTCTCTGCCTGTCCGGTGCGGTTGTTTGCTGGCATCCACCTTTGTAAGCTTTCCTTTCCGCTGTCCTCTCGGTATGTCTGGGTGGGCTGTACCCCTCATGAGTTTGAGCCGGGTCGCTGTGTATCGTTGAGGACGCGTTTGGAGCTGTACCTTAAGTGTCGCTTGGATTTTAGTAGCTAGGTGCAGGCCGTGTGTGGGCACCGCATTGCTCCATATTGATGTTAGTGGGGCCAACCTGTGCAAGCGTTTACCCATCATGCGAGTGGAGTGTGGGGGGTTTGCCCTGTCCCTCTCTGTGCTTCTATGCGTTGGGCCCTGCAGCGTATCTCCGGGTGGGGATTCCTTTTGGGGAGTTCGCATCAAAGCCTCCAGCCTCTCCCAGAGGACACCGAAGATGCAGTCGTATAGGCGCTTAGTTTCCCTTTCGGCTATGCGCAGAGCTGAGGTGTGTGGGCTGGCCGCCATCCTGTATTCTCCACATGTGGCCTCTGTGTTTCGCGGTCGTGTTTCTTGTACGATTGTACGGTTGCTCGTGTGGGGGAGGACCGGGATAACCCCCGCCGGTCCAAAGGGGGGGGAACGTGGGCTCTGGGTCCTGTTTCCAGGCATTCTTGGCGGCGGGAGAGCGGCCGTCTCTCCTGCGCCTGCCATTCTGGTAGGCCTCGCCAGAGTGTCGGGTGCGTACCGGGTAGATAGTCGTTTGTTGGGTATCGGTGAGTCCGCCCCGGTATCCCCCATCTCTTGGTGGCTTCTCTTTGGCTTTTAAAAGCAGTTTGAGTGGCTTTGTGGTGTTTTTTCTGGCGCTTGTCTTGGGAGCCGTGGAGATTATCGTCTGCTCGGCTCTGCGGTCAGGCCCCGCCCCTCTTAAACAATTTTTTAAAGTCAAGATGCCAATAAATCTAAACACTTCAACTGACATAGCAAGTTAAAAAAGAAAATAGTGTTATAGAACACGTGACAATGCAAATTTGTTAAGAGGAAGTAAGAAATTACTTAGTTTATTGAATATTTATTTCTATGAAGACCTGAACAACATAGTAAAAAGTAATTAATTTGTTTTGCATATTTTTCTATTGGAAAAAAATAAATGTTTTGCTGCTATCTCTCTCTCGTTTAAATTTGTGTAGTTTTATTGTTATCTAAGTGTTTAGATAAACTTAGCATCATATTTTACAGCATTGGAATTTTACGCTGAAGTTGCAAGCATCCCATAACACCAAATATCATAATCTGAAATGGGGATCTCCATCAGTAAATATAGCAAAAAATGTATATATTTCCTTCACATCAGCAATACTCTTTACCTAACACAAAACATGATGTTCAAAGAAAAAATTCAATTTTTAAGTGGAATAAATACTTACCTTGTAGTCTATGACACCGAACGCATCTATTATACTTAACTGAGGATAACATGTGGTGTGGTTGCTATTGCCTGATTATAGCTAGTATGCTTATGAGAGAGTAGACAGGCCATTTTCCTGGAAGGTTGTATTGTGTGCTAGTAGTAAAACAGTAAATCAACTCCGACAGGAGTATATGAGGAAGTTAGGAGCACCCTAAAAATGCTCATCTGAGTTTGGTGTTAATAGACAAAGGTTCAAATTTTAAGCAGCTGAAATAGATATTTAACTAATTAGACACATACCAGTTAAAGGAACACTATTGTCACCTAAATTACTTTAGCTAAATAAAGCAGTTTTAGTGTATAGATCATTCCCCTGCAATTTCACTGCTCAATTCACTGTCATTTAGGAGTTAAATCACTTTGTTTCTGTTTATGCAGCCCTAGCCACACCTCCCCTGGCTATGATTGACAGAGCCTGCATGAAAAAAAAAACTGGTTTCACTTTCAAACAGATGTAATTTACCTTAAATAATTATATCTCAATCTCTAAATTGAACTTTAATCACATACAGGAGGCTCTTGCAGGGTCTAGCAAGCTATTAACATAGCAGGGGATAAGAAAATCTTAATTAAACAGAACTTGCAATAAATAAAGCCTAAATAGGGCTCTCTTTACAGGAAGTGTTTATGGAAGGCTGTGCAAGTCACATGCAGGGAGGTGTGACTAGGGTTCATAAACAAAGGGATTTATCTCCTAAATGGCAGAGGATTGAGCAGTGAGGCTGCAGGGGCATGTTCTATACACCAAAACTGCTTCATTAAGCTAAAGTTGTTCAGGTGACTATAGTGTCCCTTTAAAGATCTATGATCAGTCACTAGATGGCTGTGACCATATTCCACATTTTTCTCTCTTACCAGTTATTGAAAGGGAATATTAGCGTTAAAGAAAACTCAATCAAGCTTACAACCCACTTATCTCATGGATGTGTTTTGCCCAAGGACAGATACTGATAAGTTGGTCTGACTGAGATTTGAACCTAGGTTTCCTAGTTGTAAGGTGGTGACATTACCACTGCTCTAACTGCAAACAAAACTGCTGTGGCTGGCAAGTATATATCCTGATATATACACTACCTGATCATCATAGGAATAAAATTGGTAGAATTGGGGTGGGGAGAGGCTGGGCTAGTGAAAAATTACCCCAGCTTACTTTTTTGTACCCTGGTGGTTGAAAATAGGAGAAAGGGAGTTGCACACTGTAGACAGCTGGCTGCCAGAGGGTATCTTTGTGTTATTTCACTCTGACAGCTTTACAGGTGAGATAGCAGCAGAGACACATGTTCAGCATACCACCCTAGAATAAAGTCTACAGTAAGCACATTGTAAGTGGACGCCATTTCCTCGGTGAATACTGAATGGGGCTTTCCTTACAATGGGGTACCCAGGTAGATGAGTGCTACTAATGTATTTGTGTCTTAAAAATGAACATTATTATTAACTGTAGCAATCATAACAAACGGTTTATTAAACACGATAGCATTAGCAACATAAATTTGTTTTCCTAATGCTACATTGCCCTAGTCACTGTTTAGGTGACTGAGCCTCCACTGCCAGGGTTAAAAAAGATGATTTTACATACGGTACCTTTTATCCCTTGCAGTGCTGATCTTTGGCATGCAACTCCGCAATGATCTCAGTCAATCTAAGGCTATGCCATAGGAAAGCAATGGAAGGCTACTCACAAGCGTTGGTGAACTTGTTCAAAAAACACAGCTCTATAGTACCTTAAACACAAAAAAACAACACAGCTCTATAGTACCTTAAACACAAAAAAACAACACAGCTCTATAGTACCTTAAACACAAAAAAACAACACAGCTCTATAGTACCTTAATTCTACTGTGGACACAGAAACAGAAGGCTAACATTCAGATCATTTATACGCTTATTAAAGCATTTTCAGAATATGCTGCTTTCCGGTTAAATATTACAATTTAAAAAGATAGTTAAATTGATCCGTTTTTATTTCTGAAGTGGAAAAGTCGTTGTAGCTTTCCTACTTGAAAATGCAGCACGTCCGCTATCAATGGCGATACTGAGTGAAATCCAGGTGACATCTTTTCTTTCTATTCAAAGGCAACTCAGCACTTTTTAATAACCTCTATTCATCTGGTCCCCGTTTTCTATTGATGAAAATATACAGTACTTAGTGACCCGTTGCCGGTAAACTGGCTCATTCTTTGTACTGCCTATGCCTAGTGATTTTCAAACAGCAATAATAACTCTTAAAGGAGCATTGTGTATCCCAAAAGATATAACTGGTATGTGAGCGCTCCAATTAATTATGCAGATCTACATAAAAATCAAGATGAAAATATCAATAAACTTAAAAATGACCAATCTCGCCGAGATCACCACAATGACCACCATAAACCACAATTGAATGTACTGGGTGAGTATTATCTGAATCAGAATACTCTACACATATATATAAGAGTATAACAAAATATCATTTATTGTATAATAAACCAATCATAAAAAATGAAACAACATCTCAAAACGTCCAGTATCAGATGTAATCGTGATGAATAGTAAGGGGCCCCTTATTCATATTCTTGTCGACAAAGGACTGATGTAAAAAATCCGAGATGTGCACATTAGCATAAAAACTATATGTGAACTCAAAAAAGTTCAAGCAGTAGGCTCCAGTCCAGTCCGTGAAAAAATATATAAGTGGATAAACGGATAGTGCCCAGACGACCAAGCCGTCTTACGGAGAGGGAGCTCAAACACCAGCCAAACACCCTGGTCAAGACTAAGAGGGAAGCGATAGGGATGGCCCCAAAGGTGAAAAATCACATCCAGATATGGAAAACTATGGGGATATCACTTCAGCAACTTACCCTATCCGTCCGACCATCGGGTGAGGAACTGGGAGCACATAAACTCCAAACCGTGAGGGCTGCAGGAAAAAGGCCGTTCTCGCCAGGTCGCTTGCCGAAAATCAATGGCGGGTCGTAGAGGACGAATCGGCTGGGAAGTTCAAATCCGTCGGCGGTGTGGTGAGGTAGCAGACAGCACGTCTACGCGTTTCGTCCTAGCTGGAGGACTTTTTCAAGACCGAAGTGATATCCCCATAGTTTTCCATATCTGGATGTGATTTTTCACCTTTGGGGCCATCCCTATCGCTTCCCTCTTAGTCTTGACCAGGGTGTTTGGCTGGTGTTTGAGCTCCCTCTCCGTAAGACGGCTTGGTCGTCTGGGCACTATCCGTTTATCCACTTATATATTTTTTCACGGACTGGACTGGAGCCTACTGCTTGAACTTTTTTGAGTTCACATATAGTTTTTATGCTAATGTGCACATCTCGGATTTTTTACATCAGTCCTTTGTCGACAAGAATATGAATAAGGGGCCCCTTACTATTCATCACGATTACATCTGATACTGGACGTTTTGAGATGTTGTTTCATTTTTTATGATTGGTTTATTATACAATAAATGATATTTTGTTATACTCTTATATATATGTGTAGAGTATTCTGATTCAGATAAGACTCACCCAGTACATTCAATTGTGGTTTATGGTGGTCATTGTGGTGATCTCGGCGAGATTGGTCATTTTTAAGTTTATTGATATTTTCATCTTGATTTTTATGTAGATCTGCATAATTAATTGGAGCGCTCACATACCAGTTATATCTTTTCGGTTTCATTTAATAAGTCGCTCCCTTGTATGTGACGCAGCCCTACTGTTATTTCATCCAGGGCCGCCATCAGGGGGTGACAACCGTGACAGTTGTCACGGGCCCGGCGGCCCTGGGGGGCCCGGACTGCTCTGGCAGTCCTGGGCCCCACTTTCCCTCTCTGCATACATAGATCGCGAATATCGCGATCTATGTGTGCAGCCGCGGGCCCCCGGCTCCCTGTTGCCGCAGAGGGGGCCCAGCACACTGCCTCTTCTCTTCTCCTCCCTGCTAATAACTCTCGCGAGACCCGGTTGCCATGGCAACGCTCCGCGGGTCTCGCGAGAGTTATTGGAGGAGAGAAGAGGAGAAGCTGGAGGCCTGGGCCCCCTCTGCGGCAACAGGGAGCCGGGGGGCCCCACCATGCCACCGGACCACCGGGGATGGAATCTCCCCCCTCCCTAGACACAGGTAAGCAGGGAGGGGGAGAAACAATTTAATTAATCATTTTTTTTTTTTTTTTTTAATAATGTTAAAATGACCTCCCCTCCCCCTCCTCATTACAAATTTACACACACACACTACATACACTGACATAACACACACACACACACACTACATACACTGACATAACACACACACACACACACTACATACACTGACAAAACACACACACTGCATACACTGACACAACACACACACACACACACACTACATACACTGACAAAACACACACACTGCATACACTGACACAACACACACACTACATACACTGACACAACACACACACACACACTACATACACTAACACAACACACACTACATACACTGACACAACACACACACTGCATATACCAACACAACACACACTGCATACACTAACACAACACACACTCTGCATACACTGACACAACACACTCTGCATGCACTGACACAACACACACCGCATACACTTACACAACCCACACTTTGCATACATTGACACAACACACTCACCGCATACACTAACACAACACACACTCTGCATACACTGACACAACACACACACCGCATACACTAACACAACACACACCGCATACACTGACACAACACACACACCGCATACACTAACACAACACACACACCACATACACTAACACAACACACACACACTGCATACACTGACACAACACACACACTGCATACACTGACACAACACACACTCTGCATACACTGACACAACACACTGCATACACTAACACAACACACACTGCATACACTAACACAACACACTCTGCATACACTGACACAACACACACTGCATACACAAACACACACACTGCATACACTAATACAACACACACTGCATACACTTACACACACAGTGCATACACTAATACAATACACACACTGCATTCACTAATACAACATGCACTCTGCATACACTACACACTAACACACTCACTGCATCCACTATACTGACACACACTCTGCATTCGCTACACATTACCACACTCTGCATTCACTACACTAACACACACTCTGCATCCGCTACACACTAACACACTCTGCATTCACTACACTAACACACACTGTGCATCCGCTACACACTAACACACTCTCTGCATTCACTACACTAACACACACTCTGCATCCGCTACACACTAACACACCCTCTGCATTCACTACACATTAACACACACTCTGCATTCACTACACATTAACACACTCTCTGCATTCACTACACTAACACACTCTCTGCATTCACTACACTAACACACTCTCTGCATTCACTACACATTAACACACACTCTGCATTCACTACAAATTTACACACACACTACATTCATTACACTGACACACTCTGCATTCACTACACCCTAACACACACTCTGCATTTATTACACACTAACACACACTCTGCATTCACTAAACTATGCACACACTCTGGATTCACTATACTGACACACACTCTGCATTCACTACACTAACATACACTCTGCATCACCTGTACACACAGCATCCACTACACAAACATCCTGTATTCACAGTACACACACTACATCCACCACAAATTGAAACATTCTGCATTCACTATACACAGACACTGTGTCTAATACACACACTACATCCACTACAGACACTGCATCCACTAAACACATTTCATCTAGTACATACAAACACTACATCCACTACACAAACACACACTACATCACTGTACACACACTACATCCACTACTCAAACACTCTCTGCATTCACTACACATTAACACTCTGCATTCACTACACTAACACACACTCTGCATCCGCTACACACTAACACACCCTCTGCATTCACTACACATTAACACACACTCTGCATTCACTACACATTTACAAACACTCTGCATTCACTACACATTTACAAACACTCTGCATTCACTACACATTTACAAACACTCTGCATTCGCTGCACTAACACACACACTACATTCATTACACTGACACACTCTGCATTCACTACACACTAACACACACTCTGCATTCATTACACACTAACACACACTCTGCATTCACTAAACTATGCACACACTCTGCATTCACTAAACTATGCACACACTCTGGATTCACTATACGACACACACTCTGCATTAACTGTTCACACAGCATCCACTACACAAACATCCTGTATTCACAGTACACACACTACATCCACCACAAATTGAAACACTCTGCATTCACTATACACAGACACTGCGTCTAATACACACACTACATCAACTACAGACACTGCATCCACTAAACACATTTCATCTAGTACATACAAACACTACATCCACTACACAAACACACACTACATCACTGTACACACACTACATCCACTACTCAAACACACTCTGCGTTCACTATACACACTGCATCTGCTACACTAACACACTCTGCATTCACTGCACAAACAGTATCTAATACACACAAACACTACATCCATTACACACATTCTAATTCACTTACACTATACACACCACATTCAGTCCCGCATCATTGTCAGCGGACTAGGTAGGGCGTGGGCGGGCCCGGGAGGGAGGGGTCGGGGGGGGGGGGCCCAGACCTTGTGCTTTGTCAGGGGCCCCAAAATTTCTGATGGCAGCCCTGATTTCATCCCATTGGGTATATTTATTTCTCACTGTCAGTCCATATTACTTTTACATTTTGTTTTTTGTGTATCCCAACACAAAAACTCTTATTAAAATAAAAGGATCCTAAAGACGTTTACCCGATTTTTCTATTCTACAATTCAGAATTTTGCAGTCATGGATTTTGTTTGAATAATTAAACCTCTAAGTCACTTGTTGTGCTCTCCAGTATGATTGCATTTGATGATTGCTTATTTTCAAATGTTTCTGAAATATGTGGGGAAAATCATGCTGCGATTTGGAGACTTGATTAGAAAATAGTAGATGGCAATGTCTTGCTATCCGATAGGATGCAAAATATTTTTATGTTCATGTGTTCCATATCTATTTGTCTCTTTCTGTCTGTATATGTTCATTCATCAGCCTGTCCATCACCTCTCTGTGTTTCCTTCCATCCGTCCTTTTAATCTTAAAAATAGTAAATAGGATTTGCCGGGTGCCCACATTATTATAGGTGGCCTCACAGAGGAGGGAGAACTGTGGAAGAACCGTAGGCAAATGAATAAAACACATATTTGGTGTTCTATTTGAAATTGTGCCAGACATATGGAACGTTTATGCTTCTACAGATTTCTGGTAACCCAGCACTAACAAAACATATCTTTTAACTGTAATTTACACTTTTATTCTTCACTGGATTTGAAATGTTAAATAACAAAAATAACGCGCATAATAAAATGTATGATATAGATGTGAATTATTTGATATATGTAAAGCTGTAATTTATTAACAGAGATAAGGCTGGTATAATATTTGGGAAATCTTCCCAACTATGTCTATCCATTTTAATAAATATTTAGCGATAATGCCAAATACTGCTGAGACGTTTAAGTTGGCAAGCCAGAAGAATTTTATTTTAAAGTTGTCGTGCTGATTCTAAGCACGTGGTTTACTTTTCTTACAAATCAGGATGAATGATCTGTTCATATGTAAAGAATATAGCTCCCAAGAACATTAAATAATAGCTTGTAAAAATAAGACTCTAGCCAATAGTAATACGAGTTTAGATATCATTTTATTTAAGGGAAAGTCAACGAAACAAAATCAAGTGATTTTTGGGCCATTGGTGCTGAACTTTCAGTGTTGCAAATGAAAATAGTGCAATTTCTTCTCTTCTTTCACGTAACTTATGCTTAAAATTCACACATAAAAGCTAGGACCCACAAGACTTTATTGCAAAATAAACCCAATGTATTCCTTTATAAAATAAAAGCTGTGTTTTGGTCATCCTCTTAGGACCTTCACCAAGCATAAAAAAACCAAACTTAACTATAGACACATAAATAAGAACATTAAACTTACCCCACCTAAGTGTGAGTTCCAAGCAGTGCAATAATCAGATACCCCTGATATAAACTGGGGTGACATCTGATGTAATTAAAAGAACTGTTCATCAGATTCACTAATAGTTCCAATATTAACAATTCCCTTTATTATTTTTCATGAATCCATTAAATAGATAGGCAATTATTGAACTTTAGATTGTAGATGGCTATCTAACCATAGACTCAAAGGTTGTTGTAACCCTTCACGTGCCAATAAATTACTTTTAACATCGTCCAAGAAAAGAGCTCGCAATGTCACTTAAAAAAAAATGCATGAAATTGAGTTCCTTTCAGGTATCACACCGGTTTATACCAGGAGTATCTGATTAGCTTAATACTTACTGCTTGGCAATTGAAGATGGGCGGCGTAAGTTTAGCATTCCTAGCTAAATGTCTGTTTGTTTGTTTTTTATGCTTGATAAAGGTCCCCGGAGGACAACACGTTGCTTTTTTATCAGAATATACAAACATTCATACTACCAGTGAAACGTTTTAAAATACAGCAGAATGAACTCACATTAGATGTGGGGCTGGTTCTGTGAATTCTTCGTGGAAACATTTGGTTCCAGAACCATTACTAAAAACAAAGTTTGACCCTTTCAGATTCCAGAAGTTCAGTGTCACTGTGTCCAATTATTTATCAAGAACTCGTTGTTTTTTTTACAGTTTTTTTGGATATTGAAGACTGTTGCAACAACAACAACAAATCATTTTAAAAGCCATATTTTAACAATTATCCTATCTGTACAAAGCGAGGAGAAGTGAGCTGGAATTATAGTTGTTGCACCTGTTTCATAGTACAAACTTAGCCGATGGAAAAGTCTCAATGTATAGTTGCAACAAAAGCAAAATGTGTTATCTCACATGCAGTTTCCTTTCATGTAATGTTGACATATACAAGTTGCATCTAAAAAAAAACTGTAACCTGAGCATTTATTCTTTAGCATTCATACACCTTCACCCCTGACCGATATGTTTTCATACAGTAGTATGCTATCTTTGCAGTGTCAGTGAAAGTTTGAGTGGAATTATAGTTGATCTGTGCAAGAGCTATTGAAAAAATAATACTACACAGTACTAGCAAATCGCTAGTTTGAAAACAGAACATGAAGATACTTGGCCAAGTCTGGTCCCATTCTCCAATCCTATAATAAGGGTAAAGCGGGGCCCAAACTGGTAATCTGCCTAGGGCACTGGGTGAGATCTTAATTCTTTTCGGTTGTACGCTGCGGCTTTTGGCTAATGCTTCCAATTCAATGCACCCTTCAGTATTAAGAACACACCCATATAATTAAACATGAAGTTTGCAATCCATATTTACCTGTGTAAGGTTTGTTTACCAAATGAATTACTAGGTAATGTAACACAGTTCATTATACATGAACACTATATATTATTTAACACACTGTGACAAGTCCCTGGAACATATTAATTTGAGTCCTTTCAAGTCTCTTGGACTAAGCAATAAATTACATTATATTAAAATGATACTTATCATTTATATTTCATTAAATTAAACATTAGAGGCTTTTGTTTACTACTTTAAGGAAAGAAAAACATATGTCTTGGAATGAGATAACCGTTTGTAGCAGATTGCTAGCATGGTGCGAGTCAAATTTGAAATGTCACATTTGGACCTTTGTATTTACATGTCCGAAGCAAGCAAAAATGTTTATTGCCCTGTAACATTATATTCAAAGGGATGGCATATGAGCACAGAATTAGGGACTTAGCATCCAACGTCTGACTGGTCATTAAAGGAAATATATATACAAGCACCCATGGTATGAGGACATAAGGTGCACACGGACGGGTAACTTAAAAAATGTATTCTAAGTCCAAGGTAGTCCCTATACAATGTAGTTGAGAAATTCCACCTTTATCTGGCTATCTAATTGATGAGTAT
Source organism: Pelobates fuscus (assembly GCF_036172605.1). Lineage (NCBI taxonomy): Eukaryota > Metazoa > Chordata > Amphibia > Anura > Pelobatidae > Pelobates > Pelobates fuscus. Next base: position 275,117,879 of record NC_086320.1, on the reverse strand, counting down.
TGTACATGTAGCATGCCTCTGCAAGCCCGCCAATCCTAGTTTTAGCTAAGCCAAGACAGCGTGGAGTCATGAAAGCTCATTTGAAGACCCAGGGCTCTGTTTCAGGATAGCATCTGCTTAAATCAGAATTGCCATCTTTGTGTAATTTGCATAGTTAGAAATTATTGCTACAATTATAAACCTGTTGATGGATTAAATTAGTGTAAAAGCTGCTTTTGGCACTTCATTCTTTTCTCTCCATGTTAACACTGTAGTGAAATACGCAGCGCTTTCACTTACAGGGTTTGACGATAGGTACCATAGGCACACTACTAGTGGGCATACGTTTGTTTTTTATGATTTATTAAAAACCAAGAACTGGCATGTTCTTGTGATATCAGATTCCAGGAACAATACTAGGAGCTGCCACTACAATTAAACCCTGATTAAAACATCAAATGCAGACAGCTTGCCTAGAGAACACTCTGTATACAGTTCTCAGTGAAGGTTTGAGGAAACTGAAACAATATATATATATATACAAAATGTTATGTCTAGTTAATTTACTAGTCTATTTATGTCTGACCAATCTATACTATGTTGTAACTGTAATCCTGTGCTATCAATACCTGGCAATCTGATGAAAAATCAGGTGACTTCTCCCAAACGTCTCCCTCTGATTGTTCCTCAGAAGAATAAATGAGGGTGCATTACATGACTTCATATCTGTTTACTTTATTCATTACCGGGGGAGCAGAGGAGTGAGATCTTCCTTAGAGAATTCAGAGTATGTAGAGTCAATTGACCCCTATAGGTTTGATGTTGGGTCAATGTTTAAGCCCATATTGTAACAGGTCTTGAAATGATCACAGATTGTTTAACCAAAAAAGTCAAACAATAGCATTTAGGCAATGAAAGTCTTTATATGCATGTATTCATCTAAGAAAGCAAATCCATGTTGCTTTTATTATTTTAAGACATTCATTCTTTCAAAGTTAATGGAATTTATCAATATGTCAGATGGAAAACCTAAACATCTCCTAGGTAAAAGGGACAGTGTTGGAAGCAGAATCACTTTGAGATAAAGACCATTCCAAAGGGAGATCTTCTAGACCCCGCCAGCCAGCTCGTTCAACACTTCATGGGCACATATATGACTTACCCTCTACTACCCTAATCTCTTGTGGTCTCCAATACTCCTACTAAACAGATGGTCTTGTGTGTCCACTTTTTTCAACCCCCAAACTATAAGCTTTCTCACTCTTTATATGTGGGATCAAGAGGGTGCCAAGCCCCCCTGTAGAGAGTTAGTGGAATGGAGAGTAGTGCCACCCTTCTTCTTATAAAGAAAGAGATAAGCAACACTGTAAGCCTTGTTATCCTACAGGGATGTCTAGTTTACCTATATGATAAGGCTGGCCCTGATTAGCAGCCTGTTAGATAATTTATTATTATTAAGATAATATTCAATATCACACTAAATCCTAATTCAGAACAAGTTGTATGTTAATTAAGGGCTTCTGTTCTCTAAAGAGTTCAGATGAGCTGGCAATGTGCTTTTTTAAAAATGATTTTTGCCCTGTTTCTAGAACGTCAGTCTCCATCATCTCTTTTTATTTCAAACCTATATTTAGTTTATTCAGACAAACATGTTTTTTTTCCCCTCGCAAAGGCAACTTTAGTCATTCGAGCTGTTCTGGACTTCAACTCTTGTGATGCACAGCCTGCATTACTTAGATTGAGGATTATGGGGGTTGCAGTCTCCAGCAGCTGCATTAAAATGCTACTTAGCTCGAATTTATGCTATTTCCCTATGTAATCCTAATTGAGCAATTATAGCAACTAACTTTTTTGTTTCTGTTTACAAAGGTCAGTCGAGCAATAAACACTGGAAAAACATGTTTGGCGAGTATTTTTATTCAATAGTTTCGGGGAAGTAGGAAATAAGTGATAGTTATAAAAGATGCCTGTTTTTTCTATGAAACTTAGATTCTAATTTTGATTTCAGCTCTTACTTTCATTATAATATCTGTACGGGCATAGACATAGATGTCAAAGTATGTTTATATGTCTCAGTGCCTGTTTGTCTGTCTGTCTTTCTGTCATTCCATCTGTCTGTCTGCTGGCAGATACATTTTAATTAAAGATTTATTTTATATTGCCCAATTTATATACAATCCAGTCTGCAGAAAAATGAAAACTTCTTTACCATAACCCAGCTGGAACCAAGCAGTTTGGCATACAAAGCAATTCACAAAAAGCACAGAGTTAACCTGGTTTTGTTATAAATGGAAGGATTAAAGCAGTTCTTGGAAGACTGATTTCAGTATCAGATGCTAAAGATCTGTGTACAGGATCTGGCACAAACATTGAAAAGAGGGATATAATGTGTCAGTGATTCCGAGCATGCTTCATTTCACATTTATAGGACCCCAAAGAAAGGCTATATTACAGGAAGTTATATTTCAAAGCTTAATGTGGAAAACAGAACCCCATTTTTTTCCATTGAAGTTGAAACTGATTTAATAAATGGTTCTAGAGCCGTGAAACATCAGAGTGAATCAGACTGACAGGAAATCGGATTATATCAGTAGAAAAACATAAGCAGGGTGAACGTCCACTTGTTCAAGAGGACACATTATTAACTCTTTGTGTACCAAAGAAGGCTTACAGCACTTTACACTTACTGTGCAATAATGGCTGAATTGATTATTTGTTTATTTATTTTACTTTAGACATTGAGTATGCACACGTGCTATTTAAAGTGCCATTTCTGGATAGCTTTAACAATAAATACATAGGTTCCCTGGCTTGCACTTAGTTGCTTTTTAAAGGTTGCCCCCAGGCTGGTAGTAAATGTTTTTCTATATGCGTAATGCATTCAAATATGAAATCACAAAATTTGCATAATTTTGCTGAAGAAGACAACCTCCTCCCCAAATCAAGAAGAGGCTCCATCAAACAGGAACCTTTTTTTATTGTAATCGAGAGAGCCTGATATTATTACATTAAAAAAACAACCCTGCCAACGGTCAGTTTTGTGAAAGGTGATGTACACAGCATTTTTCCAAGTTACAAACATGTACACATGTATATATGCTGTCATAACCCAGGCTAATACTGAGAACCGGAAAAAGGGGTGGTAGGGGTAAAATTCCATATGTACAAATTGAATAGAACATTTTATAGCTGTTCGAATTATATATCCAGCTGTGGGCAGACACACTTTGACTGGTTATCTTATTCTTTTAGGTCTTAACAATGCAGATCATGGGATATTATTTTTTATTGCACTATATTAACGTTTCTATTTCCTTTAACAAAGGCATGGCTTCCTAACAAGCACTCTGTGGTTTATTCATTAATTCGGAGATTGTGTAGAATTGGCATGGGAATTGCAAATGGTATACTTAAATAAGTAAATGGGGAAATGTCCAATTCAGTTGTTTGTTTACGATTTTGGCCTATTTGAAATTCCTTTCTCAATTTCCAGTGTCCTGGTTTAGCAAAATAACCAATTTGCTCAAGTTCAGAGATAGCCACTGTAAAAGGAAGTTTATTCACTTATCAGATATGGAGACATTTTAGAAGTGAATTGCAGACAATTGGCCAAAATAAATAATTTGGAAAAATAGTCAGAAAGGATAAATATTGCTATTTACTATTTTGACCTAATTTGCAATTCCTTTATTAGTTCACCAGAATTTATTGTTATGTGATTAAATTCCCTTTTGACATTTATTATGTTTGTATTATCCTTGTATTACTGTGACAAGCAGCTAGAATGCTCTGTACACATTGTTATTAAAGATACAATTACACATTGATTAATATGTAGGCTCATAGGCACTCCCTCTTTAGAGCTGTGCGTGCTACGTCTTGCCTATTCACGCCATCTAGTCTTTCTCTTTCTTCACATGAAATATAATCCCTTTATAAATCAACCACATTGCCTCAGGTATCTAGTCGTGCGGCTGTTTGCCAGTATAAATACAAGTCGGGTATATTTACACTGATGTTGTTGAATGCTCTCTGAACAAATTAATTTAAAAAAAAAATAAAAAATAAGAAAATATAGATTTAAAAAAAAAAAAAAAATCAGTTAAACTGATTTATTAATGCAATCGGAGGAGGTAAATGATTTTTGTCCTGTAGAGCATTACATCAAATATATAGACATAAATGTGTGAAAATGGAACACTTAAACAATAACTCTAACGATTCAGTGATAAATTCATAAAATGCTATCAACACCTCATGTGACAATTCGCTAAATTATTACACATTTTAAAAACACCAAAAAGAAAAAAAAAAGGCAGAGTGTGTTGTGAAAACAATTACACAATACTTTTCTTTTTGATATCCTCAAAAATGAGTGTTATAGGGAGAGAAAAAGAAAAGGCAGTGTTTACATTACTAATACAAAAAGAGAAGTCCTGCGCCTAAGCAGCAAGGACCACAACACACATCAGCCCCAATACATAGCAAAAACCAAAGAAAAGAAAAACGTTACCTGCGCTTTCTCCTTAATCCCTATGTATATTTAGACAAATGGAGGTCACTTAGTTGCTCCAATGGCCATTGGAGGGAATGCCGCCTGCCAACGTCAAGGCAGACCCCCCCCTAAGCGGGTCCTAACACTGACCCTTCAGCCTGCTTCCTTGAGCTTCTGGCAAAGATATCTCTAATGAGACAGAAAGGGGTATTTTTTATATACACCCCTATACTTATTAACCCTTAATAGGGAACACATGGGATGGGTAGCAGCATTGTAACCAGGCTGTGTGATACAAAGTAAATACAAATACAAAAAGAGAAGTCCTGTGCCTAAGCAGCAAGGACCACAACACACATCAGCCCCAATACATAGCAAAAACCAAAGAAAATAAAAACGTTACCTGCGCTTTCTCCTTAATCCCTATGTATATTTAGACGGTCTCATTAGAGATATCTTTGCCAGAAGCTCAAGGAAGCAGGCTGAAGGGTCAGTGTTAGGACCCGCTTAGGGGGGTCTGCCTTGACGTTGGCAGGCGGGCATTCCCTCCAATGGCCATTGGAGCAACTAAGTGACCTCCATTTGTCTAAATATACACAGTGTTTACATTACTGCCTAGGAATACCTCTAGTGGTAGTCACTCAGACGGCCACTCGAGGTGCTTCCTGGTCAGTGTAGCAATAATGTTCAGTGTCTCCACGGAATTCACTTTGAACCTCTGAAAATCCTCACCTTAGTGAATAACACTATATGTCTTCTTTACCTTATAGTGCATGAATGGAAAAACGGCTGGCCAAATTCTTTTTAATCCAAACCAGAACAAATAGATTCTTATGCAGGACTCCTATGCAGTACAGATTGAAATGAATTTGCTTCAGATAAACTGGTTCAAACTAATTTTTGCACAAGTGCGAAAAAAAACTATCTAGCAGTAGAGCACTCACACGTGAAAGAACCATCGTCTCAGTTTCTTGGTGTGTCTAGAGGCAGTTGCTGACAGTCTTCCTCGTAAAGATAGAAACTGGGATGTTACAATAGTCAGCACATTTTTTTTTGTTTGTTTTTTATTATATGAAACTTGTTTTGGAGGTTTTCAGGAACACGTTTGTTCTTATTAAAGGTATATTCGCATTGGTGCGGTATATTTCATTACACACATCTGTTTGTTTTGGTATTGCAGCAAATGTAATCATCTTCAGCCATCTTGCTGCAGTCACAGCTGTAAGTTACGTGTTTATCAGTGTCACAGGCCTGCAGGAAGTGACATGATTTTCTTGTTTTTTGTTTTTTACAAGTGAAATGTAAGTACCATTATATGTGTCACAGCAATTTTCACAAGAACTCCAGATAGGTACACACACATCGTAGCAGGACACAGTCTCGTGCAACAGTTTAAACAAAGTGTGACATTCTTGGACTACTAGAGGCATCACGGCTACTGGTAGCCCACATCAACTATCTGTAAGCAATAATTGATGGAGTAATCAAATTACCATCTGAAAGGGCTATTTTTTCACTTTACATCTCATAGAGCAACAGATTTCCAAATAAACTGCAAATATACATTAGTTATCTATTTCAACTTTTTCATAAAATAAAAAAATTAAATATCTAAATGCCCATTATTTTTACTCAAGGGTCCTAGGGAAGACATTTTAGCTTCTACTGCAAGTATAATTATGTCCTTGAAAATAAAAAAAAAATCATAATAAATCTTAGTGAAATACGTGTTGTTGTCCAATTATTGCTAAAGCTGTAATTATAATGATATAAAGAATGAAGGTGATAACTGGCTTAATGAGGAGCCAGCCACACATATCTGGGGCACAAGAGAATTGAAAGACAGGTCTCACATGTTCCCTGGGCGTTTCCTTGAAAGTCTTGCATAGCAGGCTAGTTATATAAGAGAAAAGCTACGAGACCTTGTTTTTAATATTTGTTGTTGTTCGCATATCACCTGACTAATTTTACTGGCCTCAAATTTTCAGTTTGTTTTCTTCTCAGTTGTTGTTGCAAACTGCTTAAACATCACACTTAATGTTGTTTGATTGTATTTTAGAATTCATTTTATTTTTAATGTAAAAAAAAAAAAAACACTTTGCACTTCCACTTGTCAATAAAACCAAACTAAATTTGCTGTCGTGATACACTGCATTGATAATAAAAACAGAACTGCAACTGAATTGTATGCATTATTTTGTGATTTGCAGTTCTGTTGGATATATTGTTTCCTTTTCTATGGATCTAAAATCACACTCTTGCACTTGTGTTAAAAAGCTAAATGACTTAACATATGCCGACTTTCCGGTGAAAATGGCTGTGCAGAAGTAGCATAGGATTGCAGCATCTATACAAGGGTTGTAGAAGAATAATGTTGCTTGAACATCAGATGTTTTGGACTAACCCTGCCTCCAGGCACTCTCAGCCAATCAGTGTCATTCAGGTTGGACAAAACAGACATTGATAATGCAGAAGAATAAATTCTGCATATCAATATTGCTGAAGAGTGGGTGGTCTTCTGGTGCAGTGGAGAGCCTAAGTTTTTGTCAAACCACTTCTAAACATTAAATCGAAAGACAGTATCCACAGTCCCTTTTAATGGTCAAGTTGCTTAGAGTGTCCATTAAATCAGTAATTTCATTATTATTATTATTTTATTATTTATATAGCGCCATCAGATTCATATCACTGTATTCGTTTTAGTTTATTATATTAATTATGTTGTGCATATAGTTTCTAAGGGTGATTTTGTGATATCTTGCATGCAACATTGCATTTACAGCATCTTTTTTATGATGTGCTATTATATGCCGACTCTTGTATAACCAGCTGTAAGTGTGAAAACTTAATGAATTCATTTTCATTTATTAATCCAAAATAGTGCCTCAAAATATTCAAATATTTACTAGTAGTTATTAAACATTTTCTGATTCAATGTAATGGTAGAAAGCCGTCCTGATGATTACTTGCTTAGTACAAACACCCATCACATGGAAGGGTGCGTAAACATTAAGAATACATTGAGTCCTAGTTGTTGCTTAGCAATAATGATGCATTCCTTCTTGGGCCAGCTGTTAAAGGTCGTAGACACTGTGATATCCTGCAGCTGAGATTCCAGACGAAGACATGCATGAACTGGACACATATTTTAAAACAAAATTCATTCTGATACAGATCTATGTTACTTAGGTCCAGCCACCTTTTTCTTTAGAGAGGATTCAAGGAATTTGCTAATTTAAGTTTAAGGCTATTTAATAAACCCCTTAAATACCAGTGAAGGAGCATTCCATGGTAATCTTTGGATCTTTAACGTTCCCATTCCAAAATCCATGGCCAGAGTCAGTGGCGTACACACACTCTATGGGGCCCCGGTGCGAAACTGATCCGTGGGGCCCCCCCTACCGTGAACCTCTCCCCCCTGACTGTGGGCCCCTCCCCCCCGAAACATACATACAGACACAAACACATACCCCCGACAGACACATACATACATACACACATGCAGACACATACATACAGAGACACACACGCAGACACATACATAGACACACAGACATACACAGACATACAGAAACAGACACACACACACAGAGACAGACACACAATCATACATACACAGACATACATACAGATACACACACACACACACAGAGACAGACAGACATACACACAGAGACACAGACACACATATGGATACACACACTCAGAGACACATACATACATACACACATGCAGACACATACATACAGAGACACACACGCAGACACATACATAGACACACACACATACACAGACATACAGAAACACACACACACAATCATACATACACAGACATGCATACAGATACACAAACACACACACTCAGACAGACATACACACAGAGACACAGACACACATATGGATACACACACAGAGACACAGACATAAATACACACAGACACATATACACAAAATGTTTCCTACCATGTGTGGGTCCAGTGATGGCTCAGCCTGATGGGAGTCAGAGTTCCCACTCTGACTCCCTCCTCCTTTCAGTTTCCTCCCGCGCGGGCTGTCAGTATGCTGGGAGGAGTGACGTGCGGTCACTTCCTCCCAGCGTGTGATGTCATCACAGGGGGCCCGGTCGCGCTCTTAAAGCGCCCAGCGCAGACCGGGCCCCCTTACAATCCATGTCCATCGGGTGGCCCTGACAGCATGGGCCACCCGATGGACCCCTTGACATGCGGCCCCGGCGGTTTGCCGCACGGGCCGGGGCCGCAAAGCGTGGCAGCTGCTACCCGGTCGCGGGGGGGCCGCAGGGCGGCCGGGCCCCCTGGAGTGCTGGGCCCGGTCGCAGCTGCGACCCCTGCGACCGCGGTACGTACGCCACTGGCCAGAGTCATTTAGTGCCCTCAGTGCTTCATAGTGTTCACGCTGGCATGAGACCATAAGAAACAGATTTGAATAATAAAAAAATAAAAAAAAAACATCGTTTTTTTAAGGGGTTTTACTTGAAAAGAAAAAGTACACTTATGACATTAATGAAGTCATGAGTTGATGTCATCTGCGACGACATTCAATCCTAATGCATACCTTCCAACATTTCAAATGGGTAAAGATGGAAACTTTAATTTTAGGAGTGTAACTGGGAGTGTGGGCAGGCGCTGGCTGTTCTGATAAATTTTAGATGACGTGATAATAACTTTTGCACCTAACATTTTAGTTTAAACCAGAAAAAATTATCTTATCTAGAAACACTAGTTTCTAAACACATTTATTCTAATTTAAATAGCCATTAGTGTGAGTATTATTGCTGTGGACACACTCATTCAGAGTGAACATTCTGGGTCCAAAGCAAAGCTTGTGCTCCAACTATCACAAAAATAAACCTCATTAAACGGTAGGGAATGATGTATAAGAGGCAGACCCTTATTGCTACAGCTTCTGATCTGAAACATTCCTTTGTTTACTTGGGTGAAGAAAATTATCTTTCCGGATTGAGTCCTGGATAGCTGTCAAATGTGTGCCACTCTGCTTACCCAGAGAGTGACGGTGACTGTTAGTGTCACAGTCTTTTCCACTACTGCACAGGCTGGCCTTGGAGCATGACCAAGAGGTATATGGATGTCTTTCACAGGAGGCTGGAGACGATATTTAGAAAGCCACCTGCTGACTGTGAATTGGAAAGACAGAAAGACCAGGACACTATCATACAGTGTTTGTGGGCTGCATCTTAAAGCCCCATTCTGATCATTTAAAAAAAAAATGGCAATATGGTGATGCTAGCACAATACTACAAGAGTAAGGCAGCACAAATGAGTTGTTTGCTAGCCCAGCATTGTGTTTGATCATAATGCTCTCCAGACAGAGTGACCCAGTGGAATTTTATGGAATATGGGATCTGTGAGTTTTGTGTGCAAAAAGGCCTATTCCTTTGTATTTGCCCCCACTAAAGGCCAAACATTGCCAGCCCTCTGCAAGTCCGTATACTAGAAGTAACATGGATATTATAATTACACATTAAATTTGAAAAGCAGTCATAACTTTGGGACCCTTCAAAGCAGGTGCCCAGTCCACCCAATCCAAACGGTATTTTTGGGTATGAGAATTATTTACAGTGCAAGGAGTTTAATACAGTTAAACTCAAACATCTTAAATGCTATTCCATAAGCAGTTTTATTGTTGAAACCATAAGCAAGTTTATTTTATGAAACTATAAGCAAGTTTATTATTGCTGCTCAACAGTAAATATCTCTGCAATGCCGGCGATCCGGTGATCTGAAATGTGCCATCTGCACCATTTCTCCTGCTATCACCCTGTTACACTGGCTTACTCTTGTGACAGCAAATCAACATTCTCTAAACAAAGTGATATGATTCAATGAATAGTGCTGGAATAGTCAATAGCAACTACACATTGAGTAATAGCTCTTACATATTTTGAAAGGATTAAGTAGCCACATTTAGAAAAATTAGTTTTCCGTCGAGTTGTTCCAATATGAAAACTGTGTTGCCATTTGAAGTGAGAGAAAATAATGGTTAGGCGCCAATATTCTGTTTGTTTTTCCTAACCACTTTTGCTTAGAATATTTACCTGGACTTTAAATTTGGAATTTCTTATAATCAGTTTAAAATATGTATGTGTGTATATATATATATATATATATATATATATATATATATATATATAGCATTAATATATAATATAGCATTAAAGGATCACTACAGTCACAATATCAACTTCATCTCATTTAAGTTGTTATGGTGCCTGGAGTTCCTAAGCACCCTCATATGTTAAAGTCTTAAACTATTTAACCTAGAAGAAAAACACATTAGCAGTTAAAAATAGGTTATATATTTTGTATCAAGTTTCAAATTAGATATCTATTACATAAAAAAAGTAAAAAATTAAACACTAAAAGGACGCTATAGGCATCCTGACTACTTCATCTCATTAAATTAGTTTGGGTGTATTGTTCCTGTCCCCTTAGCAATGCAATGTAATATGGCAAGGTTAAGACTACCTCTATTGGCTGTCTACTAGACAGCCACTAGGGGCGCTTCCTGATGTTTTACAGAGCTAAACTCTGTGAAACTATACTGGGTGTCCTCACACTTTGCAAGAAAATGCCCAGCGTCTTCTAAATCCTCATATATGGAAAGCCTAAGGCACGTGTGGTGCTCGCCACGCATGTGCTTTAGGACACTGTGTCGTCTGAAGTCGGAGCAGGAGGAGCTGACCCAGGTACATGTTTAAATGGTTATTGAATCCTTTCATGACTGGGGAATGGGGCACAGAGGCAGAGGGACACTTTAGAATATAGTTTAGTAACACTATAGCGTTCCTTGATTTACATTGTCATGTAGGGCCTCTCACAAGAGATAAATGAGAAAACTAGGCCTATTAGATAGACAGATAAATGATTTTATTATATACATTTTCTTTAGCTGAACTAGTTTAAAAAATAAAATGTATACACTGCCTGGCCAAAAAAAAAAAGTTGCCACTTGGATTTAACTAAGCAAATAGGTGAGAGCCTTCTATTGGATAGTTACTGCATGGGCGGTTATCTTTCAGCTAGAACAAGCTATTTAACCCCAACTGATGCAATGAGTAGCTTCTCAGTTCTTAAACAACCACGTCGAAAGACACATCCCGTGGTCGTGGTAAAGAAGTTTGTCTGTTTGAGAAGGGTCAAATCGTTGGCATGCATCAAGCAGAGAAAACATCTAAGTAAATTGCAGAAACTACTAAAATTGGGTTAAGAACTGTCCAGTGCATTATTAAAAACTGGAGGGATCGTGGTGATTTACCCTGTTAAAGAGTGATGGGGGCATCAGGGTGAGAAAGGAGCAAGATGAAGTGATGCACCCATTATGTCTAGTGCCTACTGTACAAGCCTGTGGAGGCAGTGCTATGATCTGGGGTTGCTGCAGTTGGTCAGGTCTAGGTTTAGCAACATTATGTACCCAAAGAATGAGGTCAGGTGGCTACCTGAATATACTGAATGACCAGGTTATTCCATCAATGGATTTTTCCTTCCCTGATGGCACGGGCATATTCCAAGATGACAATGCCAGGATTCATCGGGTTCAAATTGTGAAAGAGTGGTTCAGGGAGTATGAGACATCATTTTCACACATGTATTGGCCACCATAGAGTCCAGCCCTTAACCCTATTGAGAATCTTTGGGATGTGCTGGAGAAGGCTTTGCTCAGTGGTCCGACTCTCCCATCATCAATACATGGAAATAAATCTTGTAACATTGCAGAAGCTTATCGAAACAATGCCACAGCGAATGCGTGCTGTAAAGCTAAAGGCGGTACAACGAAATATGTACAACGAAATATAAGTGTGTGACCTTTTTTTTGATGGCGTATGTGTATATATATATATATATATATATATATATATATAAAGCTCTATCTGTCTTTATAAAATGATAAGTAATATTTTTAATATGGAAGAACTGAATTTAACAAAATTCAAAATTTTCATGTTTTTCATGTTTTTGATTGTAAATCGTCTTTGTCTTTAATTAGTTGTACTTATTGGTCACTTTTTACTTGACCTTTTTAAAGGGAATAACCAAGCACTTATAGAAATATTGTTTTTGTCTGTAATGCAAGTGTCAAGTGCCGGTCAAGTGTTGCAAAATTTTTAATAAATGATAAGTATGAATAATACATAGACTCATTGGAGCCCTATGGCACTACAACATTATAATTATATTGCAAAGCACACCCATATGGCGCACGCAAACTTACAAAACAAGGCTATTCATTAGTTGCCCTGTTTAGGCAATACTAATTTGAAGATATATATAAGTGTTTTGGCTTCATGTTATGCATGCAATTTCGAAATATCATAACTGCACAATTCCCCAGTTTCAGAAACAATTCATGCAAGCGATATTGATTACTTAAAAGTCTAAAATCACATCCATTCTGTTTGAAACTAATCTAACTTGACATGAAAAATTAATATCTTTAAATTACGCAAGGTGAAATTTAATAGATTGATTAGATATTTAGACAATCTATTCATTTAATTTGTTTAACTGAGAATGTTAACAGTCAGCACATGCATATTTCTACTAATTCCTGATAGGTACATTAAGATATTTTGTTACCTGTTTTTTTCATCTGCAATTTAACAATGTTTTTCTAAAAAAATCACTAAAACATGACTAGTACTTTGCTGACATTTCACTAAAATGTAGTTATACAATGTATTATTATTATTATTATTATATTTATATAGCACAAACAAATGCAGAAGCACTTTGTACTCTATATCTATTAAATGGACACTCCTGACCCTTTCTGCTTGCTGAATTCATTTATGTGTGAAGAGTGTGTTCTCTTTTTTTCATTTTTCATACAAAAAGTGCAGCATTAAATATAAATTGGTACTTTTATAAATTAACCTTGTTAAACCCCTTAGCTGTCAATCAGACAACCAGTCCTGTTACTTGCTGGTTTCTTAGCCCATTGGAGCTACACTCAAGAAGACTCATGAAGCACAGAGTACCTGCCTTGCAAATACTTCTAATTGAGTTGCATTGGGAAGTATGTGATTGGACAGCCACAGAAAGTGTGGGCTGGGTTAGAAAGGGAGGGCTTGCAAAATTCAGACAAGAGATTTGCAGCTTTTGCAAGCTGTTTTTAGATTCATCCCAAACATAAATAATACTTAATTAAATTAAATAATTGAAATGCATGCATGTTTTCATTGGGGGTATGTTTATTAAATAGTGATTTGTTTTTATTATTTGGGTAGTGGAGTGTACTGTTGCGTGCCTTAGCGACCAGAAGTAAAGTTAGAGTTGTGTAATTATGGTTGGCACTAGGATTACAGTAAGGGTTGAGGAATAGATTTAGGGTTATGTCTATAATCAGGTGTAGAGTTAAAGTTAGGTTAGGAATAGTGTCAGAATGACATATAGGGTTCTAATTAGATTTGTATTTATTTTGTTAGTTTGTGATGTTATTTAGGAGAACTTGCCAGGTGTTATTAAAAAGAGCCAGGATCTTTACAGTTGAATGACAAATTAGGCTTGTGAAATTCACAACAAAAATGCAAAAATTAATATGATAATATTCATATTAAAATATGAATAAATACTATTGCTTTATTCAGGAGAAACTAGTAATGAATTTCTATAAGGAACAGTCCGCCCCAGTCCACTCTATATTGCATAGAATGCTTTTATTATTGGAGCTATGTGAAATGATGGTAGAAAGTGTAAAATCATGATTGAAAAGCACATAACAAAAGAGGCAACAAGTTCTCCGCCACAAACGCATGGAATCTCTGCAACACCTCATTTACTCAAGGGTTAAAAAGAGATTTTGTACTCAGTACTAATGGAATACAAGCTTGTGATTGTGACTCTTAACAGTCATAATATCCAGGCTAAATCACACCAATCAAGTGGAGAATATAGTGATTAAAAAAAGTTCTTCTTCAAAAGAAGACAATGCGGCCCTGCCCAGCCGCTGTTTTTATAGTCAGGGTGTGCAGTGTGTGCCACTCTTTTATTTATACAAGTTATTTCTATGGATGTAACATCATTTATAATTATGTTACTTTTGCTATATGCTTTATAATAATGTTTGCACGCAACACGAGCAAGAAAAAGCATTGGCCACGTGCTGTTTTAATTGCTTTATATATAAGTATCTGTGTGCATAAAGCGCTGGCAAAGCTTCCTCTGAAATTAACAATGTGTTTCTTCATGCATTCATATCTGTGAGTGAGGGTTGCTGGTACCTGTTAACTAAGTTTGTAACAATCTGTGCATCCAGCAGTAATCCCATACATACAGTAGTGTGAGGGAGCACTCTCTTTACACCTTCTATGTGCTCTGTGGAATAATAAGTGATGTCATTTCTGTTCTTTCATTCATGCATTAGTGAACATTGAAGTGACGAAAAGAGGAAGACACTCTGCTTCTTCAACTTTGATTGCTCCAAAAAAAAAAACAGTCTTAATTTTAGCTGTAAATTTCAATTTAGTTTTAGTCATCGTCTGTTGACCAAAAAGCTATTGTAGTTGTATTTTAGTTACCTGTTTTAGTTTTCGTCTCGTTTTAGTCGACATAATCTCCAGTAGATTTTAGTTGACACGACTAAAATCTAATGGGTTTAGTTAAAGCCTCTCTGTATCTGTCTATTTTGCCCCTTCCCTAGCCCCCCTGAGTCTCTTTGTCTCCTTTAGTCAACAATTTGACTAAAATTGTTGGTCGACAAAATTAACACTGCAAAAAAAGTTTGCAAGGAATGTGAGCTATCCTGCATATTCTACACAGGCCCGATTTCCTATTGAGTCCTTCTTCAGAAAAATGATAATTATTAGAGTGACTTTGATTTATAAAACATTATCATGATGTGAGAGACTATGATGTCATATGCTATATAATAAAAATAATTGACAAGAAAACTGAACATCGCATGAAGAAAAGTTTAGTATAATTTATTGGGGATTTTCAATGTTGTGTAATCTCCAGAGAAGTGACAGTTCCTGTTTAAGTTGAGAGAATTTATTCATGTACATTGATGTGAAGTAAAATTGGAATGCAAACTATTGTTTAGTGTCTAAAATATCTGACAGCTCACTGTAATTACACACATGCATTATATGTAGAAAAGATGAACGCTGAGTAAACACAATGGCATTAACTAAAGCGAGAATTATCCGGGATTCAAAGTGAATTTGAGGCGAAAATAAATTAACTGAAAAAAAATTCTCCATGTCAAATATGCTTCAAGTTCTTCTATATTCCCTGCAATTCTCAATTTAGTGAATTACGCCGAAATATACAGAAATGATGAACAAGGGTGTTGTTTAATGTGTAGAAAATAACATATTTGCTCACATAACACATTTTAAAAGCCCTTTGTAAAATAGTGGACATTGCAGGTGAAATGCGTTGGTTCATCTCTTTTAAAGGGGTTAGAGAAGAAAATCTGCTTACCTTGCGAATAAAGGTATCTTTACTTGTTTCCTGTAGAAACATGTAGGTTTTTGCCAATTAGAAACAAAGGCTTTGATTTAATAAGCCTTTAAATTATTCAATATTTTTAGAAACATTTTCCAAATGATTTATCTGCAGGAGTCACCATTTGAGCCTATGGGGAATTCTGTAGTCACATCATTTGGAAAGTTTATTAAATCAAGAACAAAATTGAACATTTTTATTTAAAATTACCTAATTGAGACTTTAGCTGCGCTGTAAACATTTCCAAATTAGCATTGTTTTTTGCCAAGATGTTGCAATTCAGTTTCTAGTTCACTGCACTTTGGTGTTTACTGAATAAACCTTTTGTGGTTATCACTACACTGGGAAACATAGGGAATTTCAAATTTTAATACAAAATAGGTTTAACAGATCTCATTTTAGTGAATAACTGATCCTATAGGGTGAAAACCAACATCTAGCCACCATGAGCCCCTAATGCCTCCCTAAAATAGTAAAATCTTATTTGTATTCAAGCCTGAAGATGCTGGCTTTGTCACTGTTTCCTTTAGACCTGCCCACTGCCTGCTGACATCATCAGAAGTGGTGGCCTGATCCAATCACAATGCTTCCCTATAGGATTGGCTGAGACTGACAGAGGCAGATCAGGGGCAGAGCCAGCATGATCCAAACACAGGCCTGGCCAATCAGCATCTCCTCATAGAGATGAATTAAATCAATTAATCTCTATGATGAAAGTTCAGTGTCTGCATGCAGAGGGTGGAGACAATGAATGTTTGGATGCATTTTAGGCAGCCATGACCAAGGAAGGATCTCTAACAGCCATCTGAGGAGTGGCCAGTGAATTATCACTAGGCTGTAATGTAAACACTGCATTTTCTCTGAAAAGACAGTGTTTACAGCAAAAAGCCTGAAGGTAATGATTCTACACACCAGAACAAATTCAATAAGCTGTAGTTGTTTAGGTGACTATAGTGTGCCTTTAATAATGTGATGACTTTCCAAAACTATATCCTATTTCTTTTCACTACAGAACTTGTAAGCAACCACTGCTTCACCGCGCAGATGAATCAATTAAATACAAGTCATAAACTTGTTCATGCAGAGACCTCATCACCTGTTTCTCTTTATTTCTAAATATTCTTGTCATCAATTACTTAAATGGGTTTCATTATGCAGCAGAATATGTTGGTTCTTTATAAATAATAATGGTAATCATTGTTTATTTATTATGTGTTTTCCTTTGAGAGAGTTTTCTTGGCACATGCAAAAATAAAAAAACACAATGTGATACAGAATCAGGAGAGAACAACATTCTGTAAACTGTTTTGTTATTTAAATTGGCATAAAAATCAATTGTGTATTCAGGGGTTTGTTCTAAAAGATCCAGCCACACTGTAGCATTATTTAGAATACACAAATTGCTAATCCTGAGAGACGATATCCGCACTCCAGATGTTGTGAGCTACATCTCCCCTGATGCTTTGCCAGCATTATGGGAGATGTCCCCAATCCCTGGACTATAGTCATGATCCAAACTCTCCAATAAGAATCATGGAGGTGTCTTTTCAGCAGTTTCCAAAATATGTCAAGGGTCATATAATATGCAGGATCCGAGTATTTGTCCACTTAACCTAATGAAACCCAAGGGGTTTGCAAACAGATCTTCGTGATACTGGTCTAAATTAAAACAGAATGTACCGAGAAAGAGCAGAAGTGACATGTGTGTTAGACCACACACCAGCTTTCTTTATCTTAAAAAACCTCACAGAAGTCCTCTAGTCTCCTAAATACGTGCATAACACTAATTCCAGAATAGTAATGCATTTTAACAAATAAAGCTGCGTAATTTACAAAAGGAGTGGGCACTGTTTTTACTAGCTGAACTCTGTTAATCATTTTAACAAAATCGAGTCTGTTTCTCAGACTGGTATAGTATATGCAATAGAAAAAAAGCTGTTATCCCAAAATGACCCGTTGTTGTTCTAGTAGTCAAACAAGTCTGACTTCATGTAGGCTCTGGCAGTGAAACAGACCTCATAGAGTATTGTTTTCTCAAGATTCTGGAACTAAGCACCTTGCTATCGACTTGTTTGTTTTAGTGCAATTGGCATTTTATAGTTTTCTAAGCACAGTCCTTTGGATTTCTTTACCTGCCAGCGATGCCCTGCCAGTCTGGACAAGCACAGACTTGGAGAAAAGGCGGAGATTCACCTGACCTCAATAACTCTGTCTTTAGATAAGGCCAGATTTAATTTGCAGGTTTTCCTGATGTAGATATCAAACATGCCTACTACGAAAACAAGAACACTTGCACAATATTATTGTAAACATTTGCTAAAGAACAAAATACAAACGACATCACAGAGAAAGAGCATGCTGGGATATTTAATATTGTCATTTGGTTATCAGACCAACTGTTCATTGTAAAAAGCTGTAGCTCATATATTTGTGCATACATTATAAAGCGCTACGGAATCTGTTGGCGCTATATAAATAGCAATAATAATAATAATAATGATATAGGACATACAAGATTACGCACTCACTAAACACCAGCTTCAAAGTTTTTTGGGTTTTTTTTAAACACCTAATTTACTCAGATGTAATGAGGATTTAGTTACAGTATATGATCATGCATTGTATACGCCTGCCACAACCCCAATGTACCCCAAACTTGGCAGGTCCTATTCCTAGTGGTAAGTGAGTGTGCTGGATCTTGTACATTGTAATAACTGGCCCCAAGTAGCACCCTTATAATGTATGCATGTTTATGTGTACAGCGCTACATATATATAAATATATACAGTTGTGCTCAAAAGTTTGCATACCCTTGAAGAATTGGTAATATATGTACCATTTTTAAAGAAAACATGAGTGAGCAGGCAAAACACATTTCTTTTATTTCTTATGGGATTCACATACAACTGTAGGTTACAACAGAATGGCACAATCATAAAACAAAACATGGCAACAAAGAAAAGAAAATTAAATGACCCCCCTGTTCAAAAGTCTGTATATCCCTAGTTCTTAATACTATGTATTGCCCCCTTTAGCATCAATGGCAGCCTGCAGTCTTTTGTAATAGTTGTCTATGAGGCCCCTAATTGTTGCAGGTGGTATAGCTGCCCATTCGTCTTGGCAAAATGTCTCCAGGTCATGCAAAGTCTTTGGTCACCTTGCATGAGTGTGGTTTGAGATCTCCTCAGAGTGGCTCGATGATATTAAGGTCAGAAGACTGTGATGGCCACTTCAGAACCTTCACCTTTTTTCTGCTGTAACCACTGTCGTCTCAAACTTGTGTTTAGGGTCATTGTCATGCTGGAAAGTCCAAGAGAGCCCCATGCGCAGCCTTCGTGCAGAAGAACGCGAATTGTCTGCCAATATTATCTGATAACATGCTGCATTCATCTTGTCATCAAATTTCACAAGATTCTCTGTGCCTTTAGAGCTCACAAACCCCAAAACATCGGTGAGCCACCACCATGCCTAACAGTGGAGATGGTATTCTTTTCACTATAGGCCTTGAGCCCTCTCCAAACGTAGCGCTTATGGTTGTGACCATAAAGCTCTATTTTGGTCTCGTCACTCCAAATTACAGGGTGCCAGAAGCTATGAGGTGTGTCAAGGTTTTGTCGGGCATATTGTAACCTTGCCTTTTTGTGGCATTGGTACAGTAAAGGCTTCTTTTTGGCATCTCGACCACGCAGCTCGTTTTTGTGCAAGTATCATCGTATTGTGCTCCTTGTAACAACCACACCGTCTTTTTCCAGAGCAGCCTGTATTTCTCCTGAGTTTACCTGTGGGTTTTTCTTTGTATCCCAAACAATATTTCTGGCAGTTGTGGCTAAAATCTTTCTTAGTCTACCTGATCTTGGCTTGGTATCAAGAGATCCCCGGATTTTCCACTTCTTAAAGGATCACTATAGGGTTAGGAACACAAACATGTATTCCTGACCCTATAGTGTTAAAACCACCATCTAGCCCCCCGGGCCCCTCATGCCTCCATAAATATAGCAAAATCTTAGCTGTCTGCTGACATCACAATGCTTCCCCATAGGATTGGCTTAGACTGACAAGGAGGCAGATCAGGGGCAGAGCCAGCATGATTCAAACAAAGCCCTGGCCAAGCAGCATCTCCTCATAAAGGTGAATTGAATCAATGCATCTCTATGAGGAAAATGTTCAGTGTCTGCATGCAGAGCTAGGAGACACTGAATGTTTGGATGCATTTTAGGCAGCCATGACACAGGAAGGATCTCTAACAGCTATCTAAGGAGTGGCCAGTGAAGTTATCACTAGGCTGTAATGTAAACACTGAATGAAGGTAATGATTCTACTCACCAGAACAAATCCAATAAGCTGTAGTTGTTCTGGTGACTATAGTGTCCCTTTAGTAAGTGATTGAACAATACTGAGTGGCATTTTCAAGGCTTTGAATATCTTTATAAAGTTTCATTACCTTGTTAGGCAGGTCTTTTTGACATTGTATTCTGCTCCCCATGGCTCAATATCTAGCATGCTCCATGCATCCATCTGAGAGCTAACAAACTCATTGACTATTTATACACAGACACTAATTGCAATTTAGAAACCCACAGGTGACCCCCCTCGTGAAACAACTCATTAGGGAACTAGAAACTTAGCACGATAGACGCATATCCTGGGTGGGAAGGATCCACGCGGTCAAAATGAATATCCTACCCAGGATACTATTTTATTTTCAGTCACTGCCCATTCATATCTCTAAGACGCAACTTGCGCCGCTGCAGCAGGCGATAGGGAATTTCGTTTGGCAACACAAACGCCATAGGATATCGAGACAAACATTACATAGGCCAAAAAACAGGGGGGGGACTAGGTTTACCTAACCTATACGGGTACTACATGGCGACACAATTGTCGCAAATAGCTTTATGGCACTCGCCACCCGGAGAGAGGAAGTGGGTGGAGTTGGAATCCTTGATGGTGGGGGCGGACATCCCTCAGCTGCTCATATGGGTTTCCAGAGCACATAGACCCATCATTAGATCAACATGCCCGGCTATCTTGAACTCTATGCATCTCTGGGATAGAGCTCAACAGAGATACGGGTTGGCATCCACCCCATCCCCTCTGATGCCGTACCTACGAAATAGAGCATTCCCACCGGGCATGGCAGCACGTAATTTCAGGAATCTAGAAAGAATAGGCTTGCAACGCATACACCAGCTGGTGCAGGATTCAGAGATAGTAACATTTGACGCTTTGCAACAAAGAGGCCATCTCACTCCCGCCGATTTTTTTAGATACCTCCAAATAAAAGATTTTGTAAAAAGGCCCTGGGTCAGGGAGGCGGCTCGAAAACCCATGACATTCTACGAACAAATATGCATCCAGGACCAAATGCCTACGGGTCTGATTACCCGGCTGTACGCCCACCTCTGCTCAGCAACTAGGGAAGGGGGGGAGTTAGCATACACGGAACAATGGGAGAGGGACCTGGGGGAGCAGCTGGAAGGGATAGAGTGGCAGGAAATATGGGAGGCCAACCATAAATCCTCTGTATGTGTAACGCTACAGGAGCAAGCAATTAAGACGATGCTCCGCTGGTACACAACACCTGTCCAACTATATCGTATGAACAAGATCCCTACCGATGTATGTTGGAGAGGGTGCGGGGTAAAAGGGACATATATCCACATGTGGTGGGAATGCCCCCTGATCGCAAGATTCTGGCAACAAATTAGAGATCTACTAGCCCAGGTACTGAACAGAGCTCCCCCCCTAGACCCATGGGTATACCTACTTAGCAGAACAATAGACGGGTGGACTAGACACGAACAAGCACTTATTCATAAGATAACTTTGGCAGCCAGGAGAGCAGTAGCGGCGGATTGGCTTAAACAGTCCACACCACCGATTAATGGAGTCATTAATAGAATCAGGGAAGTACACTTGATGGACGATCTGACAGCAAGAGTTAGAGGAACGCAAAAATGCTTCCAGAAAATATGGGCCCCTTGGGAAGATAGCCCTCTGCGCTGACTTGCCTAACGGACATAGGGACTGTATGATGGGTAAGCAGAGGGACATTGCTCATTGCCTCCCCCCCACCCCCCTGCCCCCCCCCCCTACTCCTCCCTCTCTCTCTCTCTCTTCTCTATCTTTTTCTCCCTGTGTAACACCACTACTCTCCCAATGGGAGTAAGGAGAGATACAAACAGGACGGAACTCCTGATATAGGGGTGCCTAGTGGGACTTACACCACAGCCCTTGGGGGTCCTCGCCGGATACCAGCATTAGGTGGGAGCGCACACTGCTGTCTGCGGCGGGGGACCCCATGGCCCCTCCGGCAGATGGAGAGTGATAAACCCACGATAGCATTCTGCCGCAGGCCTATCACCTTAGCATATACACACCACCTTACTGAAATAGAAGCAGTCCCCCTATGGGCAGGTGCACTCCTGCGTCATACATGTCACTGTCCATTGACAATGGTACAGGTGTTACTACTTTTCTTTGAGTTTCTCGTTCGTAACCCTTTAAAACTAAAGTTGACAGCCAGTAGCTGGACATACCGAGGAATACTGACAGGCATACAATATTGTTAAAGGACGAAAGTGGTGACTCTTAGGCAATCACTACACATAGGTCGAACTACTGCACACTGTATGCTGTATATATGTCAATAGATGTGCATTATGTGATGTTCTCGATGTATGCGCATTGTTTCCTGTCAACAAAAGTAAAGAATAAAAAAAAAAAGAAACCCACAGGTGTGGGAAATTAACCTTCAATTGACATTGTAACCTGTATGTGTCACCTTGTGTGTCTGTGACAAGGCCATTTGGGTGATTTATCTTATCATTATCATAAATGGCTTGATATGATCACTATTCTTCAATAAAATATTTTTTTTTGCATGATCAGTCATATTTTCAAAATCAATGCCAAAATTTCACAATTTCTGCCAGGGTAGGCAAACTTTTGAGCACAACTTTATATAACTTAGAAACAAAGTAACTTTTAAGGCCTGGCTATCAGCACCATATATTAGAATATAATTCAAATAGAATTGTCTTTCTCTCTTTCTGAATATATATATATATACAGAAAGAGTCTATTAGATTTGTGGGTATATCACTCATTGTCTGGAGGGAAGTCGGCCATGGACATGACAGCTAGCACAATACTATGCAAACAACGCTGAAACTTACATTTGCTTGAGTGAGCTGTCATGAGCTGTATCTCTTCTCCCCAATGGATTATTAATGGAAACATGAGGGCAGAGCACTAGATACACTTAGTATTTCCTCATGCACTGATAGGTTTAACCTCATGACAAGATAAACACTGGTAACGTTGGTTTTTAAATCATATTGAGCAAACAATAGTGCTAAAAGGCAAAATACTTAAATGGCAATCAATATTGTTTTATATGCTTTTAATAGCATGTTTGACCTTACTCTTTTAATCCCTCCATGCCACACTTGCCAAGCGTGGTTTGTGTCCTATATCCTTGGGAAAGCAGAAAGGTTGAATTGACTGATGTTTTAATGGTCTTCTTCATTTCAGTGTCTGACCCATATCCTATCTGCTGACCTTCATATTTTTAAAGAAGATGGTATGCAAGTCAAAAACTGGCAACGCATTAATGCCAGATTTTGCCAAAACAAGAAAAAGAAATTGCCCATATATATATAAAAAAAAAAAAGACATTGTATACTTACCAAAGTCTAATGGTAAACATGAAAAAGTTTTATTAAAGATCTCAATATTTGTTCGTTATTATATGCCTGTTCTAAACATCATGTGTTGATCAGCACTATCACAAGTCCTGTGAAAGGAGCATGTTTAATGTTACGCAAACATGATTTTTAAAGGTATACTATAGTGGTAGGAATACAAATCTGTATTCCTAACACTATTGTTCCCTCTTCCTCTCCCTCTCGTGTGCCCCCTGCCCCAACAATAAAGGGTTAAAAACCATTTAGTAACTTACTCAATTCCTGCTGTCCCTCGGCCCTCCAAGGTGGTCAGCACTCTGCCTCCTACAACGTCATCCGATGTGTGGGGGCTAATGCGCATGTGCAGAGCATGAGGACATCCTGCGTCAGGCGACCTAAAGTCCGGTAAGTTGGTAGATGTTGGTAGATAGAAACTAGAGGCTGTCTTATAGCTGCAATGTAATCATTGCAGTTTCTCTAAAACTAAGAACTAAGGGCAATAGGGACACTATACCCACACCACCTTAAACCCTTTAAGTAAACATGATATACCATTACCAATTTTAGTCCTCAATGGAGACAGTTTTAAAGGGAAAAAAGGTATACAGGCAGGTATTGGGGAATTTGCACATTTCCATGCCAACAATGAAATGTACAGTTTAAAATAATACATCAAATACATCATAAATCACAGAGATACCAACTGTATTTAACCTAAATTTTTTAAATATATTCACCTCATCTCCATTCTACCTCTTAGTGCAACACCCACCCTGGGTCTGCCCATGCTCCCCCTTCAGTCTTTTTTTTCATTTGGGGATGCTTCCACAAGCAGGGCAAGCCTTTTGTGTCATGCTGAAGCTTTGTTGTCAACATGCTGGTGTCTAAACAGAGTGTCATCAGTCACACTCTTCCTATACATGACAGGTACCCATGATTGCAGGTGGAAGGGGTATCCCTCTACAAAATAGCACTTACACTGTTATATATAGATACAGATAACTCTGGGAAATATATAAAAATGGAGCAAGCTCCCAGAAACCTAAAGACCAATACATTTGTTAAGACATGTTTGTACGTCCTGTTTCAAACATTTTGATACAAAGTTGTTTTTTAGAGAGAGTCAAATTGAACTGCTCCTTGTAAAATGTGCTTCAGAATATTGCATATAAGTAAATACAATAACTGTAGAATTACACTATAAAAGTACGAAATAATTACCCTCTGAAAAAGTAAATGTTATTGCATGCACCTTCCACAAAATTGTGTAGAATTGATTTCAAGTGTCATGTTGTGGCATAGTGAATGAGTCGAAAAGGGCTTGAAAATCTGGCTAGAATGATCTTTCTTGTGTTTAACTGTGCTGGAAATATTTGGCTTAATCCCTGCCAATCATCAACGGATTCCAAAGGATTATCTTTCATTTCTCTGCTATGAAAACAGAATATTGTGCACTTGCCTAACTTTTCTGTCCTTGACATCTTTCCTGGGTAAAATATATTGCCACTTCCATTCATTATTTTTATCAAATGCAGCACGTGTTGCTATTTAGTTATGTAAGGGCACCGTTCAATAACTGTCCCTCTAGATTTTTGTCTTACTCCTGAGAAAGGCTAGGCAATTTTTGGCGCTCCAGACAATGTGGACTACATCACCCCGATGCTTTGCCAGCATTATGGCTGTAGAGCATTATGGGAGATGTAGTCCACAACATCTGGGGTGCAAAAGGTTGCATAGCCTCTGGGGTGCAAAAGGTTGCATAGCCTTGCTTTAGCAAGTGGGAAACAAAGAGTTGAGATCATGGAGTTAGATTGGTTCTTTACTTTTTTGCCTCAAGCATATATGTAGAAAAGTTAGCAGTGACTCTGTAAATCGTAAATGCTCATTTTTGTCACTTGTGAATTAAACTAATACTATAATCTACTTGATTACAACACATCAAGTAATTCTGCCACACAAAATATTAAAATGATGGGGTTAACAGTTTGGGAGGGGTGCTTTATTGTCACTGCTTGTAAACAAATATAACATTTCAATAGCATTTTGTTAATTTGATCTGTGTTGTTAATAGTTGAAAGTTGTTGAGAGTTATAGTTAAAGACACGCTTTGTATGATGACATTTAGTTTTTATCTAGATCACAAAGGAATACTCCAAGCAATATAAGCACTATAGCTCACGTGCACACACAGAGCAAGCTGCTGTAGTTATGGTGCCTGTTGTGTTCCGTTAGTAGTAATCAGTAGTTTCAAGTGGACTGGGCAATTTTTGTCTTCTGTAGGTCAAAGAGACCCTTCCAAGCCAAGTCTTGCATTTAGTGTCAGCACAGTGTCAGTGCCCAATTATTAATATAGCGCCAACATCTTCCACAGCGCTGTACAATAGGTAAACCGAGCCAAACAATGACTTGTACAAAAACGCATTTGACATAGGAGTAGGTGAACAGGGCCCAGCCCAAATGAGCTTACAATCTAAAAAAGAATAACTTACATGGCAGATTTGTTACCTTGAGAAAGGAATATAGCAGTGTGCCAAAACATTGGGGGCTTAGTGACTTGTGTCCAGCCCTGGTAGGCTATTATTTGTAATGGTATTGCGTTATTGCTTTGCTCACTGTGTCTTTTGTTTTGTACCTATTGTATGTTTTTTATTTTCCATTTATGTGAATAAAGCATTGATTATAAGTTTTGTAGCTGTGGTGTGCATCCTAGTTTTTGCATTTATACAATTCCATAGCCACCTTTGGCTTTAGTGACTCAGTAGCCAGTGGTGTCTCACCAATATCTGTGATCTTGGTAATGCAAGATCAACCTTTGGCGTTGGTAACTCAGCAGCCAATGGTGTCTTACTGTCACCAATATCAGTGATCTTGGTAATGCAAGATCAACCTTTGGCGTTGGTAACTCAGCAGCCAATGGTGTCTCACCGCCACCAATATCTGTGATCTTGGTAATGCAAGCTCAACCTTTGGCTTTAGTGACTCAGTAGCCAACGGTGTCTCACCAATATCTGTGATCTCGGTATTGCAAGATCCAGTGAAACAAATGTCTAGATGGGTTTCTGTTAACTCTGCTCTGTTGGTACCTAGTCAACCTAGTCAAGTCTAGTCAACTCAAAATATTAATTCAATGCTCAGAAGGTTGTTTGAACAGGGCCTTCTTCACCTCTAAATATCTCCTTATTATCATTTTAAGGTGCTGCAGAATAAGCTATACCAATAAGATTATATTTGTTGGATTATAACATAAATATTCTGACACCACTAGGATCAAAGAGATTGATGGAGCTGTGTCAAATTGCATATGTATATCATTCACTTAAAAGGTTAAATTTTACAGATCCCACCCTTTGCCCAGTAAGATTTAAGAAATTCAATAAGTTATCAGTAGCCAAGAAAAGATCAAGAGATAAGCGGGAATACATGTGATTAAAATTGGGTTCTATGATGAATCATCGTGTGGTTATTGTGTAAGAATTAACATTTAATAGAGAAATCTGGAAGCAAAATTGCTCCAAACTAATTAAAATCTTATTAAATATAATGCAATTTAAAATAAATACGGAAAGTTCAAAGATCTGTCATTTCATGATCCAGGTGTTTGCAAGTGTGTGCCAATTTATAATTTATAAAAAAAAAAAAAAAAATTGTTAAATGCCCAACGTGCAGAAAAGCATTGGCAATACAGTCTGTTCCATCCTAACCAGCAGAACGGATTATCGAGGCAGCCAATATCCTTCTCTGGGAATATCACCTTAGATTATCTTAATGAAACCTGAGTTTTCGTTCCTCATATTTCAACAACAGCTATCTAGTTTGTCTTCTTGTTTGTGAGATCAATTTAGAGAGAAGACAAGCATGTTTAACTTGTGGGTTACCAGAACGCATGAGAAATTATTGCTATCAAGAACAGGGATGCCTTTTTTTTTTTTTTTATAATTCTTTATTTTTTCATCTTGGCAGGGAGACATAGACATGACATCGGAATACTGGGTGTTAGATGTTCCCAGATTAAATATCATAATATATCGGTACAAAATGCTTACAGTAGATACATGCAAGACAATTTATATTATTGATATGAAACTCAAAAAGCAAAGTTGTCTCCGTCTGCCAAGGGTTTTTCATTTTTATAAACATTAACTTTATAATAAGACATATTTGACAAGACTTGCTGGTTTAGCCAGGGATGCCTTTTATAAATGTTGATCACCATCCAAGTATTGCATAGAAGAACATATTTATTTATTATTGTCATGTCTCAGAAACCAGCAGAAAATATACTTTTTTGTTCTAATTCAAATTCACCATCTGGATACAACATTACTTATATTCTGAAAAGTTAGTCAATGTATCATATAGGGATGACAACTTCCCATTCAATTTTAAAATTTTATTTTTCACCTCCACATAGTAGCCTAGTGAATAGCAAATGCATGATGCCTGAATTAAGTATATTTCATTTGCTTCTCTTCAGGATTGAGGTATTCACACTCAAGTCCTGACCAGCTTTGTTTGCAGTGCTTATGGTAATTGCTTAGTAATAGCGTCAGGCTGTAATGTAATGTATTGCTGCCTTCTCTCATTTATAGTACATATCAGCAAGGGAGCAAGAGAAGGTATGTTTTAGATCACAAGGAGGCATTTTGAAATTCCCATGATGCACTGCCTTGAGGGGAAAAAATAAATGTAACTATAGTATACTTTTAATTAGGTCAATCAAGCAGCACCTTAAATGGTATATATTTCTAATGTTGAAATTTGCCTCTAGTAAAATATGTACCTAAACAGCCCTATTTAACTAAATGCACAGCCTATGGCAGGTTACTGGATCCCCTTTCATTCTTTACAAATTCACAATTATGAGGCCCTTAGACTGCCACCTAAGGTCACCTAAGATTAATCCTGCTCTGTGAATATGAGTAATGTGGTGCCATATTTACCATAATTACTTTAGTAGAGTGTTTCCCAAACCCCCAAGACGAGCCAACCAACAGAATAGGTTTTGTCAGAATCTCCATTGGAATAAAACAGGGGAATACATAAATCCTGGACAGTTGGTGGGTGACAAGGATTTGTTTGGGAATCACTGTTTTAGCATTATTCTCTTTTGTGATATGCCAATAAAGATTTTAGTTTGTACTGGATAGCTATGGGGACTATTGGAGAACTTATTGGTAAATATTCTATAGAGTGTAGGTGAGGCAAAATCCTGGTTGGTGGCATTCCAAGGCTGGCAAAAATGATCTTTGTTTGTAGAACATCAAGAACAAGAGGCATATAAGAAGCAGAAGCCCCTTTTTTCTATACACATATTCATTTATAATTTTTTTTTACTCTATAGCCTGTTGCTTATGTGAAACAATATTCACTTCAGTTAATTCAAAACATATTTCCCATTGTGACAAACCCCTCTTAAGCCACCTTTCTCAACATTCAGCACTATTTTCACACACAATTTCATTTTGAAATGTTTGAAATGTTGACTTTCATTTATTGCAAACTCACAACTGAACTCTGATGCTTTTGAAAAAAAATCAATATCTAGCATATATGTTTATTTTTTTTTTTACTAAATCGCTAGATAATTGAAAAAAAAAGAACAAAAAAAAACCCCAAATATTTTTACAGTAACCCATTAAATTTGCATAGATTTATTTTTTTTGTAAAACGGAATGTGATATGTGGGCAATGAACTTGCATCGAGGAAAAAAAAACATTCCTCTAGAACCAGTCTAACTGCTAAAAGGTATAGGTATGTTAAGTGAAAGAATGTTTTACATTAATATTTAGCAGAACTTGAGTGGAATATGACCTCCAATGTTGAGTTCACAGCTGTCCATCTCATTGACCTTGTACAGTGAAAATGGAAATAACTGAATATGTTTGCGTTTCTCTTTTATTACTATATGTTGCTGTATTTGTCCTCAGTGCTGATAAAATCCATTTGTCGTCTTTCTACTTACTTAGCTGCCATATGTGAGTCAAAGGGAGGCAAACATTGATTGGCAAACCCCATACAATGCTGGCCAGCTTAATATGTTATAAATTGGAGTTAAGAGAATCTTAGGTTCCTGCAATGGGTATTCTTTAACTGTGCAATCTAAACAAAAAGTATAAAAAAATAAAAATAAAAAAAAACACATGATCAGACTAAACTATTTTATTTTTATTTGAATTTGTCAAAGGGTTGTAAAGTAGCAGTCAATTTTTTAAGAAAATGGTATTTAGTGATGCAATCCCAGCTGGGATTTAATGGAGCATGGTATGTTTTTGCTTAGCTTGCTGAGCCAGATTAAAGGGGAACTGTCACTTCTCAGGATTTTTGATATTATGTTTATTTATCCCTGGGCGCCTCCATCTTAACTCTCAAACATTGTTGTAAGTTCTGTCCTTTGCACCTGACAGTCAGCGTGGAGAAAATACAATAGACATAGAGGAAGGGAAATGAAACAATGTTTCTATTCCTCCTCCTCATTTGCATTGATTGTCCTGGCTGTACTCAGAATAAACTGGATTGTGATGTAATTCCCTAATTGTTAAAATATATAATTAAAATTAAATACAGCATCAAATTAAATCACAAGTTATAGATGGATTGTTTTTTTGATGTTCTGTTCAATTATTTAATTTCCAAAGAAATGACAGTTCCCCTTTAAGAATGCAAGGGACTATGCAGCTGTCAAATGAGTACTTCTATTGTTTGTACACTCAATAAGTGTACTAGAGAGCTGGTGTGTGCATGCCATGTTATGCATTATTTATTGTGTCCCATGACTAAGCCAGCATACATATCCTATTTCAGCATACTGCTAATGAGGGAAAACACTTTTTAATTGATGTAACGAGGGGATTTAGGAATCTTAGGGATTTTTAGGTAATTTACTTACCTATATAACAAGGGTAGCTAACCCACAGCACTCCAGATGTTGTGGACATCTCCCCTAATGCTTTGCCATCATCATGACTGTGAGAGCATTATGGGAGATGTAGTTCACAAAATCTGGAGTGCCTATCCCTATGATAGTGTCATTTATGTAATTAAAACCATTACCCATTCTTAAAAAAACAATGATTTGCAGTAGTTCATGGAATTTAAAGCTACCATGTATTAGGCCAAAGTAGCGGTTGCATTCTGATCAATATACCTATAAAATGTAAATTAAGTGAATTTACAGAAATTTAATATGTCACGTATTTGTTTATTTTGCAAAGATATTGGTTTAGTTAAAAATGCATCGGAGAATGTCAGTGTTATTCATGAAAGTGAGAACTGTTGGGAATTCAAAGAGAATTTAAAAATGTAGGGCAAAATTCTAAAAATTCCCCAAATCAGTTTTGTTTTCATTGAAAATATTCTGGCTATAAATTTGAAATTTACTTTGAATTCTGGGTAGTTCTCTCTTTAGTGAACAACCCTGTGCATGATATATTTCATATTACAAATAATTCACATAGAAGTGCAAATTCCAGTTTGTGTAACTTATGGTAGTTATGACAGAATTATGAATAGTATCTGGTATTTGTAAAGAATGCTGCTGGCGTTTTTGGATTGCAGATTTTCAAAATACCTGCACACTGTAACTTTATGGCTGCAAGTATTGGTATAAATCTGTACTTTTAGTTTTAATAGTAATAATAAAAAATGGAAATCTAACCTAGAGCTCAAAATGTCCACTCTCCCATTAGCCATTTGCAAGTAGAAATTTGGAGTCTGGAAATTCAGCGGTATCTATCATCTGTGCCTACAAAATATCTTGCAAATGTATAGGTACAAGGTTATTTCCATTTTGTTATTCTTTCATGTCGTCTTTAATCAAACTCACCACTAACCAAAAAATGTTTAGTCTTACAGATTATCTTTTGTACTGTACAGAATGTTCATTTCATTTGTTTTTCTGATTGTCAGCTCGGAGCACACGCACACGTCTCTAACGCCTTCTCTGTTTGGCGTACTCCATGCGTGTCAGTGGTAATCATACGCCGTGTGCCTCAGACAGTTTCCCATGTCCCAAAATCATGAGGAAAAGTATTGTAAAGCACTGTATATAGTAGTAACAAGCTGGCCAATCCTGCCTTATTTTCTCCTGAAATTGAATAAAGATGTCAGCTGCAGGTGAATATTTTGAAGTGAACAATCTGTCTCACAGAAATTTACGAAAAACTGGGGCGTGTCTTGGCCACCATCTTAGATGGCCACGTTTTAGAGAGGCTCCTGGACAAGGGGGGCAATTTCGTCCATAAAGCACCAATTTAATTTCAATGAAGAAATTCTACATATAAATACTAATAACTAATACAATTCCTAACATGGAGAAGCTTAAGAAGGTTGAAAAATCCGCACCTGTCACGAAGAAAACGGGAGCAGGAGCTGCTGTGGTGAGTAAGGGTGCCCAGGCTCACTCCCCTGCTTCAAAATCCGGCTCGCGGCTTGTTTCGCCGCTTAAAATCTCGTTGGTGGCGCCGGGGAAATCCCTCCCCACCTCCCTCCCGGTCTCCCATGCCAAATCGTATGCCTGTGCGGTCGCGACCCGCTCGCGGCATCCAGAGAGCGGCGGGACCGCGGCCGCACTAGCCGACACCTCTGTGTGCGGCTCAGAGTGCTCCGAGCACTCTGCATGCTCGGAGCACAGAGCTGTGTCTCCCGCGAGCGGCAAGGACCACCCAGCAAGCCGCTCGCGGTCTCAGCATAGAGCAGCCCGGTCACTCACTTACAAAAGTGACCGGGCTGCAAGTAAAGGGGAGGGTAGTGTGAGGTCTCGCTCCCCATCGGGATCCTCGGCCTCCAGGTTGTCGGTCCCGGTGGGGGGGGGCTCTGCTATCCGACCCCAAACTCTTAAAGGCACAGTAAGGGCTATGGAAAGCCCAGAGGACCAAAATATGGAAATAGGAGCTGAAATGCTCCAAACAAGTACTTTCTCTGCACTACCACAGAGAAAAGGTCATGATGCCACAACAAAGATGGCTGCCAGACCAGACAGTGTGTATTCCACTCCCAAGATGGCCACTGCCACCTCCAATATGGCTACCACTACGTTTATAGCAGCGACTTACAATCCTAATATGCCACCTGAACTGGCAGATGATCTGCCACCATCAGCTGGCATGATAATACAACTCATTAAAGATTTGAGAGTCGATCTGAAAAACGACTTTAAGAAAGACTTTGACACTTTGTATGGAGCCATGGAGGGCATTAATCAGCGGACGGAGATAATAGAGAATAGATTGCACTCTCAAGAGCAATCTCACCTGGATCTGGTTGAAACTGTAAAAGAGCTTCAGAAACAAGTATACCAACAGGCGGAAAAATTAGCGGACGCCGAGGATAGAAGTAGGCGTAATAACCTAAGGATCAGGGGGATCCCTGAAAATATAGACTCTCTGGAATTACAAAGTTATTTCCAGGCAATGGTGAAGTCAGCTCTACCAACTGCTAAAAATACGGATCTACTACTGGACCGCATCCATAGATTGCCTAAACCCGGTAATGCACCTGCAGCTGCACCCAAAGATGTGATAGTGAGATTTCACTATTACCACATTAAAGAGGAATTTCTGGGTGCAGTACGCACGTCAGGTCTCACGGGGGACTATAGTGGCATGAAGGTCTTCCAAGACTTCTCTGCCCAAACAATGAGGCGACGCAGAGAATTTCAACTTTTTACCGCGGAACTAAGACGAAGAGGGATAAGATATAGATGGGGATTCCCGGTTAAAGTCCTTTTCCGCATGGATGGCAGGAATTTCATAATCACGTCGCCTGAGGAAGGAATGGAACTCATCCAATCCATGAATAGGAGTCATGTATCGCCTCATAGACTGTCGCCATCTACTCCTCTGCAGGCCAGCAAGAGAAGCAAATCGGACACTTCCTGAGTTTCCAGTTCATAGGGCTACAGTCTCCATTTTCCACGGTTGTAAATCGTTCGACACTTCAAGTTCAGATGTTCTTCCTATTTTCACTAAGGATTTTTTATTTTTTTTTATTTTTATATATACACGTTTATCTTCATGATTTTTCTCTATTCTCTATTGATTTTTATGGCCTGGTTCTGAGAAAATTTTATCTCTGCAACAGGCTTTCGAGTCCTGCTCCAGTCTGGAGTTTTAGCGGGATTACTTTTGATTTTATCTTGTTACTCCTGGTTATGACTGTCCTTAGAGTTTGCACACCAATGACTATTTGACATAAGACTTAACGGTTTATTTCAGGAACCGATTTGACCACTTTCCAAACTTTTACAATCAATATTATTTTATGGTCCCTTGTTTTTTTTTGTATATCATTACATATTTCATTTTATTAATTTTTTTTTTTATTGTTCTGTGATTTTTGTCATTTCAAAACATCATATTTTACAGCTGCCTCTTTGTTTTATTTTTTTTTTATTTATTTATTTTTTTTGTTTATTAATATTGCTCCCCTTGTATCCAGCAGCCTTCTCTCCCCCCAACCTGGGCCTAATACCCTGAGATGGAGAGACTTTTTTTTTGCTCTCCCTCATGGCCCTTTTTCACTGTTTGTTTATTTCCCCTGATAGGGGTATATACCCAAGTTTTTTGTACCCCGTTGATATTTTTATTTTTATATTTTCTTTGACCATCCATCCTTTAAAATTTGGTAGAAATGTTTACAGACCACGAATCACAGAAATACCTCATACAAAAATGCATATTATGTGGCATCAGCGACTTGCACAAATTCGTTCATTTATTCCCGTACACACATGTACACATCTTGAGTTTGGTGTGACGGTATTGTTGGATGTTTCTTTATTGGAAGGCGGTTGTTCGGACTCTCACAAAGTTGAATCTCCTTTTACTCTTTATCAAGCATTGCTGTTCCATAAATTATGGTTTTAAAATATATGTCATTTAATGTGAGAGGCCTGAACACCGCCCACAAAAGACGCTTACTATTCAAAGAAGCAAAATCCAACAAATCAGATGTCATCTGTGTACAGGAAACGCATTTTAAAAATGATAGAACACATAAGATTATGTCAAAGCTTTTCCCAGTCCAATATCATAGCACTTATAAATCCAAGTCTAGAGGTACATCGATTTTCTTCCACAGGAATGTAGCATGTTTGACGAACAAAGTCATGACGGATGATGAAGGGAGGTATTTAATATGGATAGGTTCACTTAACACTATTGAATATACCATAGTGAACGTGTATTTTCCCAACACCGGTCAGTTGCAGTTCTTCAGGAAATTGATGGACTTAGTGAATGAGAATGTGAGAGGCAGCTTGGTAATGTGTGGCGATACGAATTTTGTTATGGACGGTGAATTGGATAACGCTAGAGAAGACAATGATCAACAACATAGAGGGGACAGCGACAGATTGGCAAACAAATGTTCCAAATACATGATTGAATGTGGTTTATATGATTCCTGGAGACTGATGCATGAGAATGAAAGAGATTTTACGTATTATTCTGTTTCTAAAAATATGTATTCCAGGCTGGACAGGTTTATGGTCCAGAACGCTTTAATTCCGCACATCTTGAAATCTGATATCTTAGACATTAACTGGTCTGACCATGCTCCAATCATAATGCATATTGACGAAATTGTTTCTTCAGCCCCGAATAGATCCTGGAAATTAGGCGATTATTTATTAAACGATGTTGTGAACAGATCATTGACGGAGAAAGCTTTGAGCGATTATTTTTTGGAAAATGCCTCACCCGAGGTTCCTGGCGAGGTGTCTTGGAATGCGCATAAGGCTGTGTTAAGAGGTCATTTTATTTCTAGAGC
This sequence comes from Pelobates fuscus, assembly GCF_036172605.1. Lineage (NCBI taxonomy): Eukaryota > Metazoa > Chordata > Amphibia > Anura > Pelobatidae > Pelobates > Pelobates fuscus. The sequence continues at coordinate 275,082,467 of NC_086320.1, read as the reverse complement.
GTCTCACCTGAAGAAACTTAATAGCAATAATTTAAGAACATTGGAAAAAGAACTGTACAATTTGAACCAGGCCAATAAATGTGGTCCCTCGTCTTCCATATCAGCAATGATAGGAGAAATTAAGGCTAAAATTAACAAAATTAATTTAGATCGTACATCTCTTATGGTGAGACGTCTCAGGAAAACGTTTTACTTAAAAGGCAACAGGGCCTCTACTCTTTTGGCATCCAAACTCCGGCATGTGAATGCACAATCAAAAATAGCGTATTTACTTGATGATCAGGGGCGAAAAGTGTTTCATCCTACTAAAATAAGTGACATGTTTGCAGAGTATTATAGTAAACTTTATAATTTAGAACGCGATTCGAATCTTACCCAGCCTTCTGCAACAACCATTGATAAATTCTTAGACAGAGTGACATTGCCTCGGTTGTCTCCAGAACACTTGGAGAGTTTAGAATGTGAAATATCAGCAAAAGAGATAGCTGAGGCGATTAAACTTATGCCATCCGGAAAAGCCCCTGGTCCCGATGGATTCACTATTTTATATTATAAAACTTTTCAAGAAATTTTGATTCCCCACATGACCAAAATATTCAATTCCTATAAGTCCGGGGGAACGATGCCAGAGGAGTCCTTGTGCGCACGAATAGTCACCTTGCCAAAACCAGGAAAAACTCCTGATAGATGCCACAATTTTAGACCCATTTCTCTAATCAATAATGACTCAAAGATTTATTCTAAAGTTCTTGCAAATAGATTAACCAAATTAATCCCATTGCTAATAAATAAGGATCAAGTGGGTTTTGTAAAGGATAGACAGGCGCCCGATGGGACTAGAAGATTCATAAACTTGATTCAGCACATCAATATGACCAAAACGCCTTCATTGCTTCTATCTCTAGATGCAGAGAAGGCGTTTGACAGGATACATTGGGGATATTTATGGAGAACGTTGGAAAGATTCAACATACCACTATCCTTTATCACAGCAGTCAAGGCGCTATATTGTGCACCTTCCGCCCATGTCTCGGCTTCCGGTTTCTCGTCTAAAACGTTTTCTCTAACCAATGGGACGAGACAGGGGTGCCCTTTATCCCCAATTCTATTTGTTTTAGCAATAGAACCCCTGGCTGAACTAATTAGAATAACCCCACAAATTGCAGGAATTGCTGTTAAAGAATCCGCTCACAAAATTGGCCTGTTTGCAGACGATATAATTCTAGCTGTCAAAAATCCAAAAGAATCTTTGAGCCACCTCAAAGACATTTTAACTCAATTTGGCGAGATATCGTATTACAAATTAAATGAGTCTAAGTCTCAGGCCCTTCCATTTCATTTAAAAAATTCGGAAACTATTGCCCTTAAGAAATTATATTTATTTGATTGGAGAGCTGACTACATGGAATATCTTGGCATTAATTTATGCAAAAATTTGGTAAATATGCATAACCACAACTTGAGGAAAGCATGGTCGGACCTACAAAAGGAGATGGAGAGATGGGGCGGAATGGAACTTTCATGGCTGGGGAGGGTCGCATCTGTTAAGATGACGATACTTCCAAAAATTCTATATTTTTTTAGGACCATCCCTTTGTCCATCCCACTATCATTTTTTAATAAAGTTCATTCGACAATTATGAAGTTCATCTGGGGGAATGGGCCTGCTCGAGTGAAGCTCACTTCCTTGCAGCACCACAAATCGAATGGCGGTATCGGTGTTCCCGATTTCCGCAAATATTATTTCGCCACTAACGCTGCAGTGGCTGTGAGCTTTGGCAATCAGGTTGATAAACCCAGATGGATGGAAATAGAAGAATCAAAAATTTTACCGGTTAGACTGTCGGAATTACCCTGGTTAAATTCTAAGAAAAGACCTGGAATTACTAAGTTATTTTTATCTACCAAGACTACACTTAAGGCCTGGGATATTGTTTTTAAAAATGATCACTCTCCCAGCCTATATAGAGCAATGCCTATTGAGTTATTGAAAGATTATATTCCATCCTTAAAAATAGAACTGTTGAAGGAATGCTCTATAACTAATCTTGACAATTTTTTTCACGGCAATGCTATTCTTTCTTTGGAAAAATTGAAACTTAAGTATGGATTAACGAATGTATGTGAGTTGGATTGTAAGGTACCTATATAAGGTACCTGAATTTGATAAAAACTATAAAACGCTTGAGATGTCTCCATTAGAGAAAGCTTTTTTATGCAGCCCCACTAGTAAAGGCATGATATCCTTATGCTACTCGTTTTATAACGCCAAGCCCCTAGTTAAATTAAAACACATGTTGTCATGGGAGACGGAGTTGGGTGCCCAGTACGATCTAGAAGAATGGTTCGGTTTTTTTAAAGCTTTAAAAGGCATTTCGTATTGCACCGACCACTTTGAAAATCATTATAAAATTTTATATCGTTGGTACCTGGCCCCGTCTAGATTGCACAACATGAACAATATGTATTCTGACCGGTGTTGGAGGGATTGTGGGGGTGTGGGCAATATGGCCCATATTTGGTGGTTCTGTCCTAAATTAACTAAATATTGGAAATTGATTCACGACCTAATTATTAAAGTGGACAGAACCATTAGCATTTTAACCTCGGAACTAGCCTTATTTAAAAAACTCCCGGAGTCCATTACTAGAACAGACAAAATAATCATAGGTCACATTTTGATCGCTGCTACATCCTGTTTACCTAGACATTGGAAGTCCCAAGATGTGCCATCTCTCAGGGAAGTTTTTAATTTGATTCTAGAAAACAAGGCACACGAATTATCACATAGAGCTAATATGCGTGGTTTCCCAATATTAAAATACAATTGGGATAAGTGGGAAGAAAAAATCAAAACTGCATATGGTCTTTGACATATTTATTATTAAAGTGCATTGATGTAAAAACATGTTTTTTTTATTTTTTGCCATATACACTGTCATGCCTATTGTAATACTGGATGGTTACTCTTTTCCATTTCCAAGTTTCCCTTCCCTTCCTACCCCCAATACAATGTTTATATTCTTGTTGTTATACAAATATGTAAAACTTTAATAAAAAATATTTGAAAAGAAATTTACGAAAAACTGCAATTTCCCCAGACATTTCTTTTAAGTTTTGCACACAAACTATCTCTGGATCAGACTTTCATAGATAGCACTTGCGTAGATCAGGCAGATTAGGAAGTCTCAGATATTTTATATTTACCTCAGATAGGTAGCTCTCTAAATTCTTTTTTTTTTTTTTAAAGTTACTGTGTTCTAGAGTGTACCAAGATTGTAAATAGCTTTGTCTGTCTATCTGGTTCTCATGTCTCTGCTAGGTCGAGTACTAAATTATTGCTTTGTTCCAGAAAACTGCTGTGTTCTGTTTGTGGGGATTTGTATGTATGTGTGATAGATCCGAAGGTGGTTCAGAAGTCTGTCTAACGCTCTGTGCCCGCAGGCTGATTTCAGTGTGTGCACGGTTAGTTGTTCAGATTGCCTTGTTAATGTGTTTGCTGCAAGACATATACAGTATTCCGCTGAACACCAATTAATCCGCTCTTATCAGACAAACAGTTGTCACTTATACACTCCTAACTTATAAGAAAGGGAGTTTACCAATAAATATTTTCATAACATTTCCTTATTTAATGTGGAGTGTGCATCAACTCCTTGCCAACGATTTGCACAGTTTTATTGCTGATGATATCACAGTATGTGTGTCTTGGTTTCGCTTGTGCTTTCTGTGTACAATACATTCCATGTGCGGTTTTGTTTTTGATAGGAATAAAAGGAAATGTAATTGTGTACTTACATACTTACTTTAGATACAGCAACTGCCTCATGGAGGTTACAATACTGTACGAATGTAACCATGCCGTTATTACTACGTAAATTACAAATATAGTGAAAATGTATTTAGGAACACTGCAAGCACCATAACAACCATTGTTTCTTAAATAGGTTTTGGTGGATCCCTTGTCATACCCACTTATTTTTTGCTGCAGTAATTACTTGAAATCCTTGTAGATATACCATGCATAGTCTGGAATGGGACCCCTGTCAAGTGATCCTTGGTTTGTTCCCTAGTGTCCTGCTCTGCACATGGGCAGCCCTAAAGGGGTACAAGAAAATTGACAGTCGTCTTGGCACCCATGCATCCCCAGCTGAAACATCCGATTGGACACCCACAGTGCCCTCAGTAATGCACTTTGGGGGATATTCATCAAAGTGTTCTGAAAAGTGGTGGCTGAATTCCGTCATTACTTTGATTTGGATTTATTAAGATGATCTAAAAAGCGATGGTTTTCTTCATTCTGGCAGATGTTTCATTTCAGAAGACTGCCAAATTTATTGTTGCAGAAAAATTTTCAACTGGAAAAAGTGGTGGAAATATTCATAAATCTGGGCATCTGCAAAAAATAGTGCATTTTCAAAAATTACACATTTAATAAATCATGACAATAATTCACAGAAAATTAAACTGAAAAATTTAACACTTTCATAAATCTCTCCCATCATGTTACTGAAGTGCCCTACACTGCCCCTACATGCATAACACCAAAAGCTGAGAGATATGCTATAAGCCCATCATCCATTGAAGTATGCTACAGGCAACAGCTGTGATAACCTTCGTCACCTAGACATTTATTGTGTGTGTCTGCAGGGCAGGTTCTGACTTTTTCTGTAAATTATTTTATTCTGAAATTAGCACATGGCATCTAGTTATTGACCCCTTTGAATCCATACCCCATTGTACAGCGCTACGGAATTTGCTGGCGCAATATAAATAATAAAATAATAATATGCATGGGTGGGACTGTCAGCTGGATAACCACCATGTATCACCGTGAAACTTGTTCTCAAAGACTACATGTACTTTTATAATAGCACTTGCTCTTTAATGAGTCAAAATACAGGTTTTTATTGTTGTTGATGTTTTGTCTTTGCGAAAGTCACATTTTATTACTTGCTTTTTCATTGGACATTCCCTGTTATATGGGTCCTACACTGACTCTTCACCTTGCTTCCTTGAGCTTTTGGCAAAGATATCTCTAATGAGACAGAGAGGGGTATTTTTATATACACCCCTACATACTTATTAACCCTTAATAGGGAACACATGGGATGGGTGGCAGCATTGTAATATAGCTTTGTGATGCAAAAGTGAACACAAATAGAAAAAAACAAGTCCTGCGCTCAAACTCCCACTACTCTTGCACAGCAGCAATGACCATAGTACACATTAGCCCAATACATACAGTAAAAACCAAAGAATAAAAGTTACCTGCGCTCTTCTCAAATCCCTACGCATATTTAAACAAATCGAGGTTATTTAGTTACTCCAATGGCCATGAGAGGGAATGCCCAGCTGCCAACGTCATTGTTCAAATATGCATAGGGAGTTGGGAGCGCAGGTAAATGTTTTTCTTTAGTTTTTACTGTATGTATTGGGGCTGATGTGTACTATGGTCATTGCTGCTGCCCAAGAGTAGTGGGAGTTAGAGCGCAGGACTTGTTTTTTGGTATTCCCTGTAATATCACTGATGAATAGAATTTAGATGGGAAGCTTTAGCTAGCAGGGCTCTCCACACATCTGCTTCAGTCTCTTTCAATATTGCATGTGTCACTGCACGATCTGTTGACACTATGTAAATAACTTACAATAATAACAACAGCCCCCAAGGTTATGTTTTAGATATTGTTTTGTTTGTCTTACTGAGCTATTAGTTGTCAACAGTTCTATTATATCGCAGCCTCATGATAAAGACATTAGGGTTTTAAAAAAAACTGATAGGAATATAACAGGCTGCCATTCAACATTTTCCTTAAAATACACTAGCTGCCCTTTTCTTGGTTATACATACCAAGGCACAAAAGCAAACAAATGTGCATTCCCAGACACACACACACACACAGAGACACAGGCACGCACAAATAAATTTACTGCCAGTGACACACACAACTGTACAAACACCCACATTTACTGCCAGAAACACAATAACAAATGTCTTTGCCTCCCTTCTGTTGTCCTACCTACTTGCTGACGGGGGTAGTTTACCTGGGATTCAGGGGGAACAAGCCGCTAAATTTGCAAGTTGTCTCCTCTTGCATCCTGTCCAGCTTCCTGTGTGCTAGGAGGAAGAGATTGACTTTGAATCATCCTCTCTATATTCCCCCCCCTATCAACAATGCATCATGGGAGATGTAGTCCACAACACCAGGCTCTTTTCGGAGGACTACCTGAATTCTCTTGATGGTGACCTAGCATGAGTATTGATACTAACAGGGTTATTCAATAAAGTGTGAATTGTTGGGAACTTAAAGTGAATTTGAAGTGAATATTTAGGCCCAAATTGCCTCATGCTTATACAAAAATCAATGTGTTCTGTTTATGTGCTCAGTCAGAATACATCTTGCACAGATGAGATTATCTTCAGAGATTATCCCTGTCAGATATACAACGCAGACTACTTGAAGCTATAAACATACAAATTGTAATGTTCCATAGCAGTGAAGCTCTCGCATAAGAAGAATTACTGTCTCTTTAAGCATTAAACTCAAATACGTTATGACCTGTTTTCCATTTCACAACCAGGTGGAACAGAACATAAACGGTATTTTGCAATATCCTTTTCTCTACAGGTTTTCTAAGCTATGACATGCCATTTTCATCATGCATCCGCTGTATCCTACCTGCTTAACACGAAGTTGAACTCCACCGCAGGTCTTATTGACTCAGGATTCTAAACCGGAAACCTTTAGTGGAAAAATAAGTAGTTTGTCATCAATGCCACAAACATATTACTCACTCTATATATTTTACCTTGAGTTTGGCAGAAGTGTGATTGTATAACACATGGCATGTACCTATGGTTGGCACCAGCCTCACACTTTACAGTTTTATTAGAGTTCAACATTCAATAGAGTCAAATGCAAGGCAGTCAAATATAACAGTAATACATCTTTAGCGAAAAATGTGCAAGGGGATCTGTTTGAGAGTTGGGTTATTATAGCTAGCATCCACTATGTTTTCTTGAGTATATATTACTTCTTCACACTGAATGCTGATGAACAACCCTTGAAAAGTGCATGCTCTACAGTACGTAACATTCATCTACAAGGGAGAACTCGATTAATTAAAACAAGAATTATTTTTCATTGATGAAAAAAATTCTCCTTATTAGATGTTTTATATATTTGGAAGGGCCCAATTTTGTAAATACTCCCACCAACTGCAATTACAATTTATAATAAAAAAATTCACTCTTTAGTAGATTTATCTCAAAGAAAATATGTTTGCATTTAATGATGTATTTGACTATTGTGGTATATCTAAAAACAACTTTCACAATCTGAGAATCTCCTGTCTCTTGCCATTGCAAGCTCTACCTTTCTAACTCCGCCCAGACTTTCTGTGACTGTCCAATCACAGACTTCCCACAGCAGCCCAATGACAAGTCTTCGCAAAGGAGGTGCACTGAGCAATTTCCTGCCTCTTGAGTTTAGCTCCACTGAACTTAACAGACCAGGAGGTAACAGGACCCATTGTGTACTTGAAAGCCAGGGGGTGTAACAAGGTCAATATTTCAAATTGCCATTTTCTATTGAAAGAGGACACATTCTTCACAAATAAAACACCCCCGGCAAGCTAAAATGCTTAAGAGGTACTAATGTGTGTGCAGTTATCCTGGAGAGAAAATCATCCTGTTCCCACTTGGGTAGTGGACAGAAGTGTGCACATACTAGATAAAACTAATTTGTGGGTGATGGTAGTACAACTAACCCTCAATATGTTGTTTTTATAATAAAAAAAAACTCATTAACCTGCTTGACCTGAAATTCACTATACAAACACATACTAAGCTCACATGTACCTCTTCACAACGTTTCCTTTTTTTGTCGTAAGTCTGACACGTATGTTACAAAAATATAACATATACAGCATCAGAGAAACTTTGTCATTTTACACATTTTGAGAAGCAATGTAAGTGCATATCTTACTCTAAAAAACAGCTGAACATGTATATATACTATTCACACAGCATTTAGTTGTGTCCACTATTAGTTAATGTGATTTTCTTTGTAGTGGCTCTTTAACAATTTAACATCCTAAAATTTAGCAATTTTTTTTTAAAGGATGGTTTTCATGAAGCTGTGCTCCCCATTCAATATGAGGGATATGCCAGCATTTCATCACAATGTAATACAATCAGCGCATTTCAGATTTATTTTTGCATATTGTTTAAATTGGCGAGAATCGTAGCCAGTCCTTGGATATTTTATTTAGATACTTCTATTCTTTGTCATTCTGTTTATGTCCAATAGGGCAGAAAGGAAATAAAGGGGATATGACCCCATAGTGTTTACAAGAAATGTTGAGAACTGGCATCTCCAGGGAGAAAAGTGTGTTTGCATAGAATGCCAGTGTTTCTATATTCCATGGTAACTTGGGTAACACAGGCCTCGATCTGTTGAAATAACTGAGTGCAGGTGTTTTTCCGTGCCAGAAAATCATGGTGAATGGGACACAGAAAGGGGAGAGCCACTGAGAACCTGGCAGATTTGTGTGACTTTGCAAACTAAATAGGAGCGTGAGTAGACTTGAATTTGGCAAGAATCATGGGCACTTTCCACTTAGTTTTATTTATTTTTTTAAATACCTTTTCAATCAAATTAACCTTTTAATGTAATTGTATTAAATTGAGCAACACTTTAAACCCTTGTGCATAGAACGTACCATTTCTTACAGTTGATTGAACAACATTTCTATCATAAATATATACATTACAATGAAAGTATGATATATACATTTTTCACTGTCATTTAAACCACTCAGAATTATAGAAAGTAGTTAAATGGTCCGCTTATTTTATGTAAATAAATCAAGTTCAGTCCTCCGATGAAAGAAGTAAGAAATAGTCATCTGCAGGCTGGTAATATTCAGGTGCAGCCACTTTTAAATGTCCAAAAACAAAATGGGCGGCCAAATCACATATTTGGCACACAACATACCCTTACATGCTCAATACACACTGGCCAGTTGTATCCAATAAATACTAGTGCTTGCCGAAAAGAATTGCGTGGGAACTCAATAGGCCAGCACGGAAATGCTCTAGTGAAATCAACTGTTGCCTACGGACCTGGCTGCATCTTATCGAAAAGCATTATTTGGCTAAATATAAAAATCCACACAAATAACTTACGTGCAAAGTGAGCAATTGCCTATTTTTCCCCGTGCAGCCCCTGGTAGCAGTTAGATATTATTAGTTTGAAAACAGACTACATGTGCTTTTACAGTGTCTAATCCATACATATGATTCTAAAATAATATGAAAGCATTTAGATATTATGGCTTTTTAAATAACATAGTTAGCTTGCTTGAAAATGTGTAAATAATCAAAGTGTCTAACAATTCTCATTGGTTAGAAAAATAAAAATGTAAAAAGAAAAAAAATGTGAACATATAAAGAACAAGTGTTCTGTCAATAAAAATAATGAAGTTACATTTTTGTCATGTAAGTTTTTCTTTAGTTGACCATTATTGACATGTGCAAAACGGAATACCATCTTAAAAGCATATGCATTTCACGTACGGTAATTTAACAAATAACCAATACTTCACTATACTTAGTAACTACATGTCCACTAAAATTCCATTATCAAGTGTTATGACCCTGGCCACCATTTCCTCTTTGATCAATGTCTAATGATTGATTCAATGACTAGACTGCGGTGACATATTTTTTGGTTGGTTGCCTTGATTTAGATCAATCAGAATCTGTTGAGTGTATAATTAGTGACATTCATATAACTCCCAGCAGGGAGGTTTACTCAACACCTCATACTTTAACAAAGTGCTAATAGTATAACGTTCTTGTAAACATTTTATAGACATTTATTTAACATCCTCTGTTGTTTGACTTTCCATCTAAATTTTCTACAAATGCAATTCAATGTGACTCCATGCTATTTTTGCAATGACAGAGTTATACCATAATTGTATGATTTTTATTCTTAAAAATCAGAATGTTGATCCATTTAGGTCGATGCTTTAAGAGATCTTGCTTGACATGTACAATTTATTCTGTAATGTTTAGCAAATTATATATTGTGCCTTCTGTAGATGGTTTCTTTATACCTCTTACTATTAAAGGCCCACTATAGTGCCAGGAAAACAAACTAGTTTTCATGGCACTAAAGTATTTATAGGTCCACTCTCATGGCCCCCCTCCTGCCGGGCTGAAGGGGGAGGAAGGGATTAATCCCTTACCTTTCTCCAGCGCCGGGCTTCCTCGGCGCTGGGGACTCTCCTCCTCCTTCTGACGTCATCGGCTGAATGTGCATGTGCGGCAAGAGCCGCGTGCGCATTCAGTCAGTCCATTGGAAAGCATTCTCAATTCTCAATGCTCTCCTATGGACGCTGGCGTCTTCTCACTGTGAAAATCACAGTGAGAAGCCCCTCCAGCGGCTGTCAATGAGACAGCCACTAGAGGCTGGATTAACCCATATGTAAACATAGCAGTTTCTCTGAAACTGCTATGTTTACAGAAGGCAGGGTTAAACCTAGATGGACCTGGCACCCAGACCACTTCACTACTTCATTGAGCTGAAGTGGTCTGGGTGCCTATAGTGGTCCTTTAATAAACATTTTACAAAGCAAGTGCAAAGTCAAATATTGAGGTCAAGCACCCTATGGTTGAAGATCTAGAAATATTAGTGATATAAAAAAAATTATATTGTACCATTTTTATTCTCAGGATATTTCATATTATGTTTACTTATCCATATAGTTAACAAATATGTATTTGTGAGATGTGAAAAACACAATAAAATGGAGAAATACACACTTCACTATTCTGCAAATGGGTTCCTCCATTTTAGTTCCCTGACAATCATTGTTATATGCTCTGTCCTATACTCCTGGCAGTCATCATAGATTCAGCATTCAGAGAAGTGGAGAAATTAAACAACGTGTCCATCCCTCCCCCCCTTTTTTTTTTTTACAATGTTTATCCTGGCTTTGCGTTGTCTGAAATAGACAGTGATGTAATTTGCTCAACATTTAATACAAATTTAAAAGAAAATAGAGAATCTAATGAAAAAAAGTTACCACAAATTATTGGCAGTTTTCAATGTTTTATTCATTAATTTAAATTCCAGGGCAGTGGCAGTACCACTTTAAAAATATAGATTTTTACCACATATAAGTATCTGGAGAAAGCATCTAATAATCTTCAGATGCTATCACATAATATGGTGTTTATTACATATTCATCTTTGGAAAGGAATAGAATCTATCCAACCCCTTTCTTTTAACCCTAGTCATTGTAAAAATTAAAAACATAATTTACTTAAATCATTTACTAAGTATAAAACCTGAGTTTATTAACAAAAAACAATATTATGATAGTTCTGTATTTCTTGACTGAGGTGTTGGAGCAACATTCTAGAACATTCTAAGTGTCTCATAGCCATAGGCTGTAAGAAAAAAAAAACCCAATAGCTTGTAATCATAATAAACTGTTACCCAGTGAAAGAACTTCTCTTGACGAGTTCTCTCTGTCTCAGTTATGTGACATGTTTCATTGGAATGTCACAGAATATTATCATAAGCTATAACCCTTTTAAATACAAAGCATACATTAGGCACTTTTTTTGTTCACATGTACAGGCAAGCAGGCTTTTAAACCAAGCTCAGCATGTTCTTCGACTCACTGTGAAATAAATTAGATTAAAGCAGTCCATCAACAGACTACATCATGTTAATGTCATAAAATAATTAAGGTAGACACTGAGACTATGCTTCTTAGAGCATGGCGCTGACAAATAGATGCAGGGACTCACATAAAACACAAGGACAAGAACAACAGACATAGCAGAATTTCAATTCTAAACACACTGAATTTGAATGATAGAAGCTTACCATAGACATACAATGCAAACAATGATAATACGCACCATTTATTAGTACATCTCCTGTAATTCATACCATTCATATTCCCATGGACAGACAGCAGTGTGGATCCACATAAGCTGGGGTCCTAGTGCCGTGGTCCTAGTTAAGCGTCCTATTGCCTTCAGATTAGTGCAAGTGCATTATATGATATGTTTGCACTACATTTTTGGGGGACCGGTCCCAGGTGTCCCAAAAATTGGAACATCAGGAAAGTCAGGGTTCTAAAATTGGGTCTGTCGCACCAAAATCGGGAAAGTTGGTAACTGACTACATTCATTGTTAGGGGTGGCTTTAAAGTCCCAAATGTGTGATTCAGTCCTAGATCTGTTCTAGTGGCATGATACTAGTACCTTTATAATATTAAACTAGGCAGTAAGTAATTAAAGCAACACAGCACACCTTTCACACATTCCTACTAGCCACACTATTAGAGTAATGCAGAGTAGGGCTCGGAGAGATATTGAAAGAGATAAAAGAGTATTTAGGGACATGGGGAGAGTGATGCAAAGGGTTTTACAGGAGGTGAGGAGAAATAGAGACGAAAAGGATAATATGGAGATGTATGGAGAGTATGGAAATGAGAGATTTGGGGGTTGTGAAATATAGGCAAGTAGAGCATTGGGAATTGACCTTGAATGCCTTGAGGGAGGGGCTATTACATTTTAAATCAGAAATGCTTATTCCTTTTTGGAAAAATAAGTATGAAAATATATAATTATAAGAGAAGCAAAAGCAAAATAATAAAGTAAAAGTAATTACAATATTATATATATAAATATGTTTGAAATCGGTTTTGATAATTTTCTTAAACACAATACACAATTGAGATAAAAAAAAAAATGGTAGCTTAATGCTTTATTGTTTTTCAAAGCGTTCTAGGCCCCAGATCCTTAGTCGTAAGCTCAGTGCATACACAACATATTTTTTTTAAACTACAGCACCACTGCACCGCTGAGTGAATTTAGTGGTCCTTTAAAATGCTTTGGATCTGCTCTGTTCACATTGATATCTGCATAGACCAAGAAGTGACCTTGGTCTCTTGATTCAATCCTGGAGTGGTGTGTATATTCTACAAACACTCATTGTAGTACAGTCCACACACCAGGGGGTTGCGGCACATGGACAACATTACTTTTGCTTTAGTTGTCTCATTAACACTATAGTAGGAGGCAACAGCGTTGAGCCAAGGTGTAAACAATTTTACATAAAAAATTGCATTTGGTATTGATATTTCTTGCACGATACTCAGTCAGATTAATTTAGCATCTTAGATTGTCAGATTGTCCCTTACTATTGTGACATGAAATATCTGTGTGATTAACTAACCTGACGTCTTTGTGTTTACATTCGTTTTATCCAAGCATTTTTCCTCCGGGATTTTCTTAAAATATTTAATTTTTCTGTAATATACATTTCTATTTCCTGAATGCTTTGTGTTGTTGCCACGGGTTAACATGCAAATTGTGCATAAGCATTATTGTCTATTACTGCTGTATGTGTAGGGCTGGATAATGCTGCATGTAAAAACCCTTCTATACACATAGCCCACTTGTTTACACCTATTTTTGAAACAGTCATATCCTTTGTATGTGTTCATGGTACTAAACTTAATTTGTTGACAGCTGAGGAGCCTTTTTTAAACTCTTCATTATTATTTTGAAAATGTTCAGTATATGAAACATGGCTTTTCAACTGCATGCTTCATATTTCCGTATTACGTTATATAAGAGAATAAAGTCACAAACTTGTTTTCCTGGCACTATAGGGTCTTTAGGTTTCCCCCACCCTCACGGTCCCACTCCTGCCGGGCTGAAGGGAGAGGAAGGGGTTAATCACTTACCTTTCTCCAGCGCCGGGCTCCCTCGGCGCTGGGGAAATCACCTCCCTCTTCCGACGTCAGTGTCTTCTCACTGTGACTTTCACAGTGAGAAGTGCGGAAGCGCCTCTAGCGGCTGTCAATGAGACAGCCACTAGAGGCTGGATTAACCCTAATGTAAACATAGCTGCTATGTTTACAGCTGCAGGGTTAACCCTAGATGGACCTGGCACCCAGACCACTTCATTGAGCTGAAGTGGTCTGGGTGCCTATAGTGGTCCTTTAAGGTTGGTCCTTGAGCAGGGGGTAACATACAATTTGGTTTTCTATCTATCTATCTGTCTATCTATCTATCTATCTATCTATCTATCTATCTATCTATGTCTGTCTGTCTGTCTGTCTATCTATCCACCCACCTTCTGTCTCTATACACCTATCCACCAATGCAAGAAAATAATAGACTTGTGAATGGTAAAAAAATTTATTTCATCTGAACCACTTCAACCCAAATATTTAAAATAAAATTGTAATGGTTGAGTTTCAGCCATACAGCATTTCAGCTTGCCAGAATTTTATAAATGAAGAAAGTTGTAAAAAATAAATAAAAAAAAACAGGCACATTGAAAGGACACTAAAGTGGCCTATCAGTGTACAGAAAAACAGATACATAATGTAAATATGTTATATTCTAGTGAGAAGTAACCAATAAAGGGAAAAATGAGGAGCAATAAACAGATCCTTATTTATATGTTATATTTGTGGGGTTTTTTTTACTGCTCCTTATTTTTTCCCTCTAGTCACTGATTTGTAACAAAATAAATATTCAGTGACTGTCTCTTTGCCACCAATTATCTTTTTGCCCATTAATCATCTATTTTTTTGATACCATTTGTGCTCAGAGTTTGCGAATTCAGACTATCACCCGATTGGCCCAAATTCAGAAAAATTGCAGTTCGTACGAAAACAAATCTCCAAGTCTAGAAAATAACAAAAATGTAATTTTACTACATGCCTATTGCTTTAGTACTTATAATTTACTACACCTTATTTTCCATACCAATCATATTGATCCCTTTAGGACACATGCCGGAGGTAATCTGTCTAATTCCCTTTTATTTTTAAGGCTGTTGACTCTTTTAATTTCCAACATACTAAACAAAATGTGCAATCTCCAGCATAACATTAATTGCTTTGTGCAGCTTAATTTTCAGCAAACTCATTTGTCTTACACAAAGCAAATATTGCACTTACATAATGCAGTTGTCAGTGTAAACAGCTTGTAGTGAATTTCACACTCTGCGCAAGAAAGTAGAGGATGGAAGAAGCTGCACAATTTGAAATTCTAATCATCCTTTTGTTTGTGAACATCGGTACAAATTCCACCGTTTGGCTTAGGACATTTGTTTCACTTGGAACAAGTTGAAGGGATACATTTTAGATCCCACAATACTCTGGCTTCTCAGTGTTAAGTGTTGGCGTTGTGCCTGCTCTTCAACTTCACACAGAGCTAAGTGCATCCCTTTATTCACTTTATATACAACATTGACATTTTATGAATCACTGGCCAAGGTAAGCATACCAATGCCTAGAATATAATAGGATAAATATATGAATATTATATATTAAACATACCAACTCATACTGATACTAAGTTGTAACATCTTATACGCCATTAGATAAAACTAGTTATAGAGTGGTTTGCAACCTTCAATTCTCCACGTGTTGTGGACTACATCTGAAAAACAGCTTGCAAAAATTGCAGATCTCTTGTTTGAAGCCTTTGCAAGCCCTCCTCTTCTAACCCCACCCAGACTCTCTATGACTGTCCAATCAAAGACTTCCCTATGCAGCTCAATGAGAAGTCTTTGCAAGGTAGGTTCTCTAAGCAAGTGCTGCCTCTTGAGTTTAGCTCCACTGAGCTAAACAACAGGAAGTAACAGGACCGGTTTTCTGATTGACAGCCAGGTAGATGTAACCAGATTAATTTATAAAAGTGACAATTTCTAATTTAATCACTATTCGTAAAATGAAAAATAGAGGATACTTTCTTCACACATAATGCCCTTCAGCAGGCTAAAGAGCTGTAGGGGTCTGGAGTGTCCCTTTAATGACATTAGTCTGTGTTGTCCAGAATCTACTTCTAAAGGGTATGCATTCACACAATATGGCAATTTTGCAGTAGAAAACTTTACAAGGTGAGAATTAGAACAATAGTTGGCAGGAATGAAGAATGATAGTTAATGTGCCAGGGTAAACTACTGTTGGAGAAGGGAAAATTAAAATAGCAAAATCAATACTAATAAAAAAAAGTTCATGTTCAAATCTATCATAATGTAAATACACAATCTTCTCAAAGACAGTTCAACAACCCTTATATCCTTCTTCGGTCAGAATGCATAAAGGTGAGGAATGAAGACTGAATGTAAGCTTAATTTGCCCTTTCCATAACATAGACTGTATATGTTTATTTAGTTATTTATTTTACATATATTATATATTGATATGTTCAGATAGTTCTATTTTAGTGATTACAGTTTTACAGTTGTAGGACCAAATTCTACTAGGAGGTACTCTTGATTCATCGGTTGGCCAATATAACCTGCTCCTTTGCTCCAGCTGAATGATCACAGTAGTTAAAGATTAATTGAGTAAAAGTTGTAAGATCAATATTAGTATAATTATATCGGAATTGTTTATATCTCACAGGATTAAAAATTGTGTTTTAATATATTTACCATCACACTAAACATTGTATATAACAAAATAATGAAATTCTTGAATTCAGTTTTTTGGATCAGCACTCGACTCTTTGTTTATATTTGTGCTGAAATTAAACCCAATGGACTGAGTTCAAACTGAAAATAAATACATTCCAAGATTTGGATTTTAAGTGCCAGTTTTCAGCCCACACTATACAGAATGTTTGCCAAGACTGTAAACCTCTGAAACAGAAATTTGAACACAAAACACTGACATGGCTCAAAATATGGCACAGGTAGAAAATGTCACTTAAAGTATGATTTATAAAAGTGTGCAAGGGATTAAACTGGAGACTCTATTTTCTGATATGTTCATATACATATATTATAATCAACTGGGACATTCAAAAATCTGTAGTTATTCACAGCACTACGGACGTTATTTAACCAAGAACAAGAAGCCCTATCCCTAAGCAGGTGCAGAAAAGAAGTTATCCATATACAATACGTAGGGTTTTCTAATATCGGTCAGAGTCAAAACAGGATTGGACAAAGCTACATACCAAAGCTACAGGGGGGAGAATACTATGGGAAGGGGGGAACACTATTGGATGAGGAGGGGGGGGGGGACACTATTGGACAAGGTGACAGGGGGAGAATACTATGGGAAGGGGGGAGAACACTATTGGATGAGGAGAGAGGGGAACACTATTGGACAAGGGGAGGGGGGAGAATACTATGGGAAGGGGGGAACACTATTGGATGAGGAGGGGGGAACACTGTTGGACAAGGGGACAGGGGGAGAATACTATGGGAAGGGGGGAGAACACTATTGGATGAGGAGAGGGGGAACACTATTGGACAAGGGGAGGGGGGAGAATACTATGGGAAGGGGGAACACTATTGAATAAGGAGAGGGGGGAACACTATTGGACAAGGGGAGGGGGGTTAAGGAACACTTGGACAAGGGGAGGGGGGGTCAAAGAACACTATGGGACAGGGGAGGAGGGGTTAAAAATCACTATGGGACAGGGGAGAGGGGGTTAGAACTCACTATGGGACAGGGGAGGGGAGCATTTATTGGGTTCAAGGGATAACATGTGCCAGAGCAAGCATTTCATGATTCATAGAATTTTATTTTCTCTTCCTGCTATGTTTGGCAATAAGGCAATATTTGCCGTGCTTTGTAAAGGTTTCAACTTCCTGATAAATTTAATTCCAAAAACCGCCATTTATTTGAAATGTATTTTTTAAGCTTTTCCACTATGACAGCATTATTTTTTTTTTTTTAAATTTGTATTTTATTGGAGTTTCCAATTCCAAAGAAATAATCTGCATCAAAGTATGAGGTTACAGAAGGTAAGAATGACACATTTGCTTAGAGCATATATAACAGAGCGTAATTAACATAAAATTCAACTTAGATATAAAACAAATTTAGAGCATATTTAAAGTACACATAGGCCATGGCTTTTGGTGTATGTTGTGGGCTATGGGTGATTGACTCTTAAACCCTATTCAGTGGTCGATATGTACGAGTGGAGACTGTCAATTAACAGTATCTTAGACGCATTTAGGCATACCAATCGGGCGTGTGTGGGCCCGTTACAGAGGGTCTAAGGGGGGAGACCAGGAGTTTTATAAGTGGTCACTGCGAAGTCTTTCTAGGTGTGGCATACGGTGGAGTATGGTAAGATACATGTTAATGTGTACGGCAGTACAGTTGATTATAAGGCAATAATATTAGGTATGTGCCATACACAACATATAGTATAGCTAACTTGTATATTATCACATGGGTAGGCATCGACATATTTGTATGTAGTGCGTTCTACACCAATTCGTCTCTGAGTTACAGCTAGCACAGAATACAAAACATTTAACTGAGGGATATTCAGTAGCGCGGAGCCAAGTGGATATTCACTGGTTGGGAGCTAATATTTGGTCCATATGCTTTTTGGCTGTATTTGCCGTATACTTATTATGAGTTCACAGTTATGGACTGTGTAGTGCTGGGCAGGTATTATGTCCCGACGTCAAGTAGTTGGCAGTTCTAGAGGGTCGCTGTGGGCAGTGTGTATCTACAATAGACGTGGTACAGCCAGGGGTCGAGCTCTCGGGTTTAACGGTTGGAGTCTGGTAAGTCCTTGTGTACCTATCTTCGGCTTCTGGGTCTTCGCAGGCAGTTTCGAGGTAGCTTTCAGCCGTTGGAGGAAGGTTTCTTTTCCCTCGGGTGATGAGAGGGTAAGTATGTCGGTCCCTTGTGTTACTAGCAGAGAGCCGTCCGCTCCCCATCGGTATCTAATCTGCTCGTCTCTCAGTTGTCTTGCCACCGGCAACAGCTGTCTCTTGACTGCGAGGACGGCAAAAGGGAGGTCTCTGTATATGGCTATCTCACATCCTTCAAATTGAAAGGAGCCCAGCTCCCTCGATTTAGCCATGATTGTGGAATGGGTAATGATGTCTCTAGTCGCGGCAATTACGTCTCGTGGGGCGTCCGCAGGGGCTGCTGCCGCTTTACGGACCCGGAACGCTGATGTCAATGTTTCTGTGGTCGTATTGCTTCCTATGCCTAGCGAGGCCATGAAGCGTCGGAGGAAAAGCATTATCGCCTCTCCCTCAATACTCTCCGGAATGCCGCGGAGGCGGATGTTCCTCCTTCTGTGTCTAGACTCCATCGCTACCATCGACCTGGTAAGTTTCTGTACTTGGTCTGTTAGTGCTTGCAGATTGTTGTGGGACTCTTGCACACTCTGGGTTGTATTTGATTCCTTAGTTTCGAGTGCTGCGACCCGCTGTTTGAGGGCCCCTATTTCCGTACGGGTGTCTAGGAGGTCAGCCTTCCACACCCGCCGCATATCCAGCAGGAGATTTTTAATATCCCTCTTTGTAGCCGGTGAGGAGTCCTCCTCTGATTCCGACTCGTTATAGGGGGTCTCCTCCGATTGTGTGGTCTGGACGTCTTCCTCCTCTTGGAAGTTATCCGAGGCCTCCTCTTCACTAGGTGGGTCGGGTGCCATTTTGGCTGGGGCCCGCGGTGTAGGCCTCTCAAAGGATAATCGTATATCTTGCGATTTTGGAGCCTCTGGATGGCGAGGTTTTTTGTTTTTTCGCCCCATAGTACCTTCCGTGCGGGGGTAGGTGGCTTTCTGCTTATTTAGGTTTTTAATTTCGGAGTTTAGAGCGACTTTTTCTTCTATGTGGACAGAGCTCTGTGAAAACACGTCTTCTCTGCTGCTTGGCTGGCCACGCCCCACAGCATTATTTTTTAAACTGATATTTTTGTCTTTTTTTTTTTTTTTTTATTCACTGCATCTAAAAATTTTATAGCTTTGGAGATTGAAATGTTTGGTATAGTTAAAAACCACATGTGGCCAAAGAATAATGCAAATGAGTATGGACAGATCTACAGCAAAGTTGGTGAATTCATCAGTATTTGTTATGGGAACATTCTGTTTTCTTGTGATTTAAAAGGATGAACATAAGTGAAGAAAGCTTGTGAAGAGTGAAATTGGAAATTCAGTGTTCACGTCTGTAAATTCATGGCTTGCCTGTAAGTTCTTTTTCTGATTCACTTTTGGAAAACCCAGAATTAGTCCATCTTTTGTAGATGCTACAAGGGCATGAGATGTTTGCTCAGACAATATGAGCTGTACTCTATGCATCCCTGGCTATCTAAATTAAGCACTGTACACTTTTAAAAGGACACCCTGGACCCCTATAGCACTGTAGCTTGCTCGCTGAAGTACTTTATGTTTGAAGAGCGTCACCTCTTTTGAAATTAGCACTGTTATAAATTAATCTTGTTCACTTGCCCCCACTCCCTGGCTTTTAATTAGACAACTGGTCCTTTTACTTCCTGTTTTGCTTAATTCAGTGGAATTAAATAGGCAGGCAATTACCTAGAGCATTTGCCTTGCAAAGACTTCTCATTGAGCTGCATTGGGAAGTCTGTGATTGGACAGCCACAGAAAGTCTGGGATGGGGAAAAAGGGGAGGGCTTGGCAGCAGAGAAGAGTGAAGAGAACTGCGGATTCTGAAAACTGTTTTTAGATACATCCTATTGGAAAAAAGACTTACTTATGCTTTCATTTAGGGTATATCTACTAAACCGTGATTTCTCTCTCTGTTTTTTTGGGGGGGGGGGCAGTGGAGTGTCCCTTTAATGCTATAAATCAATTTTAATTTAAAGTGCTCATTCTGTGCATCCACAGCTTCATCTGAGTACCTTTCCTCCATTTGACTAATGATACAATCACAAAGTGACAAAGGCTTAGAATTGGATTTCTATATAGCAATACAAATTTGTGTAATATGACAAATCTTCATTGTAGGATTTTCCGAAAAGGACATTAAACCTGAAATATGTACAAATATCAGTCTAATATTGTATAAACCAGATTAAGTTAATAATAGAAGACGTAATTTGTCAGTTCATACAGTTGTCTATCCTGTGAGTGTTTTTGGTCAAAGAAGGAAAATGATCGAGTGGGTAACTGTCCAAAAGAAATCTCCCTGAGTTAAAATGTTGCAAGTGTTTGGAGTGAGGGGTAGGGTATGATAGTATAATGTCTTAATTGTATTTACTTTTAGCTTCTTTTCTCAGTCTGTGGACAAAAGACAAAAGATCCCTCCCCAGTGGTTTGCCTTATTTGCCTTGTTGATTCTGATCCTTACATATATCGTTCTTTGAATTTCTTTCTTTTATGAGTTGATACTTAGACATTGATATTTGTTTCTCCAATAAATGCGTGCAGTATGACCTAGTCCATTTAAGTTTTCATATACAATTACTTTGCACAAGACTGCAGTAGTAATAAATCAGATACAAGGTGTATTCAAGGCTTCCCCAAACTCCGGCCCTCCAGATGTTGCTGAACTACAACTCCCATGATTCTCAGCCTATCTATTTCATTCATAGAATCATGGGAGTTGTAGTTCAGCAACATCTGGAGGGCTGGAGTTTGGGGAAGCCTGGTGTATTCGCTAAACTGGGGATTGTGTAAAATTAGATCAATTGAAAAAAGGCTATTTTAAATTAAAATGTGCTATTTCCTCAGCAGTTCTCCACATCTCCCCATTTAATACATTAACTCCACCATTTTGAAATAAAGATATTCATTCACCCATAATAAAGTTGAATTTTTATTATTTATTAAAGTGGATGACTTATTTGTTTGTTTTAGCACGTATAAATCATTACAGTCTATTAATTCCTGCTTTTCTAAAAACAAGTCCAATTCAAGTAGAATATTAGATAGATTGTTATCTGAGTTTATGCAGTGCAAGAGCGATGCCCTAAATGTTCATATATGAAAAAACCTTGAAATGACCATTGAATGAATAAACAGAGTTATTTAAAAACTTTTGAAGTCCCTGCAGAAATATAAAAGGACTTACCAATCCTTAATGTAACTGAATGTGGAGTTAATGTTTTATATGGACTTGTCACAATAAAAACCATTACATCAGTTAACAAAGCGTAAGGACATGTCTCTATGTTAGAGTAACAGGTTTTAAAATGGTCCAGGGGATTCTGAACATATTAGTATTTAGTAGTACATTAGATGACAGTGACAAACATCAAACCCTTATATATTTTCTGCATCCATTATTAAACAAGTTGCAAAAGTAAAATGAGCAACGTATCACTTAAAATACTGAAAAACCTAGCCAACAACATGTACTGCTACAGAGAGATAAAGATGGACACAGTTATTAAATAACTAACAATGTCCAAACAATAAACTAGACAAAATACTTGTGAAAAGCAGTCCGTTTTGCTTTCTTCTAAGAGGAAGAGGAAGTAAATTTAAATTTACTTGTCAACTTTTCAGTTTTTATGAAAAATGTTTATCAAGACTTGTCAGAACTAACATTTTTAAGTGCTTGCCTTCTGCATTCCTTATAAATACACTCTGTTCACCTAGTAGCTGTGACACCCATTTGATATGCTCCAACAACGGTAAATTCAACAGTGGAGGCTGGTCCAGAGCGGGAGGTGGGGCAGCACAACCACCCACCCTAGTTTGTGCTAAATAAAAGACAATCTATTGGTGAAGTAAGGAGTAATAAGTGTGTGTATGAAAAGAGAAACATATTTAAACAAAACTAATCATGTAAAAAACCTCAATGACAGTCAACATTTCCTTAAGGTATACTAATCTGGAGCTCAAGGTTTGTTTGAATAAAGACATATTGATCACTAGATCACATGTAATGCAATCTCTAACACAGTGCAGACAAAGTTTAGGTGAGCATCATTGTCCTACAAAATACATTTGTGAACTGAGAACTGTGAAGGATTATACTGCTTGTTTGATGATTTTTTTGATATTTTATTTGGTGGCTGAGACTACCAGGAGGTCCCTGAGGAACTCCTTGTTGGACAAAATGCGTAGGACCTGGTACAGCTCCATGTTTTACTGTGCTTTTATTATTTTTACAATAAAGC
Source organism: Pelobates fuscus (assembly GCF_036172605.1). Taxonomy (NCBI): domain Eukaryota; kingdom Metazoa; phylum Chordata; class Amphibia; order Anura; family Pelobatidae; genus Pelobates; species Pelobates fuscus. Next base: position 275,059,555 of record NC_086320.1, on the reverse strand, counting down.
AGAATTGTTACATCCATCCATCTTAGAAGAAAGAGGAGCAGATTTAGCCCCCCCATATTCATCAGGGGAGGCACCCTCGGTTGATATACTTTCTTCTATCCTGTGAGTGTTGCCTGTTTCAGCACATTTACACATTTTTTACAGTGCTACACTATACATGTGTTTTTTCTTTTGTAGATCTGCAGTTGTATTCTCCATTTTTATTTGCATCTATTACATTGTATTGTTTTATCAAGTTCCAGCTGTGATTATGCAATGCCTGTCCTCAAATCCTGTGATTGGAAGAGGATGTTTGAAGTACCAGCAATGGTGTGTAATGTTATAACTAACATGTTGCGCTGTGGTTTACCTATTATCTCACTGTAACAATCTTGTGTGATCTGTACATTTTCGGAATGCATATTTTTCCAATCTGGCCTCATTCTTACTACCCACATTCTCAGTGAACTGAAATGAATACAAACCTCTGCTGGGCTTACAGTCCTATATGAGATCACCTTATTGAAATGTTTGAGATCCCAAAGCTGAAAGAAAAATTGCTTATGATCTTCGAGAAAGGTCAAAAGTTTATGTAAAAGTTGTGAAGACTCACCAACTAGTCAATGTGCTAACCACAAACTGATGAGTCACTTGAAAAAGAATTTGGAATAAGTATGTATGTTTTATGTGCCCACAAGCACACTAAGAAGTGATCTGATTATTTTCTTGGAGGCCTTTGGCTTCAAATGAAATTGCAGGTTTTCATTATTTAGATTTTCACTACAATTACCTCATAATCCTGATTTGAATTCAACACCCGGAAAGGATTTAAGATGCGCCTAGTCTTCTGCAATGTTCCATGCACTCTCGTAGCATCTTAATAGTTACTTCTGGAGGTCGTTGACCAGTTATCTGTTAAGCTATTATTATTAGTACAATTACATAGTAGATGTATTTTTTTCTCATAGTCTATGTATACATAGGGTTACAAGATCCACCATGTTTTCATGGACACATATTACGTATGCATATTAATGGGCAGCACATGAAAAGGGTTGCCCTGTAGCATGTAGAATTCAGAACGTGTATAGCTTTAACATTATTTACATGCCTTATAACCCTCTTAAAATGTGATGCATTTTGTATGTATACCTCTTTTATGTTATGGTATGTGTTATCACAGTGCAAGGTTCTCACATTAACTTTCTCAAGACCTCAAACCTCAAGATCTTGAGAAAGGTCAAAGTGGAGCATCAAAAAGTTGACTTGAGAAAAAAGCTTCTGAAACCACCATGCAAATTCTACTTTATTCATATACATTTTATTAAGTGGAACTGGTCTACTCAATATCAGAATTTACACCACCATGTGATGCCTCCAAAAGTATTCCCTGTGGCCAAGCATCCAAAGCAATTATTTGTTGTTTCCACTATTCATCAATGCTTATCTTTTAACTAATTTGTTTTCTGTTTTATACACTAGTCCACAAGAAAAATGTTGAAATACAATGTAAATTTCATTTAAATAGCAACATTAAAGGGACACTATAGTCACCCAGACCACTTCAGCTCAATGAAGTGGGCTGGGTGCCAGGTCCCCCAGGTTTTAACCCTTCAGATGTAAACATAGCAGTTTCAGAGAAACTGCTATGTTTACATTGCAAGGTTAATCCAGCCTCTAGTGGCTGTCTTCCTGACAGCCGCTAGAGGTGCTTCTGCGACGCTGGATGCAAATTTCACATCCAGCGTGCAGAACGTCCATCGGAAAGCATTAAGAAATGCTTTCCTAAGGACTGTTTGAATGCGCGCGCGGCTCTTGCTGCGCATGCCATTCCGCTCCACTCGGGAGCTGACGTCGGCAGGGGAGGAGAGGTCCCCAGCGCCGAGGGAGCCCGGCGCTGGATTAAGGTAAGTTGCTAAAGGGTTTTAACCCCTTCAGCACCAAGGGAGGGGGACCCTGAGGGTGGGGGGGTCCTAAGGATGCTATAGTGTCAGGAAAATGGGTTTGTTTTCCTGACACTATAGTGATCCTTTAACCTCCTCAATGCTATAAAACACATTTTAGGGTTGCAGTAAAGAATATGTTCCGTGTGTAGCAATTGGCTGTATGACCGTCTGGGCTTTGCCTTTGGCTGCCTCTCTTTCCTTTTAGTAGTGCTGGCAGGATGAATGAAGGAATGCATCTAACTGCAGCTGGGGAATGCAGAAGCAGCTGGTGTTCCATGCAGGAATGATGTGTGAAATGTGTGGGTTTTCGTGCCCACACAGTGGAAAGCACACTTTTATTTTCCTGGCTGAGCTGCTCGTTCGTCTCATGCTTCACAAGAGAAATAGCTGCCCACCGAAATCATTGCTAGCTCTGCTTTATTTCCGGGAAGGCAGCAACAAGGCTATTTTATGTTTGTGTCTCGACTGTTCAGGAAGTCATAGTGTGTAATAAAGTCTCTGCTATCTTCTGTCCAAAGTTTATTTAGACTTTCTCAGCTTCCGGTCCCTGCTGAGGGCCGAGACTAAAAATTCCATGTAACATGACACAGATAGACGGTGCTTAGTCAGTTTATATATGTAGCAACAATTAAACTGTAGGAACTGCTCAGGGATTTAATGTATTTAAAAAAATAAAAAAAAACACATTAAAAGTGCGACTAAAAACACAGGAATGTACTGGTGAGAGAAAGTTTGTGAATATTTCACAAATATTTGCATTTCCATATAGACGTACTTTGTGAAATTGTGAACATATCTTTTGTCTGTTACTTGTGCAGATTTTCTGTGAGAGAACTATAAAACCACAAATGGCAGTACCCATGAATATAAAACAATGCGCTTGGTAGCTTCCATTAGCTTGATTGAGTAAATTCACAATTTGTTTGGTATATGTCTGTATTACATGGTGTCACTTTAACCCCTTAAGGACCAAACTTCTGGAATAAAAGGGAATCATGACATGTCACACATGTCATGTGTCCGTAAGGGGTTAAAGGGACACTATAGTCACCAAAACAACTTTAGCGCAATGAAGCAGTTTTGGTGTATAGATCATGCCTCCGCAGTCTCAGTTCTCTGCCACTTAAGTGTTAAATCAACGTAATCTGGGTGCTAAAATTTATTTTCCAAAAATTGCTTCACACTCTGGTGTAACCCCAAAACTCCACCAAAAAGAGAAAATTATGTGTGATAGTGAGTGGAGCAATTTCACCATATAAGAGACAAAAATAAAGATATATATATATACAAACTGTTGTTGGTGTGTAATATATCTTCCAGTAGTATTGGTATATAAGAGGGAAGAAAGAAGACAATAATAGTGCAGATTGTCTACATAAAAAATATAAACATATACATGTTGGAAAGTATCCTTTTAAGGAATACCAAGATGGAATTCCAATATGTTCAAAAAATGACATAAATGTATTGTCTGCCACATGCAGATAAACAATACATATAAACATAAAATATAGTAAAAAGGAATAAAATATAGGGTGACAAGCCCCTTACTAGATTTGTTGGTGAGTATGGCACATATGTGGCAACTCACTATAAGAGCTCAATATAATGGGGTAGCAGGCTGCTGTGTCCGGCGTTCTCCTAATTCGGCTGCAGGAGTTTCTCCACGTGTGTTGCCGTGTACCGGAAAAATGCTATCAGGACTCCGTGGTCTGCAAGCTGCAAGCTCCTCCCCCTTTTCTGACGTCAACGCGTTTCGCCAATTGGCTTCCTTTCGGCTCTGCCCTGTCTGCCTCAGAAAAACAAGCAGTCTGCTGACATCATCAGAAATGGTAGCCTGATCCAATCACAATTCCCCATAGGATTGGCTGAGACTGACAAGGAGGCAGATCAGGGGCAGAGCCAGCATGATTCAAACACAGCCCTGGCCAATCAGCATATCCTCATAGAGATGAATTGAATCAATGAATCTCTATGAGGAAAGTTCATTGTCTGCATGCAGAGGGAGGATATACTGAATGTTTGGATGCATTTTAGGCAGCCATGACCCAGGAAGGACATCTAACAGCCATCTAAGGAGTGGTCAGTTAAGTTATCACTAGGCTGTAATGTAAACACTGCATTTTCTCTGAAAAGACAGTGTTTACAGCAAAAAGCCTGAAGGTAATGATTCTACTTACCAGAACAAATGCAATAAGCTGTAGTTGTTCTGGTGACTATAGTGTGCCTTTAATCTGTTAATCTGTTTCATTTATCTTCTGCACTGTTAATTGCTTGCTAAATAAAATATTTTAAAGTAAGTTACATCTGATTATAAATTAAACCTTTTTGTTTTCATGCAGGCTGTATCAGTCACAGCCAGGGTAGTTGTGTCTAGGGATGCATAAAGAGAAACAAAAGTTATTTAACTGCCAAATGCCAGTGAATTGAGCAGACTGCAGGGGCATGGTGACTATAGTGTCCCTTTAATATAACATCACAAGTATACTGTCTTAGCTAAATTAGTGTGCTTCTCTGTACACTACTAGACTTTGTGGTTAGGAGGGTGTAAGCAGACATTGTGGAAAAAAGAAACAGCAAACCCCCAGCTATATATATTTTAACCCACACTTTTGCTATAGATATTTCTTGCGCAATGCACACCAAGCACAAGTCGACTTTAACCCCTTAAGGACCAAACGTCTGGAATAAAAGGGAATCATGACATGTCACACATGTCATGTGCCCTTAATGGGTTAATGCCCAAATGTTTTGCATCTAACAGGCACTCTCAGGGCCGGTGCAAACATTTTTGGCGCCCTAGGCGAAAAAAACATTTGCCGCCCCATTTGCACCCAATCATGCAGACTCAACACACACGCTGACTCAAGTAGACACACACTGACCATGCAAACTGACACACACTAACCCATGTAGACTGACGCACACAGATACATATACACACACTGATCCATGCAGACACACACATACAGACACACTGACCCATGCAGGCATACACATTCACCCTTGCAGACACACAGTGGCCCATGCAGACACAGACACTGACCCATACAGACACTGACCCATGCAGACAACACATAGACACACTGACCCATGCAGGCACACACCATGACCCATGCAGACACACAGTTGCCCATGCAGACACAGACACTGACCCATACAGACACACACTGACCCACATAGACAGACACAATGACCCATGCAGACTTACATACATAAACATACTGACTGAAGCAGACTAACACACATTCTATGACATACCTTACCTTCATTGCTGTTCATTGCCTGCGCCTGGCTGCCCATCACGTCCATTCTGTGCACATTTCCAGTTATGCTCCCGCCCACTTCTCCCAAGTACAGGGGAAGGGGCGGGAGCGAGGAACTGAAGCGCCTGCGTGCTGCCACTGCCGCAATGCCTGGGACGGAAAGCCTGGCTGAGCGGGCTGATCTGTATGCCGCCGGACCTGTGTTCTACCGGGCGCTAGTGAGCAACAATGTAAGTGCTTCCGAGCGCCCGGTAATATGGCCGTCGGCATACTCAAAATAATCTAATTTGATGGAGGGGCAGCCGTGGCACAAACATAAAGCTAGGACTGGCGCTCCCCCTTAAGCAGCGCCCTATGCAGCCGCCTAGTTTGCCTATAGGGAGCCCTGGCCCTGGGCACTCTAAAATTCTCAATTTTGTTTCTGCACCTTGTTCATGTGTTTGGAAAGTTGAAGGCAATGACCACATCCCAGTGCTCCTTTACCTCCACAAGCTTTAAAAATATGAAATTAGTTAAATAATATTCACTACAGAATTTCCTGTATTTCCCAAATCCTGCATGTTTGGCAGTGAGCTTTATTCATAAAAGAAAACATATCATTTTATTTTATCCTTTATTCCCTGGCAGGGGAATTTAGAGTTTCACAAAACAGCAATTTCATTCAAGTATAGATATAAACAAAATTTCTACATACAGTAAACTATATGACGGTGCCTCTTCAATTGCCTTACCTATAGCACGCAAGAATTATCAACTACATTAAATGCCATTCCCACTAACAGAATATATTATCAACCACTACATACAATTTAGGAAACCAATGCTGACTGATATCACTTCACGTAGAAGTTCTTGGGATTGAAAAAACAACCAATTCTAGACGTTTTAAGCATGCTGTATACAAACAGAGCATAGAATTTAAATTACAATTTATTTTAACAGGTAATAGTGATTCAATTACTAATATTTAGAGAGCTATTGAAGTTTCAGCAGTTATAGTTGTACCTACGAAGACCTCTAATTCAGATCAAGTTCAAACTGATACCTGCTTCAGTGGTTATGGTGCAAGGAGTAATCTCTGCTCAGAGTAATCTGTCAAACTATTTTAGAATGCTCTGACAACTTACTTAGGTCACCAGGCAGCCGGCCGATCCTGAACTGTGCTCATTGAGTACTGAGATGATGCTCTTAGCTCGTTAGCATGGCTCTGCACAGCTCGGCTTAGGTGAGTACAGCTAACCAGACTCCTCAAAGAGATTCTGGAAACACTAAAATGGTTTGACAAATTACCCCTGACACCATAAGCACAACAGACCAGTTACAAAAATGTAAAAAGATAAAAAAAACAAAAACAAATATGAGTAGAAACAGAAAACCATACTCGTTTATTTGCTTAAAAGATAATTATTTTGAAAACAGTTTTAAAAAATAGCCTATTAGAAAAATAATATCCTATTCATTAACGCTTTACAGTTTTGTATTTTTTTTATTCTGAAGTTTGATTATTGATTCATATGTTCATTAATGGAACTCCATATCATATGTGGTCTGTGGTATGATAGGCATACTTAATTAGGTTATAAGAGAGCTATTTAAAGCTTGACATTCTATCACTCCTTTCTACTTTTACCAGTCAGATTAACGTATATGCCTTTCAACAGGCCAGCTGCCTCTATATGTTTGTCTAAACATTCCATGTTGGTCCCTATCTGATTGCTACCATTTTAAACAAATGTTTCTAAAAAATGTCTGCTAATGCCAATCTCAAGTCAGTTCTTTTCATCTGTTCCATGTAGTGTCAATATTATTTTCTCACAAAATATTTTATTTATTTGAGTTGGTTTTTTTTGTGTGTGTTTTTATTTTTGTGTGTGTTTGTAGCAGTCTTATCTAATTGGAACAAGCACATAATACTTAGTGAAGAATAATTCCCGTATTTAGTAAATTGGCAATTATAGTAGCTGTGTCTGCTTTGTAAAACTGGACTTGTGCAGTCTCTTTGGAGACTGCCTTTCCCAAAGGCAGGTGAGATCAGAATTGTACATTGTACATTAATCTATATAGCATTCTCCTCCAGCTGTTTGGAACCACAGTCAATCACCTCTTCATTCCCTTCACATGTTATCAATCACTGCAGTTACACTATAAATTCTCTCTGTCATCACCTACAAATTCCTCTGCTACCTCTTGTCTCATGTCCCTATTTTACCTTTAGATTGTAAGCTCACGGGCAGGGCCTTCTACCTTTTGTATTTGTCTGTTCATATTGTATTGTTTTTTCCCCAATTGTACAGCGCTGCGGAATATGTTGGTGCTTTATAAACGGCAGTAATAAATAAATAAACAGTTGTCCAAAATATTGTTAAACTGCTAAACATGATTATAAAATCCCTACATTAAATTGGTTTCCATTGTGTAACAACAATGCACGTGACTCAACAGGAAGACAAAAACTTTGAAGTACGTGCAAATAGGTTAAATGAACACCCTGGAGCCTATACATTCTAGCACTGGAATGCTCACAGGTAGAGCTAGTGCTACCAAAGCATACTGGGAATTACAGTTCAACAATAGCTGGAGAACTAGGTTTGTCCCAGCATTAACTTGCATTTTATGAAAAGTCTAATTAAAATTCAAAAATGTTTTTAATTACCCCAATCCTGTCCCATGATGGGAGGGGATGGATTTTCAAGCAAGTGGAATTGCTATATATTTGCTCCTGTGGATGAATTGGTCCTATCAGTTATTGATCCGTTTATAACTGTCCACTTAGCCTAGTTGGAAGGGTAAACATCAGCCCATTGTATTGTATATCTGAAGTATCATATTTCTGTAGCACATATGCGTGCTGAGCTTCATGATGTATCTATTGAAGTACTCAATTAACATTATTTAAAATAATTCACCATATAATTGTAAACACACACGTCTTTCATTATGAGCATTACTTAGCTACTGCTCTGTTATCAATCACTTTCATGTCTCTCTTTTGTCAGTTATTTCGAATAGACTGAATAAATACTTTAGAAAGATACAGTTTCCATAGATCGTACACACAATCTAGTAACAATTGGAAATAGAAAATGGCTGCATTGTCCTCTGCATATTAAAAGAAAGCACTGAAGAATATTTTCCTTCTTCTGACAGGCAAGACAATTGCTGCAGCTGACACACTTTGCTGAGGGCACTCGTTTGGACTCATTATTTTGTAATTATACCCAATAGATTGCTGGGGGGAAAATAAGATTCATGAGAAATCCTCAACACAGAAGAAAAGAGTGAATGTATTAGAACAAATTAATATGTTGCTTGTCTGAGCTTTCTCTTTTATTGTTTTTCTGACTTTTTTGTGATTTTCTTTTTTGCAGGTTTAATTTTTACATCATCTGTATGTATTACAAATGTCTGATTAATCTACAGTGCTCTCACCATAATGGTATTTCATTATGTATATCCCTATGGATTTTTTTGTATTAGGCCTCATAAATTTGACACCTTTTGAAAGTGTAAATGCGGTACTCTTCTAGTTATGCATTACAAATATCAACCTGTAAAACCCCATTTAAGTACTTTCACATACATATAATAGAGAAACCCCACCACCACCAATGATCTAGGAATCAAGAAGTAGACCTATTGCATTGGCCAAGTTCTTTGTCAGAGCTCCATTATATACCTCACTGTTTGCAGAAGATAACATAACCTAGAACAATTACCCTCTCATGGGATGGGAAAAAGAGTATCCATCGACCCATCATATTGCAGCAGTGCAGTGTTAATTTTGGTGCCAAATTTCAATTTCGTTTTAGTCATAGTATTTTGACTAAAAAGCCATATTACTTTTAGTTGTATTCTAGCCATCTGAATTGTTTTAGTCAACTAAATCTCCATTAGATTTTAGTCGACACAACTAAAATCTAATGGGTTTAATTGAAACCTCTATCTGTCTCTTTTGCCCCTTCCTCAGCCCCTTTGTGACTCTTTGTGGTCCCCCAGCCCCCCTGTGTCTCATTCCCTCAGCCCCACATGTGTAATTTCTTATTTTTCTGCCCCATGTGTCTGCCAGTGTTTATTTTGGCGGCAAATTTCAATATAGCTTTAGTCACAGTATGTTGACTAAAAAGGCATTTTAGTTTTAATTGTATTTTATTCATTCTGAATTGGTTTAGGTTTAGTATAGTTTTAGTAGACTAAATCTCAAAAATGTTTGTGGAGTAAAATCTGACTAAAATTGTAAATTGACAAAATTAACACTGAAGCAGTGTAGGGGCCCCATCGATGCCCCGATCTCCTGAGCATGCACTGACTTAAATAAAAAACCTTCGATTCAAGATAATTGTTCAAAAAAATGTAATAGAACTAGAATAAATGCAGATATTTGCATCCAAACTATATTCTTTGTTTTACAATTTAATTGAGTAGTATGAAAATACAATATAAGGTAATGTGGGGTAAAAGGTTGCAGCTGGTACATAATATCAAATTAGGTTATTCTGCTCAGTAATGAAGAACAAATGATATAGGAACACCTGGGGAGTTCTGTTAGGTAAACCTTGTCGAGTCGTGTACATCATCTGTGTTTATTCCAACGCTTGTTTTTATGTCTCTGATTATTTCAAACTGATTATACCATACATACTGAGTATATTGGGGAGAGCTGTCTTTGCTGAGTGTTCCTCAAAAGCCATATTGTTACCTTAGTCTTGTCACACTGGACCATTCTTATTTTTTGTTCACTTTGTTGTGATTTCTTTGCACCCCTTAATGAATAGGATGTTGACACTAGGGGGTGTTTTTATGTACCAGGTGTGATGGGAGAATTCCCTGTGCACACAACATGTACAACCACCTTTATTGTTCCAGCATTTACAAAATATACATTTATTGTGATACATTTAGATATTATGCATGCATCTACATTATTTTTTGTTAGTAAAATGTTACTTATAAATATTTTTTTATTTGTGTAAAATTCTGTATTTTTTTCAGAGAGGAATAATTCTGTAACTTCCCTCATACCCATATTTTTGGGTTATGCTTACCCCCCATCAATCTCAAATTGTAAGTGAGGGTATAAGTCAATTTGCAATTGGTCAACAGATAAGTAAATCTTATTTTCTTTCAATGTTTTGCATTTGTCAATCTGACAAATGATACACTTAGATTTATCAGGGTGTGCTAAGCCACAAACAGTGTAAAATACTCATCTTGAGATATGTACATAGGTCTGCACACCTCCTTAGCTAAACATTAGCTGTTTCACTTTGTAGCTCATTAACCAATGTGACTGGGTTGGCCAATCATTCTGTTGTGTGGTATGGTGCATACTGCTTTATGCAAGCTCGATGGCTTATAATTTCTCTGTATGGACTCTGTTTATTTTTTTTTTCATTAAATGAACATAGGAAGGGTGAGGCAGTGATACCAAGAAGAAACAGCAGTTGAAAGTGGCTCGAAGCACATAATGATAGACTTGTCAAGTTGATTTTCTTTTTTGTGAGTTTCACAGGTTTAAGGTATTTGCTTTGCTCTTGAGGGATAGATTGAAATTAACCCGAGGCATGTCTTCATAACTATGTCTCCAATTTTGATAGCTGATGTTTGGAATTATACAAAAGGTGCGTGACTGACAAAAGTGAGATAATACAAATCTTAAGATGCATTTGGCAATAGCAAGGTTTCTCTTGTGATCTTTGTGAACAACAGTATCTACAAACATACTGTAAGCATAGATTAATAAGCGGCTATAATATGAAAAATGTTATCTTAGTGGAGAATGACCTTCGTAACTTAACTAAATTACTGGAAACTAAAAAAAAAACAAAAGCTTGAAAATGGAGTTTCAGTTTTGTCATGATTCTGTAATGTATATATATATAGATAGATAGATAGATAGAGATATATTTATAGCTGGTTTGAGCCTTGCTCTCTTCCCAATATAAATGTCTTCCCAGCAACTTGAATATATTTGTATATAATTTATATATATATATATATATATATATATATATATACAGGGAGTGCAGAATTATTAGGCAAGTTGTGTTTTTGAGGATTAATTTTATTATTGAACAACAACCATGTTCTCAATGAACCCAAAAAACTCATTTATATCAAAGCTGAATATTTTTGGAAGTAGTTTTTAGTTTGTTTTTAGTTTTAGCTATTTTAGGGGGATATCTGTGTGTGCAGGTGACTATTACTGTGCATAATTATTAGGCAACTTAACAAAAAACAAATATATACCCATTTCAATTATTTATTTTTACCAGTGAAACCAATATAACATCTCAACATTCACAAATATACATTTCTGACATTCAAAAACATAACAAAAACAAATCAGTGACCAATATAGCCACCTTTCTTTGCAAGGACACTCAAAAGCCTGCCATCCATGGATTCTGTCAGTGTTTTGATCTGTTCACCATCAACATTGCGTGCAGCAGCAACCACAGCCTCCCAGACACTGTTCAGAGAGGTGTACTGTTTTCCCTCCTTGTAAATCTCACATTTGATGATGGACCACAGGTTCTCAATGGGGTTCAGATCAGGTGAACAAGGAGGCCATGTCATTAGATTTTCTTCTTTTATACCCTTTCTTGCCAGCCACGCTGTGGAGTACTTGGACGCGTGTGATGGAGCATTGTCCTGCATGAAAATCATGTTTTTCTTGAAGGATGCAGACTTCTTCCTGTACCACTGCTTGAAGAAGGTGTCTTCCAGAAACTGGCAGTAGGACTGGGAGTTGAGCTTGACTCCATCCTCAACCCGAAAAGGCCCCACAAGCTCATCTTTGATGATACCAGCCCAAACCAGTACTCCACCTCCACCTTGCTGGCGTCTGAGTCGGACTGGAGCTCTCTGCCCTTTACCAATCCATCCATCTGGCCCATCAAGACTCACTCTCATTTCATCAGTCCATAAAACCTTAGAAAAATCAGTCTTGAGATATTTCTTGGCCCAGTCTTGACGTTTCAGCTTGTGTGTCTTGTTCAGTGGTGGTCGTTTTTCAGCCTTTCTTACCTTGACCATGTCTCTGAGTATTGCACACCTTGTGCTTTTGGGCACTCCAGTGATGTTGCAGCTCTGAAATATGGCCAAACTGGTGGCAAGTGGCATCTTGGCAGCTGCACGCTTGACTTTTCTCAGTTCATGGGCAGTTATTTTGCGCCTTGGTTTCTCCACACGCTTCTTGCGACCCTGTTGACTATTTTGAATGAAACGCTTGATTGTTCGATGATCACGCTTCAGAAGCTTTGCAATTTTAAGAGTGCTGCATCCCTCTGCAAGATATCTCACTATTTTTGACTTTTCTGAGCCTGTCAAGTCCTTCTTTTGACCCATTTTGCCAAAGGAAAGGAAGTTGCCTAATAATTATGCACACCTGATATAGGGTGTTGATGTCATTAGACCACACCCCTTCTCATTACAGAGATGCACATCACCTAATATGCTTAATTGGTAGTAGGCTTTCGAGCCTATACAGCTTGGAGTAAGACAACATGCATAAAGAGGATGATGTGGTCAAAATACTAATTTGCCTAATAATTCTGCACTCCCTGTATATTTATTTACCTTTTAATCCAGTACTTACCCTCTCTTGAGCAACAAGGTTATGCCGCTTCTGTGGTGTTAAAATGCACTGCACTTTGCCATGGTCAGAGAGCCACAAAGTCACGTGACCAGAAGACTTTTGTGTCACAAGATAAAATATTGTGACATGATGATTCTGCAGCAACTACAGAACGTGTGCTGTAGTTGCTGTTATGAGGAGCACAAGAACATCTTGTACAAGAGTCTCCAACTCTTCTCATCCCTCACTTGGCTGAATGACAGCACTGACTGAAAGGTGTGTAAGAGACTGCATGTTTAAATTGTTTTTATATTTTTAAAAAGATTGAAGGTGAATTTCTGCTATGGAGAAACTAGCCTCAGCAGAGTGGTGACAAAACTGAAGACATTAATAAATGATTTTGTGTATAATTCGAAAGAGACAGATGGGATTTGTATTTATGCGCTTTTAAATGTGTTTTTCTAGACTTTCAAAATTGCATTTGTAGGTCACAGTAAGAACCCTTGTTTCGGTATTGTGTCTAGAAAAATAAACACATCAGAATGATTATTGCACAGCTTGAGTCCTGCTTCTGGTCCAATAAAAATTGCCGTTGTAGAGCATGTGTTTTATGTGTGTAAGGCATTTGCTGGCTTGTTTTATTGTACATTTCTTGGCAAGAACTCTTGTAGGATAATGCATATATCGAAACTAGACAGAATTTACATGCACATTATTTTACATGAACCTGTTAGCCTTTTACTCTTATATATTAACTCTTTCATGGCTATTTACTAAACTAGAATTTCCAGGAACTGACCAGATCATTGTAAGTTCTAGGCCAAATTAGCCAAATTGTAGTCTAATTGCATTTCGTATATCAAAACCTGACCTCGCCTCACCAAGAACCTGCATTAAACTACTGAACAGGTTTCAGATCAGAATGTAATCATTTAATTAAAAAAGTTTACTTATAGAGCAGCCATTGGGAGAGTGATCAACTTGAATACGGACCAACTTCAATGAGTTGTATTTTCTTCTTTTAATCTTGCTGTTTTAAATACACACTAAAGTCACCAAAACAACTTTAGCTTAATTAAGCAGTTTTTGTGGACAGATCATGCCTCCGAGGTTTCACTGCTCAATTCACTGCCATTTACAAGTTAAATAATTTATTTTTTTCTGTTAATGCAGACGCCCTAGTCACACCTCCCCTGGCTGTGACTAAAACAGCCTGCATGAAAACAAAATGGTTTCATTTTCAATTAAATGGTAACTTTCCTTACTTACCTTTTATCTCATGCTCTGTAAATTTAACTTTAATTACACACAGGGCACTCCTATAGGGTCTAGTAAGCTAGTAACAGAGAAGGAGACAAGAAAGTCTAAATTAAACAGAATTTGCAATAAAGAAAGTGAAAATATTAGATGACTCTTTACCAGAAGTGTTTAGGAAGGCTGTGTAAGTCATGTGCAGGGAGGTGTGACTAGGACTGTATAGACAAAGTGATTTAACTCCTAAATGGCAGAGAATTGACAAGTGAGACTGCGAGGGCATGATCTATACACCAAAACTGCTTCACTAAGCAAAAGTTGTTATGATGACTATAGTGTCCCTTTAAAGGGACACACTAGACACCAAAAAATGTTAGCTTAATAAAGCAGTTTTTGAGTATAGATCATGCCTCTGAAATATCACTGCTCAATTATATGCCATTTAGGAATTAAATCACTTTTGTTTCTGTTTATGCTGCTCTAGTCACACCTCCCCTGTCTGTGACTGACACAGCCTGCATGAAACAAAATGGTTGCATTTTCAAGCACATTTTAACTTACTGTAAAGGTTTTTTTCTCATGCACTGTAATCTGAACTTTAAATATACACAGGAGACTCCTGCAGTGTCTACCAAGCTATTAACAGAGTAGGACAGGGGTAGGCAACCATCAGCACTCCAGATGTTGTGGACTACATTCCCCATAATGCTCTTACACTCATAATGCTGACAAAGCATCATGGGAGGTGTAGTCCAAAACATCTGGAGTACCGAAGGTTGCCTATGCCTGGAGTAGGAGATAAAAAAATTCTAAATCAAACATAATTTGTAAAAAAGGAAGTATAAGCATTAGATGACTCTTTACATGAAGTGTTTAAGAACACTGCATAAGTCACATGCAGGGAGGTTTGGCTAGGTCTGCATAAACAATGTAATTTAACTCCTAAATGTTAGAGAATTGCCCTTGTGAGGCTACAGGGGCATGCTCTTATACACCAAGGCTGTTTCATTAAGCTAAAGTAGTTTTGGTGACTTTAGTGTCTCCCTTTAGGGACTACAATTGTATACAGCATATTTATTTATCGATCGCTAAGATATGCTCCAGTACTGTATTAAAATAAAACATTCTTGACATATGTATGAACAAGCATAAGATGACAAGGAACAAAAGATGACAAGGACCTTGCTCAAAAGTACTAGGGCATTATGAGAAAAAGAGGTAACTAAAGTTGAGCCCACATAGGGACTACCCTTCTAAAATAAAAAGTAGGACACAAGTATGCTGTTGTCATTATCTGAAGTCTGGCATTGGTGCCATCAGGAATAAGCACTATAGAGCAGAACATGCAATAGTATATCCAGATCACCATGTGGCCCTTTGGTAAACTTGTAGAACATGCTAACGACAATATGAGATTACAAAAAGTTGTGAAAACCATCTGTAACCTATGAATACTCAATTTTCCCTTTGAGTAGAGTTGTAAAACTTCCATCTAAAATTACAATATTTGTGAAACGTGCAACTTATTCTCCCTTTGATTTAAATTACATACAAATAGGACTTTGCAGAGAACAGCTAATATTTGTTCTTCTTCAACTGATAAGAAGATTACTAGGAGATACTTGGACATCCTGTCATGGCCACCACTTGCATCATAAAGTAATTATGTCTGATGTAATGAGCAGAGTGTACTTGGGGTCATGTTTCACAAGTGACATGTCAATGTGTACTTTTGCACATTATTTGGACTTCAAATTATGTTAAAAAAAACAAAACAACAAATTAACAGCACACATGATAAATACAAATTAATAAATGGTAGCAACGTCTACAATAAATACCATGCAACCTCAGAGACATTGAATAGTGTAAAACCAGAAAGAAAAAAAAAAAAATAAGGGTTAAATAACCATTAAGATGTGTAAAAAAACAACAACAAAAAAAAACGGAGATACTTCATAAAAAAAAGAGAAAATAAGTAGTTGGATTCAATACAGAAATACAGTTTTGACTGCAAAATAAATAAACAAATAATATTCAGTGCTTGAGTTTTGAAATATATCCTGACCTAAAAATATGCATTTTTTATGTACATTCTCTGCAGTGTGCAGTTTTATGAAAACACCCCCCACCGAAAAAATGATTAATATTTCACAAGTCCAAGGCAGGTCACTGATTTCAGTTGTCTCATAGAAATGATGAATGGGGCAAAGCAAATTCATGGTTCTGTGTTCCCAGGGCTGCTATCAGAGGGAGACAGCCAGTACTCCAGTACTCCTTAACTGATCACACTGACTGAACCCTCTTCTCTCCTGAGTGCAAATGCTGGTAGGAAGTGATGTGAGATCACTTCCACTCAGTGCTCATGGAAGCCATGCTGGAGAACCAGTACCCAGTAAAATGAACCAGTACCCACATTCATACACCTTCCCAATCTTCACTAGACCCCGGTGAAACCAACTTCTAGCAGTAAAAGGGTAACTCGAAAGGAGAGTTGCTTAATATAATATAATGAATGTATTAGTAATGTATATTTGGCATTGTATATAGCAGGGTTTATATGTGTGTATTGTATGTATTTAGCAGTATGTGTAGTAGTCTCTGTGTGTGCTGCAATATTGTCTTTATAGTGTTTGTGCAGGAATGTGAGTGTATGAAACTGGGTTTGTGTTTAGAACTCTGTGTTTAGCAGTGTAACTGTGTGTGTATGTTTAGCGCACTGTATGTGTGTGGAGCTGGATTTGTGTTTAGAAATGTGTGTGCACTGTTATTGTGTGTGCATGTTTAGTGGGCTGTGTGTTTAGTATTGAGTGTGTCCCGTGTGTGGAAGTGTGTATCTGTGTGTGTCTGTGCATGTGTGTTTGTGCTTTTGACTGTGGATCCCTCTCTTAGAGTGTGTCTCAGTCTAGAAACCTGTGTGTGTGTAGTAGGGTCAAGCCAGGGCCCCCCAGAATTCTAATGACCTAAAGTCGCCTTATGATTGCTCCACTTCTGAACTCACACACACACACACACACACACACTCAATACTCAACCACTTGCAGTCTAGTGAACACAACTCATTGAAGGGTCAATGCAATATATGTACTAACAAAATGCACTCAATATCCTGAAGAGAAACACAAATAGCGCAAACAATCCTGTGCAATTAATAATAAATCACACAATCTATGCAATTAATCTGTAGTAAATTATGTTTAAGTAAAAAAAAGAATATTTTTTTAATGTGTAAAATCCATGACAAAGCAAAAATAAGAGTATCTTATAAAAACCTTATTCATCAACCTTGTTCTTCTAACCTTAATCATACATCTCTTAAATAATTTAATTTGTTGTTCACCAATTCCCATTGTATCAGGCAATACAAATAAACCACTGAGCACCTTCAGCATGTTGCCTCACAAGCTGGCTTCCTGTGTAAGGACACGTAAAACATTGACTAATAAATTAATGTCAGTGACGCAGGTTGGACCTGCATGGACTGATAGAAGTGCAGAGTAAATTATGATTCACAATGATGAGCATCGCTTGAGTTACTTATAGGCGTGTCCTTTCTAACTCTACATTAAAATAAAATAGAAAGTGAGAGCCAAAGGATGACATTTTGTTACCTTACTCATTTAATTAACTGCATGAATCAGTGCACTTATATATTCAGCTAAGCAGCCATTTTCTCTTTTAAACAATTATCTCAGAAAATTAAAGTTACTTGGCAACTAGCATGCAAAGATTTAGGTCAAAATAGCCAAACTGGATAAAATCTTCATGAATTTCAAATTTAATGCAAAAGTAGCAAAACGAAAAACATGACTGACTTTTGAATGTGTGCAATTTACATATTGTGGTGTAAAACGATCAATTTGCTATCAATGTTATCTTTTCTAATTGTTATTTTGCGTAAATTCCCTTTGCATCAGTACGGGTAAGCTAGCTTAATTTAACAGAGTTAATTCCTGGAATGGCAAAAGATGTTTTTTTTCTTGCAACAACGGTCTCTTCGGGAGCCGGATTTGCGAGTAGAGAGTAGGCTTCTTCCACATATCTCTTTCTTTTGTTGTATAATCAATTTATTTATTTTGTCCATGCATTGAGAGATGTACTCCCTGTCACTCTGTCTACCAACTCATAGAACAAACAACCGATAACAGGATTTTTGGATCCAATAAATTGTATCATAGTAGTTTCCTTGTATCACCTGTCCTTCAGGTTTAACTGTAAAAGTACTGAGTCTTTAGAAAAATAATTTTATAAAATCTATTATGTGTCTGTCCGTCTATCTGTTCTTCCACCCATTTTCCCATCAATCAATCAACCAACCAACCAACCCACCCTCTATATCTATACATGTATCTATTTATCTGTCTGTCTATATACTTGATGATTTTCTCTGCTAAAACTCATTTACTAATCAGGATAACAAATTGGCATCCTTGATTTATATATTTTATATCAATTAAAAGACATTTGGATTTTGATATATCAAACAACTCCTCTTTATTCCAATTTATGTAAGAACATATGTGTATGGTTTAGCTTCTCACAGTTGGTTATTGTTGCAATAAACAATTTAACAGGACAATGTGCTGTATTATTATTATTATTGTTATTATTGCCATTTATATAGCGCCAACAGATTCCGTAGCGCTTTACAATATTATGAGAGGGGATTTAACTATAAATAGGACACTTACAAATAAACTTACAGGAACAATAGGTTGAAGAGGACCCTGCTCAATCGAGCTTACATTCTATAGGAGGTGGGGTGTAAAACACATTAGGACAGGAATTTGCAATCAAATAAGGTGGGCTGCCCTTTAGGAGAGGGCAAGAGACAGGTATGTGAGGCAAGGGTTAGTCTTGGAGGCCATAAGCTTTCCTAAAGAGATAGGTTTTAAGGCACTTCTTAAAAGATGCAAGACTAGGGGAGAGTCTGATGGCGGTAGGCAGGCTATTCCATAGGAAGGGAGCCGCCCGCGAGAAGTCCTGTTAGCGCGAGTTGGCCGTACGGGTGCGGACAACGGACAGGAAGTGGTCACGGGCAGAGCGGAGAGACCGAGAAGGGACATACCTATGGATCTTTGAGGAGATATACGAGGGGCTAGAGTTGTTCAGTGCTTTATAGGTGTGAGTTAGTACCTTGAATTGACTCCTATAGCATACAGGAAGCCAATGTGAGGACTGGCAGAGGGGTGAGGTGTGAGAGAAACTGTTTGAATGCTTCTTAGAAATGGGATGATTACTTTGTTTTGGTATACTTCACTTATTTTGTCCTTGTTTGAGAATCAGTAATGATAGCAGAATACAAAACATATTGTTTGTTAAACATTGAAAATATCACAGAACCAAATGTACTATTCCGTAATCTTGGTTTGAATATTAAGTTATAGGGACATTAAAAATTAGAATGCTCAATACGAAGGGCAAAAACACAAAACAAAGGGGAAATAACAGACATTTGCATTTTTTTTGCACTTAGTTGTTATACTTGGATACAAATCAAACTATGAACTTATAGTACAATTGCGCAAATAGATCACAAATGAGCTTAATTAGCATGGTATCGGATTTCTCTATAAAAGTACTTAGTAATGTATTCTTTAACAATGGAATAGAACCTTTATAACTAAAATATCTAGAATACAGGGATTACTCTGAGCAATTAAATGTTATAGTATTTGTGAATCATGCATGAGATGTACTATCAGGACACACAGTTTTGTCAAGCTGCTCACATTTCACGATCATGAGATAAAAGCATCCTGTGTATGAGAATATTCACATTTTTTTCAAATAATGGTCACAGTTTCACTCACTGTGTAGCCTAGCTTTGAATGAACTGGCTTGTTGCAGTTTTAGTGAGCATTTACTAGCTGAATATTCTAAGTTTGCTGAAGCTCATAAAACCTAGACCTTTCATCACTTCAAAGAATTTCCTTATTGTAACTTTCGATTCAAGTGTAAAATTAAGGCTTTTGTTTACCGATGCTAAGCTTGTTTGATGTGATCTTTTTAGCTTGGTGTTGAATTTGAGACTTTTCTTTAAAAAAGGCAATAAATTAGCCACTCAAATACTTCATGCATTAATGACAGAATTTAGATCTTATGAATACATCAGTTAAAGGATTAAAGCTCTCAAACAATGGCTTTCATAATCTGGTTTACGACTGTACAGCTACAGAGCCCACTGATCAATATAGAGATGGAGGCAAATTTCATCAGAATTCCATGTCTTTGCAAAGTAGTATACATAGGTAGGTGCAGGGGTTATTTCACTTTTGCATATTTAACTACACTGGCTCTTCTGAAACAATTGCTAGGCTCTCAACCAACAAACGCAATTTTACCCAGAATTCATATCGGGAACACTAGTTCCGTGCTGGATATTGATATCTAGAACTCCGTATGTGCAGCTTTTCAAATCGAAAAACACTGAAGTGGTTATGGTGCTTGGAGTAACCCTTGGGTAGAATGCCTTAAGATAACATGTCTGAAGAGTACATCATGGGGAGAACTATAGGGTTATTCACTAAAGTGAATTTCAAATTTAAGGTGAAAATAGTTGAACTGGAATAATTATCTAATTAGCTATGTTTTCAGTTCGGCTACTCTAGCTTTGAATTTGAAATTCTCTCTGCCAATGGTAAACTTTGATATAGTTCAGTGAGTTTGCAAAGTATTAGTGTAACCAAGATTTATGTGTGCTGTAGAATAGTCCTATGGTAACAGAAACACACAGTTCTCTTTTCTGAGTCACTGACTATCCCACTTATACACATCAAGACAATGCAAAGAAGAGGACCAATAAATGTTATTCTTGTAATGTTTTGTATATTACATAGAAACAAAAAGCACATAACATTTTTTTTTTCTTTTAAGGGCCGTTTAAAAATCTTAATGCAATGCAAACATTTTATTGATAACCATGTGGAATATCAAAATATACCTTTGTTCAATCCATTCCTTTGTATGTTTTCACATTTACAGGGTTATTGTGAATTAAAATTGAATGGCAAATTTGAATGTCTTTGTGTTACCATTTAGATTTAATTTGTGAAAATTCTGAGTTTTGTGAATCTTGTAATAAAGGAACAATCCACTACCGTATATACTCGAGTATAAGCCGACCCGAATATAAGCCGAGGCCCCTAATTTTACCCCAAAAAACTGGGAAAACGTATTGACTCGAGTATAAGACTAGGGTGGGAAATGCAGCAGCTACTGGTAAATTTCTAAATAAAATTAGATCCTAAAAAAAATATACTAATTGAATATTTATTTACAGTGTGTGTATAATGAGTGCAGTGTGTGCGTATGAGTGCAGTGTGTGCGTATGAGTGCTGTGTGTGTGTGTGTATGAATGCAGTGTGTGTGTATGAATGCAGTGTGTGTGTATGAATGCAGTGTGTGTGTATGAATGCAGTGTGTGTATGAATGCAGTGTGTGTATGAGTGCAGTGTGTGTATGAATGCAGTGTGTGTGTGTATGAATGCAGTGTGTGTGTATGAGTGCAGTGTGTGTGTGTATGAGTGCAGTGTGTGTGTGTATGAGTGCAGCGTGTGTGTATGAGTGCAGTGTGTGTGTGTATGAATGCAGTGTGTGTATGAATGCAGTGTGTGTGTGTATGTGTATGTGTGCAGTGTGTGTGTGTGTGAGTGTTGCAGAGCTTTGGTGGGGGGTGGGCAATGTTATTATTTTTTTAATTATTTTCATATTTTTTTATTATTATTTCTTCTTCTTCTTATTTATTTAATTTAATTATTTTTTAATTTTATTATTATAATAATTTTTTTTTTTTTTTCGTTTTTGCGTGTTAGCTGTAACAGGCGAGTAATTATTAGAGTAGAGCATAAGTAAATATACGTTAGGGATCTGTGTCAGGCTTAATAGCATGAGTAACTTACGGGGCATCATGAGGGTAGTTGTCTGAGCCCAAGAGCGTTACAAAATAAGGGACATTGTAGGAACAAGGGACAGCAGAGTGGTTTGCATTATGGTAACGATAATGGTAGTACAGCAAGCGCTTATTATGTAGTGGTCTGCTAAGTAACGGGAGACAGGGTAAAATCAAGACGGTAAGGCTACCTTCGATTTATAGACATGCATATGTGTGTACAATAGCAGTAGCGTAGTCTTACTGTTGTGCGTTTGGTCTGGTTAATCTGTTACGTCGTTACAGACACACATCAGGAGCATTAGTAGGTTAAAGTAATTAATAAAGCTGTGTGAGGGGAAGCTAATGGGACATTACTGATCAGCCTTTGAGTGTGCCCCCTTGGAGGGGATATGATATGTGCCGCTTACGGCTGGATCAGTGTACCAAGGTGAGTGTCCCGTTTTAAAGTCCAAAGTTCTGTTGGTCAAACTGTGTCTGCTGTGCTGCGGATTGGAGTGATGGCTGTGGGCCGCAGTCTGCTGGATACTGGGTCACCTCACCTGATGCCCATTCTGGCGGCTCTGCGTGCAGGATTGTGTAAGCGTGGGTCGCACCGGTTCCCTCTGGGTAGGATCGCTGGCAGCGGCTGCAGGATGGTCAGCGGGGTGTGGGGATGGTAGTTGCAGGAGGCTTCTCCCTTCATCCGGGCATATTGTGGGGTTGTCACCCTGTAACCACAGACACGGTTGCCTCTCGGGCCGGGTCTTTCCCATGGTGGGCGCTCTGGAGGGTCCTGGTGGTCATCCGCCGCCTGCGGTGGGTGGCTCTCCGGCGATGTGGTCGGTGTGTGGGAGGGAGTCTCTCGACGTTCCCCTGCCCGGTCGGGTGAACCGCCCGTCGGTGCGTGGCGGTTGTTCCTGGGGTCTGCCCTCTCTGCCGCTTAGTTTGGGGCTGCCTCACCTCTTCCATGTGTTTAGAGGCTTGGTGTGCTTTCCGCTCCTCTAACATCTGCCAGAACCCACGGAGCAGCGTGTCTAGCCGTTCATGTAGGGGCTGAGTGGAGGCTTGTTTCGTAGTTGGGCCTGATGCCGCCATTTTAGGTGCGGTCATCCAGTTACTCGTTCCGCTTTCTCTGCTGGTCTCCTTCCTTTTATTTAAGTCAGGCTTTGGGTACACGCTTGTGTGGACCAGGATAACCCCCTCTGGTCCTGGGGGGGGGGGGTCGGAAGGCCCGATGCTGCGGGTGCCGCTGGTTTGGCGTGTCGGGAGAGCGGCCGTCTCCCCCAACTGCCATGCGTTGCAGGCCCCAAGACCCTGGCCCGAGATCTCCGCTTGTTCACCGGCATGAAAGGTATCATTCTGTACCCCAGCTTGTCTAGTGTCGGTTGCCGGGTTGGGAGGACCGATTCGGGTAGGGTATCCTCCGTTTGTCCTCGAAAATCGGGCCTGGGCTCGGGAGCTCTCTGAAAGCGTGTCTGCTCTGCTCCCCGGTCAGGCCCCGCCCCCTATACGGTAATTTGTTTTTTGTTTATTTAAACTATTCAGTAGTTGTATCCCCAAAGAAAACATGCATGTATTTTTTAATGTATGTTTTATGAAAAAAAACAGCATGCAAAAAGCTGCAGATCTGCTGTCTGCGGCCTTTCGCAACCTTGACACAGACTTTTAGTCTGTGCCGAGGAAATATACCAATCAGGATCTTATTGAGAAGTCACTATGCGAGAGCCAGGAGGCAAAAGCACCCAAAGCCATGGTCTTCTGAGGCTTATCAATGAGCTTATTGAAAAATGAGGGAGGCAGGTACACTCAGCAGTTTCTGTTAGGTCTGTAGAAGAAGAAGAACCCCACTATCTGCATGGCTATCTGTGCACTGGAAGGAACTGCTGTGAATCACTTCCATTAAAGGGAATATGTAGTGCTTACCTAGCCCTCTGCTCCACCACCACAATCTATTTAAAGAGGTCGGTGTTACCCTTCCCCAAGAAGGTTAAACCTCCTCTATGATGCCAACATACTGGCCTTGTTGCCAGCGTCTGAACAATATGACATCACGTTACTCAGTTCCGATACTCCATTCCAGTTCTGATGATCATGGGCACTCTGACCAGTCTAACTATGCAGCACCTTACACAGCAACATGTGATGCACTGTGTTTTCTGACAACTTACTGCCATGGCCAGCTTTACATTTTTCAGCTATTTGAGCTAAAGTAGCTCTTCTGTTATTGGACCAGATAAGCTAGCCTTCACTTCTCACATGCATCAATGAGACTTGGGTGCCCATGACACCAGTTGTCCTTCCTTCCACCACTTTTGGTAGGTCCTAGCAACTGCATATCGGGAATACCCTAGAAGACGTGCTGTTATAGCCATCACTCTAGTTGTCTAGTCATTTGTCCCTTGACCACTATGTAAGCAAAAATATATATTTTAGTAAGATTTTAGAAACACAAGAGAAAAATTTAAAATATTGCCTCATTTCCACTGAGCGGATCGGTTCGGTTCAGTTTGGTACGGTTCGCTATTTTGGGTGTTTCCATTATGAAAGTGGTCCATACAAGCGAACCGTACCAATCCATTCAGGGTCCTACTTCAGATGTAGGGCCATAGAAAATGGAACGGTTCGGTTAGGGCGGAACTACTATACAATCCATTGATTGGTGGACAGGAAGAGCATTTTTTCTAAACCCTGCATGGCCCTGAAGGTCTGACTTGCAGTGGAAACGCTCACCAGAATGGGCTGGTCCATTCTAAACCTTCCAAACTGTACCAACCCGAACCGATCCGCTCAGTGGAAACGAGGCATAAGACAACATGAATATGCAATTATGCTGCTCTCTATTTTAAGTAGAATGATTTCTAAACTTAGCATGCAATATAGCCTTCTGTATAAAGGTGGCAAAATGTAGACTTTCTCTTTAACAAACAATGAGGGTTCTTGCAGCAAACTACTAACTATAAATTATAAACTATAAATAATGCTTTTTAAGGCATGGGCACTCTCATTGCTATCTACAAAGAATAAGTAGGCAATAGTTTACTATGATAGGATGACATAAAAAAAAATAATGTAATTACTTTCCATTTAGGATTGCTCAGCAGTTATAGTTCTGATTTATACACAGATGTGTAATTCCAATCCTTTGAGATAGTAAAGGAATTCAGTACACAGCCCAGAGGGATGGAACAAGGAGGATTGTCTTTGGAAAGAAAAAGAGAAAGAAAACAACAATATAAACAACAGCAACAATGTGAAACAGCTGCAGAACAATTAAAGAAAAAGCTTTGTCTTGGCAAAATCCCCATAAACCACCATCACAATCATTATATGAAACTATTGAGATCACTTTTTTTTTTCTAATTGGTACAATAATTCATAACATGTACTTTTTAACACTACATGCGTTGAATGTAAGCATCTTTTTTTTTAACTTTCAGAACACTTCTTTAACAGAGCAAACATTAATGATATATATTTTATCATATGGTATTTTAAAATTAGAGTTAAGGCAAGGTAATTTTAATGGACGAGCAGCAACAAGCACGTTCTTAATTTAGTCCTTTTTACTTTATTGATATGCCAGGAGAGGATGGGGAAGGAAACATTCAGGGTTATTCACTGAATTCAGAATTTAAGGTGCATTCTAAGTGAATTTCAAATTTAAGGCCAGAATAGCCAAACTGTAGAATTCTGTATTCCTTTCAGTTTGTCTCCCCTGGCCTTAAATTTGAAATCCACTTTGAATTCTCTTTAGTGAATAACTCAGACTTTTTCTATCCCCGTTCCTCACCTGGAACGTCAGTTTCAAAATAACAAACAAATTAATGAGGACAGCTATAAATACCAGCTCATGGTCCAGGACTATTACACCCAGAAATCTCAGGCAGGGTAGGATGTATATATCACACCATGTTCGTTAATAAACAGGGTGATGTCACCCAGCATGTAGGATGAGATTTAAAAACATGATCTGCCATGAAATGATAATGTATAATATACGTAATATAACACACTATTTAATCTTATCTTTGCAAAACAGTTTTGTTTTTTTTAACATCTTTATACTTTTACAAGAAAAAAATAAATTAACAAACAGAAAAAAAACCAGCCATAATAATACCAACATGAAATTTTAAATTACATTTAGAACACACATCTTCCCTTGGGCCTGCTCTTGAATCTTGGCAGTAATTATTTAAATAATATACTGCACTGGAAACAGGAAGCATTGTAAAAACATATATGTGCTAGGGAGACCACTGCAAATGTGTGACATCTGTTTTTTCCATTTAACTTTTTTGAACATCTTGCTGATTTGCTTAATTAAGATTTTTTTAAGCCCTATGAAACAATGGGCTATTTGTTTATTGGAAATTAAAGGTATATGTCTCTTAATTTTAATTGTTTTCAGTAAGTGTGCCAACCTGGTTGTAGTGTTTAACATTCTAGCTTTATAGATTATTTTTTTTTTACTTTAATAGGTAACTAATCAATGAGTACTAATTCATACCATACTGTATAACAAACTCTGTTTCTTAAAATCTAGTGTCAAAAAAGTTTCACACAATATAGCAATAAGAACTGTTTTATGTTAAAGGGACACTATAGTCACCCAGACCACTTCAGC
Organism: Pelobates fuscus; assembly: GCF_036172605.1. Taxonomy (NCBI): domain Eukaryota; kingdom Metazoa; phylum Chordata; class Amphibia; order Anura; family Pelobatidae; genus Pelobates; species Pelobates fuscus. The sequence continues at coordinate 275,033,034 of NC_086320.1, read as the reverse complement.
TCAATGAAGTGGTCTGGGTGCCAGATCCCCCAGATTTTAACCCTTCAGATTGCAGGGTTAATCCAACCTTTAGTGGCTGTCTTCCTGACAGCTGCTAGAGGCGCTTTTGCGACGCTGGGTGCGAAATTCGCATCCAGCGTGCAGAACGTCCATAGGAGCGCATTGAGAAATGCTTTCCTATTGACTGTTTGAATGCGTGCGCGGCTCTTGCCGCGCGTGCGCATTCCGCTCCAGAGAGAGAGAGCCCGGCGCTGGATAAAGGTAAGTGGCCCCTTCAGCGCGGGAGGGGGGCCCTGAGGGTGGGGGGGGGGTCCCAAGGATGATATAGTGTCAGCAAAACAAGTTTGTTTTCCTGACACTATAGTGATCCTTTAATTGTACATCTGTTGAGTAAAGTTTTTTTTTTTTTACAAATTCATAACATGTAGGCTCCTTGGGTAATCATCATTACTGTATTATTGTGTAGTTTAACTAATGTGTTTCTTTTAACCTGTACAGTGGACTATTGAGAGACATTTAGCTCAACTCTTAATGGACAGCTGTTCTTATATATTTTTAATAGAATAATCGTTTCATCAAGTATTGACAGGAAATATATATATATTTTTTTTAAATTAAGTATATGTAAAAATAATGAGAAAAACTTATCACTAGAATTAGTGTATGATAAGATCATTCAGCCATATATATGCATGCACCTTAGGTCAGAAATTGTTTGAGAACTGACAGTTAGTCTATAAAGTCTCCCCTGGTTCTGTTCTGGGAATGAAGCAGGGAAAACCATAGAAACTAATTGTTGGTTTTCAAACACTGCATATTGTTGAAGGACCATGTTATATACTAAAGGTAAGCATGAGGTTTGTTATTTATATATATATATATATATATATATATTTTAATCCTTTCCTTTTTACTTGATGAAAGGATTATTATATTAAAAAAAATTACGTGACAGTTGTCCTTTAATTTCTCAGATTTTGAATGGCTGCTGACATGACATGCTCTCAGAAGCCTTTTTTTTTGAGGAAATGTCTCCAAGGGTTTACAAATGCAATGCGAAGCAGACCACGTCCTATCTGAAAAAATGGCTAAAATCCCATCTATGTTGCACTATATATGGTTAGAATTGAGCACTAGTAATTTGGTGATGATGTTGTTATATCTTGAGTAATATAGATACTGAATTCCAGCTGACAGAGCCACTTTTAAAGAAAACATGCATTTGGCTAATCCTAAAAATGTTCCGTAAACAAGCACTATAGGTCAGGAACACACACATGTTCACAATGCTTCCCCATAGGGTTGGCTGAGACTGCCAAGGAGGCAGATCAGGGGCAGAGCCAGCATGATCCAAACACAGGCCTGGACAATCAGCATCTCCTCATAGAGATGAATTGAATCAATGAATGAGGAAAGTTCATTGTCTGCATGCAGAGGGAGGAGATACTGAATGTTTGGATGCATTTTAGGCAGCCATGACCCAGAAAGGATCTCTAACAACCATCTGAGGAGTGGCCAGTGAAGTTATCACTAGGCTGTAATGTAAACACTGCATTTTCTCTGAAAAGAAAGTGTTTACAGCAAAAAGCCTGCAGGTAATGATTCTACTCACCAGAACAAATTCAATAAGCTATAGTTGTTCTGGTGACTAAAGTGTCCCTTTGACGTACAATCCTGCAATGAAAGAGTCATGGGCATTTAGAACACAAATTAATCTACTTGTTTGTTTTCTTTTAATCATTGTTTTGTGCAAAAGGGTTATTTTCTGCCCTCTTAAAAGCTTCCCAGAGGTTCTAATACTTAATCAATGCTATTTTACACAGAAAAGATTAGCTCTCTTTCCTTAAAGCATTCTGACTACTCAAAATAAATTTTAAAAAAAGGCTTTTCCTATGCGTTTTAAATGGCTTCTATGTTAGATTTTGTTTTATGTCATCCCTGTTTAAAAAGATACTCAATATATATTACAGCAACACTCCCACTGTTAGTCGGAAACTGGAAGCGCCATATAAATGTTCACGTTTAAAAAAAACAAAAAAAAAACCCATAAAATAGAATGCAGACAAAGCAAATTTCAAGGCAATCTGTTAGCTTCATTTCCTCTTGCTGAGGCTCCTAGCAGGTACTTGTATAGTAATAGTAAGAGAATATTTTTTCTCTGAACTGGAATCCTCATCAGGGCACAGTGTTGAGGGACTCTGCTGTGTATTTAAGTGTATGGCTAGTTTCCTGTTGGGGATATTATTTTTGAAAGAAGAATAACAACAATTCTGTGTGGGCGACCTAAGATCTTTTGTGTCAATATCTAAATCTCTCCCCCTGCTAAACAAAATAAATGAATTTGCTCATCAGCTATTGCACCCAGGAGGTTATACCACAGCCGGAAACTGAAGATATGTTATTTATTATCTATCCACATAAAAGTTTAAAGGGACACTCCAAGCACCATAACCAATGCAGTTTGTAGTGAATATGGTGCAAGGAATATTTGGTGAAGCTGGGTGTCAAACCGTTTGGAGGGGGGGAAAAGCATGGCTCTTCTGAAACCTCATGCATGCAGTCCTAGTATGAATTTATTTGTATGGATAATATTATGGACGTGAAATAAACACATTATCATGGTGGCAACAAATTGCAAGTCTTTGGGTTCCAAGAGAACGCTATTTTTTGTCAAATCCCAGAGACTCCTTGCGCCATACCAGCTATTATAAGCTGCGCTGGGTTTGGTGCTTAGAAAGTAGCTTTAATGTGTCATCTCTTGCATCCAACCTCCATAAAGACATTGGAAGCAAATTACATTATTTTTTATAAAAATCTGGATTATCAGTTTACTGTTAAACTAATAGAAAGTAGTATAATTTGTTTCTTCATATTGTTAAGACTTGTGTTACCACTAATGGCACCAAATTATTGTGGTGCATGCCTTAGAATATAGAATGGTCCTCATTGAGAGATGACTTAAATACGGCAGCTTAACCAATTAAATTAACAATTAAATTACCATCTAAAATGTGTTTGAATTTCCAGTTCCAGTTTCAAGATTAAGTTAAGCATAAGGCAATTCAGTGCCAACTTTGTTTTTTCAAATGTACATTTAGATGCTGGAATGTATGCCATTCACATTTCTGGTGGTTGAATCCCTGAGGTGAAGAGATGGTCCCTTGAAGGGGACCATAAGATGTCAGAAGTGGTGCCATGGTGGACTGTACATTGTAATATCTACTCCTTATATACCCAAGTCCATTGGAAGAGTGTAAGGTTTTTGTAAAGGTGTGTTGAATAAACTGTAATATTTCAGAAAACTATTTTTTGACTCTAGTGTTTCGTAAATCACAACACAATTACGCAATATGACAAATCATTGGGAAACTTTTATACTCTATGAACTTTGGACTTGATAAAATGCTAGATCGATATATATCTTTTTCTGATGGCATTTACATTAACATAACACAACATTGATAACATTGTTTTATGCAGGTTTTTCAAAAAAATTTTTTAGATATATTATCAGTGTTAGAAATGTTGAACTTGGTGGACACACGTCTATTTTCAGCCTGCGTAACTTTGTAACTATGTGTGTTTTACATATAGGATCTTATCTTGCATTCACCTTATTTAGGTTCAGTTTTATAAATGTTGTTACTTTATTTCTTTTTGTTTTATTATTATTTGTTATTTATAACAATTTACAACTAAGCAAATAAGATACAAGGCACGATATGGCATCAATGTTATGCAGTTTAACAAAACATATAACATATTGAAAACAATCCACATAGAATGTCACAAGTACATATTGAACATAGCTCAAAATGATAGACCCAGCTAATATTGGAGTCTGCAAAAACTAAAACCCAGCTAATCTCAGGTATGGCTTGACGATCTTAATTCCAGGTCCCGAGCCGAAGAAGAGCAAAAGTGTAGAAATGAGAGAAGTGTTTATGAAATGGGAAAGTTGGGTTTTTGCTTGGTGTATCATTTTCTAGAAGTAAAAGTAACCAGCTATGCACCATGTAAACTGAATAATTTGGTAGAGACGAATTGAGCTGTATAGAACACTACTGTGTAAACAAAAGAATATTTGGGAAAGGAAGAAGTAGAATGTGGTTAATGACCAAGGCAAAGAAAGCGAGAAAAAGTAATGGAACTTTTAACAGTAAGCAATTTTCAACAGAGAATTTTTTTTATATTTCTTAAACTTCCAAATGACTGGTTCATTTTACAGAAATATATATATATATTTTTAAACTGGCTATAATGCTTTCCCAGATACTCTGTCTAATCGATTGGTCATTATGTGGTCAACAATTTGGCAGTTTTGCAGTTTATATGTATTTAAAAAACCATAAGGAGTCATGGTTCTTTTTTGAAACAATGTAAAAAAAAAACTTCTAAAATGAGTTGTTAGTTCTGCCAGCATCAACATTTTGGTTTGGATCATATGTAAAATATGTAATAAACTTGTGTGCTGACACCTATCTTACAGATGAAATGGCCGGATTACGCAAGTGGCCAGCCACTGTCATTTTTGGTATATCGGGCCAATACTAACAAAAACAGCCAGTTTATGTTGCATAATCTATGTCGTTCTTTTCTAAAGCAAACATATTTACAGTATTTTCTACATACAAAGACATTTTCACACACCTCGGTCTTTGACCAACTTGAGCTCCTGGCCATAATGGTGTTTTTGTGTTTTTTCACTATTGACTTTAGTATTAGGCAATACATTTATTACATGTTAATGAAAACAATCTCTGCAATGCATACATGTTGTTCGGGGCTAGAGGAAGGCATAACATGTTGGGCAACAGATCCATTTTAAAAACTTTGTGTATCAAAGAGCTGAGCATTATACATTCTGGCTTTGGAGTGGGCCTTTGGAAGTCCAAACACTTTACCTGTCTCTTTGATGATTGTTGCTGGGTCACACAGCCGTACGCTGCATCAAACATCAGCACCAATAATAAGAGAAGCAGAGCCAGTTTTTAGACGTGTAAACACTCACAACCATAAAACAGCATGTGCAACTCCCTGCACATCAGCAGTCACATACCAACTCATTGGTATGATTTTTTTACACAAGCCAGGAAGTGTAATTTGTCAAACATAAGGCTGGAAGACAGAGACCAGGCACTATAACCACTTCAATAAGCAGGCATACTATTTACTAGACTTGTGCACAAATTATTTTTAAATGGCACAAACGAATACTATTCCTTTTACTTTACGCTCAACCTAATTGATCCATCCGGGATTTACCTGTGAAGTCTTATTCATTGAATACATTTAGGTGCAATTTAATTGAATAAGTTTAGGCGTAAATTAAAAGGAATTTGATTTGTTCATACCAGCTGAAAAGCATTAATGTACAAGTCTACAATATTCACATAGCATTCAGTGTACTAGTGTGCAGAGTTTTCAATAAAATCCAGTATTCAGTAACAAGGACATTGAGGAATTTACTCACAAAAAAATAGAACATTTTGCCTAAAATAACCCTTTAAATCTAGCTAATTTGAAGATATTTTTACATTTCATCTACATTAGCTTGTGCATAAGTCACATCATTGGGAGGGAAGAAACTGTGAAGGCAGGTTTGTGGCAGGACATAGAGTCATACCGTCCTACCAAGGCTGAATCATCCCCCTCACCATTTGGTCAGCTACTACGGGTTTACATGATAGCAAGTTTATTTAATAAGACACTTGCACTGCTCTGACTGGGGACTTTATTCTGAAGTTCCATGATGTGAGATGCTCAAAAAAAAAAAAAAAATGTGCATGGGCAAAAAAATTTGGTTCGGTTCGGAAATCCAGGTAAGTAAAAAAAATTGTCTGCTTCGGCAATTCGGACCAATGGCATTCGGTTTGGTTTGGCACTTCGGAACTGCCGAACGTCGTCACTTCGGAACAGACATTCGTAAGAATCCGAATGTCCGAATGGCATGAAATTCATATGAATGTACATTTGGAACTAAACGAATTGCACATGTCTACTTTATATATGCTATATAATAATTGTCTAAGGATGTTTGTCCGATGCAGTCGTGCAAAGTAGAGACAGTGCGAGACTTCATGGGACAAACATCCCATGCCAGGCGGTGAGCAAGCAAAGTACTTACTGTGCTCTTGCAGCGCAGCTCCCTCGCATGTCTTTCAGGGTCCGCTGGCAGCCGCGATGTGACACGTACAGGATATGACGTCATTGCACAAAAGGAATTAGCTTATTGGTCCAGATTCCTGTCATCATTCACGTAATTTTCCCTCCCTCTCTCTTGTTTTGCCACTTTTCAGAAATCCAAATCACTTTTGCGCTTCGATACTTCCGAACTTCGGCACTTCAGCGCTTCGGACATTCATAAGCATCCGAATGTCCGAATGGCATGAAATTCATATGAATATACATTCGGAACAAAACGAATCGCATATGTCCAAAAAAAAAAATAGAATGATTCTGTCCCACTGGATCTTGGTAGGTAGTATGCAGTTTTGAACTCAAAACTCACTATTTAGTGAAAAAATGGCTAATTTTAAAAAGTGTCTTATGACTGTTTTTTAAAGCAATATCACTATAATTATTCTGTTATTAATGCCCCAAGTTGTTTGCATTCCTATGTAACAGAACTCTTATTGGAAATTTTAGGTGTTTACAGATTCAGAAAAAAACACACCAACATATGGTATTTGGGGAATAATAATAATATAAAAGCACATAAATGGGAACTTGCAGTTGTATAGTGAGTGATATTAGATATATAGGAACTGCAGCAATAAGTAGTCCTGCATCTGGACTGCACACAGAAACCATATGGGTTTATTATTCAGAGGTGGGAGAAGGTAAATGCTTCATCCTCTGTCCGGAACTGCAGATACCACTGAGAGGAAATATGCAGGAAATATTCCAGCTCTGTTGGAGAACACAGAAAGCCCATGGGTAGCTTCCCAATATGATGCCAGAATTGTAAAACACCATAAAATATTCACTTATCTGCTTATTTTTTTTTTTTGTCCCTTTATGATCTTTGTGTGTTACAGTTCCTGTGTTTTTACTGCCAGAGAATCCAGTTACTGTAGAATAAACCCAATGAATTAGGGAGATTGATTAACATATATAGCAATTTTCTTGCTGTTACAAGACACTGCAAAGAAAAACAAAAATACACTTTTTAAAATTGTAAGGGGTCTATTGAGTAAACAGTAAGTTGTGGGCCATGTAGATCAGGGGGAGGCAATTGTAGTCACTCCAGATCTTGTGGACTACATCTCCCATAATGCTCTTACAATCATAATACTGGCAAAGCATCAGGAGGAATGTAGTCTACAACATCTGAAGTGCCACATTGGAAGAAATAACATAGTAGGATTATTTTCAATTGTGCTGTTCTTGCTGTAGTTTTCTAAACTAGTTATCCATTCAATACAATTCACCTTTTAAATTAGATTAGAATTAGATTCCTAAGAAAAGGAAAATTCAGGCATTGCAGTTTGCAGAGTAGATTCTAAATAACCTTTCTGTATGGTATATTAACATTAACATTTGCCAAACCTCAAACTCTCATAAATACCAAGGTTTTGATAAAAAAAAGAAAGCATTACAAGGTCGTCTCGATCTTGGCTCTTATTCTGTGTTCCTCTCTTATCGTCTTCCGTAACAAGGAGTGTGTGCTCCCACGTCCCAGGAGAAGTGAAGCAGGAGTGAGTTTAGACTAGCAATTGGCTATTGTGAAAGGGAATGACAGTGGTGTAATTCAACAATTTTCTTTGCCAATCTGTATTTTTTTAAAGGAAAGGCCTCTTTTACAGCTGCTACTGTTTAAGAGGTTGAAGGACGAAGTTGACAAATGATGATACCGACTAAAGTATTGGTCACCAATAATAAATAAATTTGATGCAGTGTGCCATGCTCATGCTGGGCTCAGTCTGTATTTGACCAATGTTCGAATAATGATTTAACAATAGATGTTACATGGAAGAACTTGCAGCCTGGCTGCCTAGTTCCAAGAGGACATTGAGTCTCACAATCCATGGAAACTCATCTTATTTGGTCTTCTAGAGACACTATATGGTTGGAGGCCCATGTTATTCACACCCTGATTTATATGCTTTATAAGTTAAAACCCTACAATGAGAGAGTGCCTGGTCTTGAAATGCCCACATTTAGCCAAGTGGACACGGAGATGCAATGACCAACCTTATTAAGTGCTGTCCGTGCTTCTGAAGCACTCTAATAGCATGAATGCCTCAAGCGTAATTTGTGCAGCGTGAGCTGGTCTAATCCTGCTGGAGGCAACTTCCTGGTGCCCAGATGCTGGACACCAATGATCAAAACTTCTATGGAAGCAGAGGAGCTCCAACCCATCTATACTATCTAACCTGGGACTGTTGGAGACATGAACTGACTTGCTAACTAGAAGATATTTTCTGTAGTGAGTGGAACAGGTCCAATAGTTAAAAATATAAAATTTTATTAGTATAACACAAAAGTTGAACGAAACAGAAAACACCGTGGAAAACTAATTGCCTGGTGTTATCCTGTCTGTCTGTCTGTCTGTCTGTCTCTCTCTCTCTCTCTCTATCTATCTATCTACTGTTTTCTTCTTTTCTGTTGCATCAAGTGCATAACTCCCATTAACAGTACAAAAACAGAAAAAGATCAAGGAACAGAGTTCCAACAAGCTTCAAAGGAGAAGAATCAAAGTCATATGTAGCTGTGATTTGCTTGCTGGTGTTTTTATAGCATTCTGGTGTGATTTCTAGATGTGCTGTTTGTGTTTGCTGACAGACATTCTTTAAGTGCATCTAGTCTTTATATCTAAAAACAATATAAGCAGTAATCAAAACTGAACATTAGTTGTGAATAGTGCACCTTTAGACTAAATATTCTTAGTTTGATCAATTTTGAATACTATATACATGTATTAAACAAATATAAACTTTTTCTGTCATCGCTTAATAACTTCAGGAAGGCGTTCAGGTTGTTAGTAATAAAGGCGCCATTCCTCAATAAAGGGGCAAACACTTTTGTAATAGTTTGTCACTAGCCTTGGACCTGACGGTTGTTGAGCTGCAAATGATGGTGGGTGGATGACATCCTTTTGCAGATTTGCCATTTATTCATCTGTCAGCCAATAAATATGCATTGAATATGCACAGAATTAACATTAGCAAGCCCAGATAGCTTGATATAACCATATTGATTATATGTTTGGATCAACAGCAAAAAACAAATGTGATGAAGGCTGAACTTGATGGACGCAAGTCTCTTTTCAGCTATGTAACTATGTAACGATGTAACTATGTAACTATGTAACTATGTAACTATGTGGCGCAAACACAGAAAATAGCATTGCTAAAATCAGGCATCTGTATTGTATTGGACTTTGCTCAAAGAACTAATTTAGACTCAGAATCATCCTTGTCTCCTGTTTTTTCACTGCCGTTATATAGTATTTCAAAAATAAATCTAACAATTTAATTCATTTTATGAAATTATGTCTGAACATTCTATAAACCCATTATATATTTTTGTTTTTCTGTGAGGCCTTTATGAAGAAGTTTGTGTAGTAAAAATAGATGGTGAAGTTTAACACAGGCATACATAAGGATCAATTTGTAATATAATTCTTTCTGTAGAATCCCATCTGAGCTAGGTTCACTGCAGCAACAGATCAGGCCACTTTTCTATTTCAAACAGTGCTCTTTGAATGATTATGGCTTATTATCTTTGAGTCTGGGCCCCATGAGTCACATTTCTCCTATAGGGCCGGGGGAGTGAATTTTTGTTATTTCAGGTGGTTTAAGGCCTATGCATTCATTTAGAGATGCCATAACTAATAAAAAGAGAGAGCGAGAACCAAACTCTTAGAAACAATATTCTGTTGCTTTTTTTTAATTCCACAGCACAGCATGCAGTCTACTATTAAGAGAAATAAAAGGCAGACACTTTAATGGAGAGATCCAAGCATGTGAACGAACTGGTGCAATTTTTAAATATTTTTGTACTAGCAGAGTTAAAATAATATTAGTTATATTACAGCATGAAGTCTTTTCTAATAATGTACATACCCACACAAAATATGTATCACCAACAAGCTGTGTCTCCATGTTTTTCCAATGAACGTATTCCAGGTGGGAAATGTGAGAAGCAATGTATAAGGATTTTATAGGATTTTATAAGCAAGACTGTAATTTTCAGTACATAGGGAAGATTTGTTCATGGGCATTGTATGGATGTCAGTAAGAGGAAGTTTTGCAACATTTCATGACCTAGTTAAAGTGCTTTAATGACAAATATTAATATGCTGTTTGGTAAAATATTGATGGGACACAAAAAAAAGACTGACTTGAGAGGGATCCACGGTGCAGTGCTGTAGACAAAGCCAAAGACTGCCAGCACTACTCTTAAAGCATTACTCCAAGCATCATGACCACTGCAGTTCACTGTACCCTGAAGCTGTTCTCTGGTAATAGGGAAAACCATTTAGCAATGGTTTGCCTCTTACCTGCTTAGGAAGGCAGCTGAGTGGCATCTAGCTTCTGCAGAGCTGAAAAGTATTGGCACGGACCCTGCCACACATTCACTGGCTGAGAGTGTAAACTCAGTGCTCGCAACAAGTGAATGAGCTTCTGTGCACAGAAATATGCATAGAATTGACATTATCCTGCTCAGAACTATGGTGGAGGTACATCCTCTTGCAAGTAGCCCAAATATCTCTGTATGTGCACCGTTTCATACTAAAATGGTGCACACACATTCTACAAGTATCATGACCACTTTAAAACACTAATGTGGCCATTGTGCTTGAAATAACCCCTTAACCCCTTAACCCCTTAAGGACCAAACTTCTGGAATAAAATGGAATCATGATGTGTCACACACGTCATGTGTCCTTAAGGGGTTAAGGACACATGACATGTGTGACATGTCATGATTCCCTTTTATTCCAGAAGTTTGGTCCTTAAGGGGTTAAACACCATTGTAAACACTTTCTAACTCTGCTGACCATAGAAAATAATGGTCTGTCATGGTAGAGCTAGACATGCCAGGTGATCCACCCATATGGATGCCAAGCTCTGTGATTTTACAAGCACAAAATGGATTACTTGTGACCTGGCACTGCGTGTAAAATGTAATAGAATGAGATATATCTCGAGGAATGCAGTTGTAAATGCAACAGTTGTTGGGAATAAGGTAGTAAAAATATATAATCTATTTGTATATAACAGTGACTTGTAAACTCACTATGTACATATATCATGTTGAAAATAATCTCCTTTTAGCTGTTTCCCAGGCACCCAACTGTTAATGAGTATTATTTCTTCTCTAGTGTATGGTAAATTGGTCTGATTTAAAGATTTTGGATGCAATTAACTGTACGTGGCTATCTCATCAGGTAGCTAGAATGTGGCTTTTCAATCAAGGAGGATAGATTTCATGGAGTGGGAGGAAATACTGCTCTGGCAAATGATACTACAAAAAAATAATCAATTCCTTATTGTTTTGGCATAATATATACCTCAGGTTATATATTGTTTTAAATGAAGTAAAACAGTAAAAGAAGAAGTTTACAGTTACATACATATCGTATGTTAATCTAGAGTTATTTAACATTCCACTGGTGAGTGTGTCAGTGGTGTATGTGTGTGTTCAACCCCTTCATAACACATTGCTTATCAGGACAATCATGTTATAATGAGATTTCCATTTTTCTCATCTCCACTTTTGTTCCTGCCAATTCTCACTGTGGGTATTTTCTGGATATTGCAACTGAAGGAGCGTGTCCGGTGCTTTAGTAATTTTTCGGGACTAATTTACGGTTCTGTTTTGAAACCACCGTGGATTGAGACTTGGAGATATTTGGGGGGAATGTTTCATTTTGACAACCTGCTGCTCATCTTACGTTTTTTGAGCTTCCTGCTGATTTAGCATTACAAAGGTTTGATCCTAAGTTGTCCTGAACTCTTAGAAGACATAAGGGAAAACTGCGTGAGGTAGTGCCAGTGACCTGTTTATTGAAGACATTTACTGCATCTATCCTCAAGACGCATGATATCACCATGGGTGTGGGTACAAAGATGAGTCCTTGTTCATGATCACACAAGACAAGCAAGAAAGCAAAGTATGTGGGATTAAGAAAATAAAAGCAATTGCTTAGTTTAAAGATGCTATTAAAAAGTGAAAACATTTAAGTACGCCTAAACGACATTTTGGAGGCATACAAAATTCTTGTACACCTCTCACACTGCTCATAATTTGGAATTAGGCAAATATTGTTCCGAGAACTGTTGTTTTCTGCACCAGTTGAATAAATCTTATGTGAGGAATTTGTTAAAGTATTGGTTTTAGCCAAATGCAAGGAATCCATTTTCAGATTTTTAGAGAAGATTGTTCAATTTTAAACCCAAAAATACTTTGAAAGGTATCAGCTATTAGAGCATCGTGTAAAATATCTACACACATATATTTTGTATAACGCTAAAACACAAGCTTTGCTTAAATTTTGTGTGTCATTTGAAAATATAAAATGCACTTGTGTTAGCAGGTTTTACATGGTTTAAACGTTTTTCTTTAATTAATAACATACATACATTTATATTTCCTGTCAGTTGTGCCCATCCCTTAACATTCCACCTCTTCCTGAATGACTGCTCATATTTAACTTTGTAAATTATTGGTTTAGAGAAAGGGCTTGTTTATATATTTGTAGGGTTTTTACTAAGTAACCCCTCGCTCACAGTCCTGATAGAAAATTCTACTAAAACTCACTGATTTGACCCAAATAAGGCTGACGTGAACATCTTTGTCTAGCTTCTATCTTTTCTGTGTAGAGGCCATATTCTACTGCCTTTATCAGTGGAATTAGTCTGACAAATAAACAATGTAGGTTCCCTCTGTAATGACACAAATAAGATAAAACTTGTCTAATGCTTGAACAGGAACTAACTCAAGGGCTGTATTTTTCCTTTCACAATGGTACCATACATTCTATTTTTGATTGTTTAGATGAGGGGGGGCGATTTTCCAGGCATAAATTAGTTGGCTAGTAGATAAGTAACCACTTAGTGATGGTCTATACCAGTGGGAGCAAACACAAGTAGCATGCTAAAGATGTTAAAGGGCAACCTGTCAGTATTTTTGAGCCGCCATCACCTACTAGATGTTGGTAATTTGTGTGCTTAACAACTACATTTTGCCAAAACCCATGAAAATGAGCCCCTTGTGCATATAGGTGGTTGACGTCTAACACCAATTTTGTGTATACCTGATTTATAAAAAGAAAACGTATGTCATGTATTTGCGATGTTTAATAATATTCCAAAATATCAATGGACTATCAATACCCCTGCCTCAAACTTCTATAGATCTTTACTTCAAATGTTTGTTTGTTTGTTTGTTTGTTTGCAGTGTCTTGTGTGTGTTTTGCCCATTACAAAACACTTATGGGAGTCTGTGTTTTATATCTAAAATGTAATCCGTTACTAGATTAGAGTGCTCTGTTTGCTATCACTCACATGGTAAACACTAAACATTCTAATTGTGCAGTTGGAGCATTGTATTGCACAGCTTCCCAGTACTGAACTGCTTAGGCAATAACCCTTCTAGGTGGCCTTTTGAGTACATCATATTTGCTTGGTTCACATGCACTGATATGGTTAACTCTTCATTTTACGTTTCTTGCTGACATCTTAAATACCGTGTCTTCCACTTGCTTACCAATTATAGTATTTCTTAAATGCTGCCGTTTTAATGTTACAAATGTGTCTGGGTTTCAAAACCTTACATTCAAAACAGACAACATTTAACTGAGCAAACTGTGTATACAATAAGACACCTACACAGTCCGCAAATCTGATGTATTCATTGTTCTGTTAGCTATAAAAGTGTGGAATACAGAAATCTTTGTGCAGCTCATCCTGGACAGTGACTCGAAAAATGTGTAGGTAGAAAAATATAGTTAGAGTTTGATTAAAGCCTTGGCCCCATAGTAATTTTAATGTCAATCCAAAAAAGGTGGGCGGTTGGAACCTAGTTCCAGTAAAACCAAATTGTACCAAGCAAAAAAAACGAGTCTGCAAGCCCGTCAACCACAATTTGTAATAATTAGACTTTCTATTGACGTGGTCTGTTTGATTGGAAGTCATTACTGCATTTGGTAATTTATGTCCATCTGTTTTTATAGGTGTAGATGATTTAAGCCACTATATATTATTTAATCTGGTTTTCAAGAGCCATGCTCCAGACATGGAACGTCTACCACATATGTGTTAACAAGGTAGTATAGAGCTGCTTATGTTAAAGGAACACTATAGTCACCTAAATTACTTTAGCTAAATAAAGCAGTTTTCGTGTATAGATCATTCCCCTGCAATTTCACAGCTCAATTCGCTGTCATTTAGGAGTTAAATCACTTTGTTTCTGTTTATGCAGCCCTAGCCACACCTCCCCTGGCTATGATTGACAGAGCCTGCATGGAAAAAAAACTGGTTTCACTTTCAAACAGATGTAATTTACCTTAAATAATTGTATCTCAATCTCTAAATTGAACTTTAATCACATACAGGAGGCTCTTGCAGGGTCTAGCAAGCTATTAACATAGCAGGGGATAAGAAAATCTTAATTAAACAGAACTTGCAATAAAGAAAGCCTAAATAGGGCTCTCTTTACAGGTAATGTTTATGGAAGGCTGTGAAAGTCACATGCAGGGGGGTGTGACTAGGGTTCATAAACAAAGGGATTTAACTCCTAAATGGCAGAGGATTGAGCAGTGAGGCTGCAGGGGCATGTTCTATACACCAAAACTGCTTCATTAAGCTAAAGTTGTTCAGGTGACTATAGTGTCCCTTTAAATTGGATCATTATTGTAATAACAGGATAGATTGTAATAACAGTATAGATCATTATTGTAATAACAGTATAGATAGAGCATATACCTCCTTCAAGACACAGATATCTGGCCCGTGGTTCCTAAACGCAGTAGGGACAGTAGGAACTTAACTCACTTCCCTCTGCTTAGTAGGACGGCCAAATGGGCACCTGAACTGTTTCCATGCAGCCCCGGTGGTTAGAACATTATGGAGCTTCCAATAATAGTTTTTTATAAATTGCACAAATAGTTGAATATTATTATTATTCAAAGTAAAAAGTGGTCTGACCTGATAAAAAGCAGGTCAACCTAATTTATCTTGCAAATGTTAAAAAGTATCTAAACAGTATTGTGTTACCATGGAAACCAAGTGGATGGGCGTTAAGCGGTGTTTGAGTAGATTTTCATCTAAGGCTTCAGCTGTAGAAACAGCAAAAACAAATCAATAGAAAGAAGTATAGTATCATACTTGTATATTACGGCAGCAATGCATAATCTCATATAATGGATTTTCTGACACTGGATTTTCTAGCCTCATTGCTTGCACTCATCTTATTATCAGAGATAAATAGTTGGAATTAAAATCCAAGACATTATTAGAAAGACCAAAAATGACTAGTGTGAGCTTGTAAGTCATGATGTGAGTTGTGGGTACCGATTTTACCTTTCGTGACCTCACATAGCTTATTTGAAGTTGTAGTTTAGTGCAGTGTTTCTAGTAGATTCTAAATGTTCTATTGCTTTCTTTGTATATTTATTTAAAGAATGAGTGGGATGAGAACCAGGATACCAGGAAGTTTTGTCAAATAACTTACAGTATCTTCTGTAGTTCACTTTTTATGCGTTACATATCTGACCTTCCTTGTAAAGATGTTCTTTGTAATATTATTGAATAAGAAACTCTTTAAACTAGATATAGCGTAAGGAAGAGCCTCCCTATTTCCTCATATCCGTATTAATTGTACATTGTAAGCAGAAGGAAAAAATAATAATTTTCATTCACTAAACTAGTGGGTGAATGGAAATGTTGTACCCTGTGCTTTTTTGCAATATTTCATTCAAGGTCTGAAACATTTTGATGGAAGCAGCAATTCCATTTTTGTCACAAAATAACTAAAACAACATTGTTCATTGGTGTTTATAAGGAACATAGTAGTGTTTTGATTCCTTAAAATGCCATTATAATACAAAGGCAAGGATTGTATATGGGCATAACATATGTATACAGGACATTGCATGATTTTATATTTTTCACCCTTCCTGGCTGCCATGACACACAAAAGTATTTTTTCTTTTTTAAATATGGAAAAAGGAAGAGGGGCTGCCATTTTTAGTCCCTCTGCAGATATGTAGAGGGGCAGAACAGGGCCCTAACATAGTTTATCTGCAGATTGGGAAATATTACTATAGAAAAGGAACAGTTGGGTGGGGCATTATCAGCTAATTGTTGTTTTTTTCTTGCTTGCTATATAAAACACAACTATAAGCATGGCTGGGAGGGAACGGTTGTTGCCACTTGTTTAGTACCTTTAGAACGTTGTCACTTGTTTAGAACAATGTATCCTGCTTAGGTGTTTCTAAAAGCTAGAATGTGATAATATTTCTGTAATTTGCTATTTTTCTTATTCTATAACAGAATCTGCTGTGCTACCAGGCCAAAATGATGTTGTTTAGTGCTGTTGGTTTACGAACATTGTACCTTTTTCATTAGGAAAGGAATGCAAATACAAGATCCTTTAAATATTTGATTTTATGCTGCAATGCGGTTGCTCTTGTTTATTTTTTTTTATTGTCTTTCTCTGCTTTGCCTATACATCATTAAAGATGGAAAATAGCAAAACAAAAACCAATACTTAACATTGTTGCTCTTTGTGTCACCTTTGATTCCATAATGTGACATATGTCAGTTTTACCAAATATTTTGACTTTTCATGTATTATTGGTATTATTGGGGCATCAGATCTTTTTATCGGGTGTCTTTATTTTTTTGGTAAAATGAAGTGACTGACTATGCTTTGTTTATTTGTTTAATTTTGTTTACACTTTTCCATTTCCATTTTTGTTTCCTAGAGAGCTTTATGAATCACCCACTCCCTACCCATGTTCTAGCATGTTTCATAAAATTGACATTATCACAATGATGACTTGCATGAATAGAGGGCATAGCATAAAAATGATGATTGACAGCATCATTTGAATAAGAAAGAATATATAAGAAGACAATTGTTTTTTCCGTAGGCAGGAGTGGGTCTACCATCAATGAGGAAAAACTCATTCTGACATTTATGAGGTCTGGTCTGTTGAATAGACAAGTTAAGAAATTACATGAATATAGTTTAATATAGGAACTCCCAGGAACTTGGTGTTTTGACTATTTTTATGTGTGTTTCTGACCAAATGTTTAGAGCAGCATTCTCTTTACTTTTGAATGTTTTAACATTCTAAACAATGTGTTGTTTTCTTATTGGTATTTTACAATTGAATTCCCTGCGTTTCCACAGGTGTCTATAGAGAATACATTTAAGTATGAACAAGTAGGTGTCCCACAAGGCATGTCTTTAGTAATTGTTTGGTAAATGAGAGTGACCAGGCTATATTCATGGTAAGCATTGGTAATATTTTCAAGTATCTCATTATTATATCATTTGGGATAATCCCAGTTAATTTTATTAACAAAACAGGAAGATGTGATATGTGTGCTATCACCCAATACTAAATTGTTATTGAAGTTATTATTGTAGAATAAAAGTTCATATATCGGATAAATTGATCCTCACCTCTCATTCATATCGTTATGCCGATCGTGACATGAAATAAAATTAACAAACCCCATCATCAAATTGTATTAGCCATCTGGTCTTCATCTGCAGTGTCTTAGAGTCACTTGTTTGATTCCCAGAATAGTCAAAAACATCCTTATGAGGATGATGAAATGAGAACCTTTGTGTCGCAACCTAATAACATTTCAGGATATACTTGGAAAGTAAGATAAAAATAAAATAATCTTTCCTATTGGAATATTTTTATAGTGTCAACATGGTTTGAATTGCTATGTCCCTGGCAAGCACTGGTACTATCTTCAAAAACATCTTGATTGTGTGATCTTTATGGAGTTTTATGTCCACCCATTCATATCAACATTCCTCACAACATTTTTTTTTTATATCACTTCTTACAAAGAAGAGTACTTATTTTAAGTCTTTATTGATGACATTACCAAAATCACATACATTTCCATCTTTCAAATGCCTTCTTACTTTCCTATCTCCCACAGGGTTTGCTTCATTTTATCTAAACGAATGGACCTATTTCTCCTTATTGCTTCCCACTCCTGTCGTTTTTAGCAGACATTTCTAGAACCGTTTAGTTTTAAACGTCTTCCTCCAGAAATCCTGTGGTTTTGGCTTTTAGTCTACAGGATGCCATTGGCTGTGTTTCACAGCAGTCAACATTTTATATTCAGTGTAGACCGCATCTTAGTCAGCAAATCTTGGCCCATATTCCCGGCTCATGAAAATGTACCATGATAGCTGGAACTTCAAAACAGACAGATTTCTGGATTCTTTTTAATGGAAACTACGTATGAAGTAAAATTTTAAAAAATGAAAAAATGTTCATTTTGCAGCTGTTACGACTATGTATATCAAAAGCTTTCACAACAATTACATTCTCAAAATATTTAATATCATATCTAATAGTCGCCAATAGATTTTTTTAAGACAACTTTTAGTTATGCTTCTTAATTGAAGATTTCCTGTGTAAAATGCTTTCCCAGCTAGCTGAAAAATATGAAAGCTTTATCATTTCAAAAATTTTGATCATTTACTTGCAGCAACCAGGAATTTGGTAACTCTTAAAAAAAATGGTCATCATTTTCAAAGTATAAAGGAAACTATAAACTATAGTCACCACTACAGCCCAATTGATTGGTTTTGGAAACTATAGCATATTCCTGCAGGATTTTCAATGCATCTCTAAGAGGAGATGCTGATTGGCCAGCACTGCATTTGGCTCTACTCCCACCCCTTGGCTGAGATGATCAGTTCTGATGATCTCAGCCAAGAAGGCGGTTCTAAGCAGAACCAATGTGAATAAAGGGCAGTTTATTACCTATTTAAGGGAAGTAAGCTGGGGTTGACAACCTAAATAATGTTTTCAACACTATAGGGTGAGGAATACAAGAATAAAACCTTTGGAAACAAGATCGGCATCACAATATAAGACAACAAATTATTGATGTTTTTGTCCTGTTACGCCTTCTAAATTGTGCTGATTAAGGACAGCTTAGCAAGAGGTGCAAGGAGCCATCTGCTCAGTGGACTGAAACAGTTTTTTATTTAGTATTTTTGTTGTTGCTTTTTCTGACCTCAATTAAACTTTAAGGATAATTTTCCGAATGTATAGACATAATAGGAATAATTTCTGAAAAATGTTAGAAAAATCATTTTACTATAATTACTAGAAATGGAAAATGACTAATATTGTTTTTGATCAGCAACTATAAAAAAAAAAGAGAAGTGTACCATAATTACAAGAAAAACCACAATCATTTATTGATACTTTTATATATTTTTATGATAGTTTATTGCACATAAATGAAAGAAATATGTCTAGAGTTTCTGATTAATCTTCATCTGTGCTACATTTAATGGTTCCAGTCTGTGAGATAAAACCTTCAACACAATAGACATTTCACTTTTCAATGGTAACCAATAAAACGCAATTAAGGAACGACATCAAGAGATGTTTTACAGTCTACCCTAAGCTTTGTTCTCCTTTTTAATGTTTTGAACGCTTGTGTCAAAGCGTTAAAGAAATGTGTTTAAAGAAATGTGTGTAAAGAAAAGAGTTTTTAACTTTGTTTTGTTAAAACTTTTTGAAATCATAATACTGATAGAAGGCCATTTTTTTCATTTTTAAAGTGGACCCATAGTCTTTTTTTTTTTGTACAAAATAATGGTAGATAGTTCAATAACGTATGTTTTATTGTATTATTTAGTAGATACAGTCAGAGTTATTTATCACAATGAAAATTGTCAGAAATTCTAAGTGAATTTGAAATTTAAGACCAAAGCAATATAAATGAAAGCATTATTGACTTGAAGAATGTTTCCAGTTTGGCTACATTAAAAGATGGTGAGAAAGGGTCGTTTAGCCATAAAACACGTTCAGCTATGTAGGCATATGTTTGTCCTGTGTTCCCCCCTCCCCCAGGTCGGTAGGGAATTCACAAGATAATTACATTACATATTTAATTTTTAATTTTTTAAGCACTTTTTGGAATTTTAGTAAAAACATTTTTTTATTGTTATCACAATTATCACGTTTCCGTAGTTAAGTTCAAAGATTTGTTACATAAACATATAAATGTGAAATTTACTTTGAATTCACTTTGTATTTCCAATAATTCTCACTGTAAGGGTTATTAAGTAAAGTGACAACTCAAACCGAATTCAGGTTGAACTTCACATTCAAGGCCAGAGTACTGAACTGAAAGCTCAGTTCAGCTATTTTCACCTTAAATTTGAAATTTACTTTGAATTCACCTTGAGTTTTCACTTTACTGAATCACCCTGTTAGTAAAAAAAAACCCTGACTGTTTTATTGAGTCTGCATTTGGTTAAGCTAATCTGCCTGGATAATTTTTGGACTTCAATTACGGTCAAGAAAAGCAAAGCAAATTATTCGAGCCCTGTTGTACATGACAGGACCTTCTTACTTTTGTGACTCTGCCTACAATTTGTATGTGCATGACAAAGGAAAGTGTGATATGACACCCTGCTCAGTATCCTAAACAGCAACAAGTGCAATCCTGATAGTAAATGTTAAACATTTTGTTTGTGTACAATTCATTAGGTGTTTGTTCTCTAACCTGTGCTAATATTTACTGTTGGAGGTCTCAGCAGGCTTGTCTTTTTTTTTTTTAAGTAAATATTTGCTCATTAAGGATATCATGACGGTTAAAGCAAGGTTATCAACTGATAAGGAAATTACAGGTACCAGACTTGTTATCCAAATGGAAAACAAAACTCTTGATTGCAATTCTTTCATCACATTCTAGATATTTCGCAACAGTGAATGATGCTGTAGCACACGCATATTCTTTGGGGACACATATGTGATGATTCACAATAGCTTTATAATATTTGCTTTTTGATAATGAATTCAGTTTCTTTCTCTGGTCATGATTGTGTAATGCATTGCAGGACTGATAACACTGCATGGGTTAAGCCAGCTAGGTGAATAGGTAGTGAGGTAGCAGGAAGTGTAACAAGGTGTCTTGTTGCTCTGGTTTGAAGGAAATGAATCACCAACACAAGTCATGGGCCTATCATGACAACTTATGTTCTGTTTACTAATTTTCAATGGTAACCCATTAAACTGTTTGAATATATTGTTGTGAAGTGATGAAAAAAATTGGTCCTTAAAGATCCTTATCACATAATTTTACAACCTGTCTTTAGTCACAAGCAGGGGTAAATCCCGGCTGGTCATGGGGAAATCCAGCTAGCTTGTTCTCCCCACTTTGAGTCGGTGCCAAATTTAGTGGCTACATTCCCATCTTTTACCTGTATGCATACCTACTAACTTGGCGTCCTGCGAATTGTGACAGTGGTGGCAGGGAGGTAAAGTGGGCAGGCCAGTTATGCTATCGCTATCGCGTCACTAGCCTCAACCTCCAAAGGCAGACCCATCTGTCAAGGGACCAGGTTTGCCCAATTGAATGGCAGGTCAGCCTGGTGTGATTGCACGTCAATCTGCCTGTCCATTATGTAGGCTGGCCCACTGATGGCAGGGAATGCAGGGGCACTGTTTCAGTAATCCCTGCATGGTCCTAGAGCCCTAATCATAGCACATGAATCTTGGGGACAGTTCCTTTAGGGGTAATATAGAGTATGGATAGGTTTTGTTTAGTGGCAAGGGTACCTTAGAATTAATAGGTTTTAGTTGAGGGAGTATAGGGGTATTGCAAATATGGGGGTGTTGTATTACTGGACTGCCTTATTCACTGGATCATTGGGTCATAATCACAGTTTTTATTCCTGTACTCCAGCACAGATGCACATAGTCAACCATCATTTAGGAAATAAAACTGAATCACTGTCGTGGCTTTGAAAATCTCCTCAATGCTTTAAGATTTTTCATTGTAAATGAGCAGGTTAAATGTGGCTAATAAAACGTGATGCTTTATATTTTTATATCTACATACCCATTGATTTTTAATACTTATGCAATTATATATTGGAATAAGTAATGCAATGATACATATCTTTTGAAAGTCACATTTTACTGAGGCATTACCATAATATGACCTCTTTCTATGTGCTGAGTGATATTGCCAGGGTGTTAAGTGATCTTGTGATACTCTGTATCATGACTTTTTTGCAAATTTGAAAAAAGAATATTTACTTAGACTTCGTGCAAAAGGAAAAAAAACAACAACGCATAACTAAATACAGCCTTGTACTTTTTTTAAATTTCAAGTCAGGTTTTAGCAAAATAAACGTACCTTGCAAACAGACTTTGCATGATAGCATTTAAAACCCTTTATGTCCCAGAGAAATATGAGCTACATATTGCGGAGCAAGTTGCACACTTCTATGGAACCCAAAATGTTAATAGGGTGTTCAAACGTGTTCATTCAATTGTGGTTGATGCAAGAAAAACTTTGAGATTAACATAAAATAACAAATAGAAAACAATTTTATCACTTTAAAAAACGCTTATACGTTCTCCAATTTGTGAGAGCAGCAGTCGTAAGAATATAAAAATAAATATAGCTTCTCTGTTTCTCTGAAAAACTAAACAAACCTAGAGAACATATTTTAGGGAAATGTGTATTTAAGGGAATACTCTCAGCACTAAAACAACTTCAGCTTAAAGAAGCAGTGTTGGTATATAACTCTTACCCCTGCAGTCTCATTGTTAATTTCTCTGCCATTTAAGAGTCAAATCACTTTCTTTACAGACAAATCCCTCCTACACACATCCTGAGAAGGAAGGCTCCGTTAATTAGCTTTCCTTATTTCACAGTGTGTTTAATTTAGAATTCTGTATCTCCTGCTCTGTTAATTGCTTGTTAGACCCTGCACAAGCCCCATGTGTGTGATTAAAGTTCAATTAGCAGAGACTGGGGAAGTGTAGCTTGAGTTACATAAACAAAGTCTACTAGTCTATAAATCAAAGTCTTTAAGATATGATGGCAACTCCTACTTGATATACAGTTGCAGGACATGCATTTTTCTGCATTTATCATCTCGCTGGGTATATAAATGGTTCCCCTTCAAATCTCTTCTCCACTCAACAATGTACAAGTAATAGAAACAGATAATATATTGCAAAAACATCAAGTTGTTTATGAATGTTGCACTCACGGGAATTTAAACATATATAACAGCATATGCCCAAATCATAATAGTATCTCTCCGTGGTCTCATCCTCTTCTTCCTCAAACATAGTTTCTTCTCCAATCAACAAAAAACTGGAAATAGAAAAAGAGAATATAATGCTAGAAGTATTGTTATGGGCATCTCAATCATCCAATTATAGAGCATAGAAATTGCGGTTAATTACAGCCAGTTTTTGAGTGGCTGGTATCTGTGGCAGCAGCCGTAATTAGTGATAGGCTACAAAAAGTTATTAACAATGTTGTAAATCTGGTGATAATTTAAAGTCACTCTATTTTGTTAATATGTCTTACAATTAATTTATGAACTTTGGCCTACAAACAGAAAACCAGCACATACTCCTTGTACAGGGAGTTCTTGGGTATCATAGTGAAAACAACATCTCCAGAGCCCAGAGGACACAGAAAACTGGAGTGCACTTAATAGAATGTTTTGTTTTTATAAAACAGTCCAGATTTCTATGTCTCTGAATATAAATGAGATCACTGTGTCAATATTGCCTGATATAGTTATATGCAGAGTTTAAAAATAATTTGCAGGGATATGTTTTTCCCTCCAAACAACTGTGACGTAAGAATGACTGCAGGTTCCTAAGGAAGCTATGTAAGTAATGTCAATACTATGTGAGATAATGGAAACCATTATTAAACCTCTGCGATTGGAAGATCGAGATGTAATTTACAATACCACACGGACAATAGGATGACAAGACAAGAGTGCACTATAGGCACCCAGACCACTGCATCTCAATGATTTTTTCCTGGGGCTTTTATACATAGTGCATGAGGACTCAGAGCATTCACTGCTTGGCACATTACAAAGCTTGCCTTGTAATTGGACAAAATGGTCATCAAGCCTGATGACATAAGCGGAGGTGGATAATCGTGCAGAAAAGAGGCTTTATCTACACTGGAATACAGTTGAGTCTGATTTTTTTGTAACACAAAAGGCCTCGGAATCTAAAAGACACCTCTAACGTTTTAGGGGAAAAAATGTTTTGGGGGACAATAGTATTTGTTGTTTACCAGCTCTAGAGAGGATGATAATATGGTCTACACTGATTATTTAGTGATATGCTGTTATATGTTTTTATCCATATGAGAGCAACACATAAATAAATAACAATGTTTTTCCAATATATTTTCTGTTACCATTGTTGGCACATTGTTGGGCGGAGAAGAGATTACATAGCAAGTGAGGTGATAAGAGCTGATATCTGTAGAGTGTATATCAGTTGGAGGTTTCCATTATTCAAGGTCTTTTCTCTTTGTTGAGTTTCTCAGTCTGTTTTTGTCACGGGTCAGTCTCATAATTTTACCATGAGCAATACGTATACACAGACCAGACGAAAGAACAAGCAATTTGATAACAAGAAACTGCACAGTAAATCTGAAATAAACGCTCAAGACAGTTTGTGTACAGCGTACTGGAAAACTATTATAGTGTCTGAATTGATGTGGCTAAATAAACTACAGGGTAGGTAAAATAGCATGGAAATATTGTAATCATTGCCAATGTTAATATATATGCTGAATTTGGATTACAGGGAAAGTGCTCCTAAAAATAAATTAAATGCAAAAAGAATATGACAGTTTCTTTCAATGGTTCTTTGCACTTAGAAAGCAAATCATATTCCATTTCCAAGATGGCTTCCAAAAACTGATGCAAGTGACTGCCCTTGGAGGTCTTCTGCACATACATAAACCACTCTCATCTGCAGTTTCAAATGTAATATCGAAAAGCTTCTACAAATGGCAGCAGAAGTCTAATAGATATTCAGTGGGGGCTGTTCATTAAAGGGGAACTATAATTTCTCTTGATTTAAGCATTAAGGAAAATGGCTGAAATGGGTTGATTTATTCATAAAAAAAATTCAGACCTCATAAATACATATTTATTAAATATAACTTAAATATAGTATAACAAAGTGTCTGTTCCCCTTTGAACATTGAATTTTAAGGGAAACAAATTTCATAATTGGGAATATTTTTCAACTCTATAATACAACTTTTTTTTATTTTACCATGATTTTTTTAGTTTTGGTCTTCAACTCACCATATTTCACTGCTTAGTGAATAGACCATATAGTTGATCATTACAATGCTTTCTTGAGTTGACCAGTGCCTGGTTCATATTGATCTGATAATGTACAACAAACCCTATGGCACCATGTTCCTGGAAATTTTTCCTGAATTTAACAATTATGGCAAACTTGCAAACATAATTTTTTTTTTAAATTAAAATGAATTTAACTGATAATAGAATTCTGGTCTGAGAATATTTAGGATGATTGAGGGATACATGTGGTCAATACACAGAGGTGCACGCATACATGCTCACACATCAATTTTAATGTGCTGGATTTAATTCCGTTTTTTTTATTTCCAGTATGTTTAATACAAGTATTCATTTTTAGCATGATGAAATGTATTACCAGTAGCAGATAATATCCTTGATTTTCAAAAAAGTTGTATTCCAAACACATGGAATGGTTGAAAATTGAATATCTGGCAGTAAATGGGAGGACAGCAAAGAACAGGTTATTTGCAGCTGCAAATTTACTACGTTAGTGATGCCAGATTTAAAATCAAGCCTCTATATACACGCATTTGTTTGTAAACTTCCTGTGAAGTCCAAGCAGCTGTGCAACACACGCATTGAAGCTAAGTTCATAGAATTTTGGGATTCTTTTTAACTGCAAAGTATTACACCATATTCCACAGAATCAGTAAGATGAAAACAAGTCTTTAAAAAGAAATTAGTCAATATATAAGAGTCAACTTTCAGACAGGTAGCATTGACAGATTGACATTTTTTTTGGACACTTGATTTTTGCATTCTGTGGGGTAGGTCTTGAAAGTACCACCCATCAGGATCTGTTACGGCATTACAGAATCCGTATTTCATATAAGGATTTCTTTAGTAGTAAGGGGATCTGGCAACCCTACCTTCTTCAGGGGTACGGCTAGAAAAATAGCTGCATTAGAAGTGCTAGATATGTGCATTCGTTATCGTACGAATACGATTTCGTCCTTTTTTTTCGTATTCATTTACTAAAATGTAAACAAAAGCCCTACATAGGCAATATAAATGAAACGAAAGGGCAAATGCCGAATGCATTAACTTTTCATTTCATTTGTTTAATAGACTCCGTGCTGCAGGGGAATTAGCCCCCACAGTACGGAGAAAATAACACTGCACATGCGCGAAAAAAACAAACAAACAAACAAGGATGGAGCCTGTCACGGTTGAGGGGGCGCACAATGTCCCCCCATTTTAGTTGTGTTCCCCCTTGTTGCACTAGCGACTGGGTAGCAATAGCTGCTTAGTCACTAGTAGTTTTAAATGACAGCGAGCAACCACTGTTTGCTCGCTGTTTAGGCGACATGCCCCTACTCGCAGCATGCGGGAGGATTTGACCTCCCTTTTATTAATATGGAGGTCAGAGTAGAATACATTACTTTTTACCGAATTTCGGGATTGACAAATTAAATTTTTATTTAGACCTAAATCATTCGTACGAAACGAAAATTTCACTGGTGCACATGTCTAATAAATGCTAAAACACATAAACAGCTAATTGCACAGAGACCAGTTATCTTTAATCCACATTAATAATGGTCAATTACAAAATCTCATGGCAAGTTCATGGAAAGGATTCACTAAAAATCCTGCCAAATAGATAGACATTTCTGGGAATGCATGTCTTCTAGAAAGATGTGGGAAACATGGCTGAGGGCTAACCTAAATACCCACTGTTTTTACTACAGCTTAAATATACTGATTGTAACATGCAGCCTCCTTTTAAACACAGTGTGTGTTGGAACTTGCAAGCAACACACTAAACGACATAGAACTTCCAACGGTGATGGATGGATAAACAGAGAGACATATAAATATATAGATGAACAGACAGATGGAACAACCAACTTACCAACAGGCAGGTAGATAGTTTAGGTAATATTACTACAGTTATATAGATACAGTTATTTTTGTTAACCCAGCCCTTAAAGAAACAGACTAGGTAGAGAAAAAAATGCAAGCTCAGCATGTAGTTTCCTAGAATACAAGTGGAATAAAAATAATAATGCTATGCATACATAAAAAAAGAAAGTGAATATTGGATTACTAACACTAAGAATGTGGCTAAAGGTGAATATAAACAGATATCTTTAATGGTGCCTTTCTTTTAAATATGCTCTAAACTGCAGCTACTGGCCATATAAGAATTACAGAACTATCCAGCAAGTTGGAGCCCCATTTATATTTTAAACAATAGCTGTATAGATTGTGTTTGAACAACCTATTGGCAGACTCTTAAATTACTTAGACAGGCAGAATAAGAGGATCCTTTCTCACAGCAACTTACATCTAAAATGCTCAGAAAACAGAAATAGTTCATTATTTGAGAGGTAGAATTGCTTCCAAAAGACACCTATGAAATAAACACAAGACTCCCTGTGTTCAAATCAAGTGTTTAGAACAATTAGATTGTAAGCTCATGGACTATCTGCATATGTACTTTGCATAAAACAACTTCAATGGCAAGATCTCAGATCACAGACAGAGCCAATTGTACCTTTTGTATTGGTCTGTGTACCTTACACTGGTTGTACCCCTATTGATACTTATAGGTAGGTTCAGGCATCCACAGTATGGGACCTTTAAAGAATGCTGCAACATGTTTTTTAATGTAGGGAGAACTTTCATAATAGTTTTTCTCTTGAATGTTCTGAAAAGCATGTTACAGCTCAGTGTGCAGGTAAACAATATCAACAGAGGCTGCACAGATTAATAATGTATTGACTTTTGTCACACCTATCATCTAGTTACGATTTCATTCTGTTGAACAATCATGGGATCAAAGTTCGCCCTCTCCCTGACAGCTCTGAATAATGATTAGTTGAAAGAAAAACTGACTGCTTAAATAATTTAAGATCCACAACCCTCTTTCCTTTAGTCAACTGGACCTGTTGCAGGTTTTGCTTTGTAAATGTCAGGTAGTTGATATGTCACATGGAACAAAACTCATTCTAGAGTGATTGTTATTTAATTTGACTTTTCTATTTTTTCTTTAATTTTTTTCTTACTTTTTTTTTATTCCAAACATGGATGCCTGATGAGTCCCTCTTCAGTATAAAACAAACAATAATTGAGTCTTCTCCTGCAGACCTCCTGGTCCATCTCCCAGAAGAGGATGCATGCTATGCGGACAAACATGGCTACAATAATGGGATGGAGTCACGGGTGATTGGGTCACATGTATAATTAGGGTAGACTGGAATAGCTTATAACCGCTTTCTGTATGCTGAGGGATAGGATTGGATTTGAAGTCTGTGGGGATAAACCTTAAACCTTAAACATCAACCTTTCTTGACTTTATTTAAAAAATTGCATTGAAGGTCAGTAACCCGTAAACCTGGGGCCTCAAAAAATATTTTTCGCCAATGGATTAAGGTTAGGTTAAGTTGTTATTTACAGTTGCAGTTAAAAAATGTTTTATCTGTTAGTAGACCTGTATTTTCCTTGTTTCACAGTTGCATAACTCCCAATGTTGGTAGATATGTAAAAGGAACTTAAGGAACAGGCATGTTGGTGAAGCAAACTTCGTCATCCATGACGTAGTCATACCAATAGGAAAGTTGTTAATCTGGAGCCATGTTTGTTGGATTGATTCACAGAAATAGGACACCAGAGTAGCGACATACAATGGAAGAGCAAGGGCCCTAATTTTCAACTATCCTGACCAATTTGGGATGATTTGGAAGTATGCAATTGTACCTACAAGTTATTTTTATTTAATTTTTTTATGGCCAATGACTTTTTCCTTAACTATTAATTTAAATAAATTAGTTGAAAACATATGAGACTTTAAAATAGTCATGAATTCTGTATTCCATCATGTTTTTGTTGAAATTATATAATTTGCTTAGAAAGAATCTTATTTCCTTTTTGCTTTGTCACGCAAAGTGAATCAGTCTTCTGCTTTACATTATGCACTAGAATACAGTGGAGTTAACTCACTAAACACGGGATTATAGTGAGCTGAAAACGACACTGCTAAATTTAAGCTGAAATATCCATCACTGAAATAATTTTTTCTAAATCCGGTATTTTAACCTAAATTTTACAAATGTATTGAACTCCAAAAATATATATATTATTAGAAACATAACCTAGCACTTCAATAATTTACTTTCGTGCCACAACTATATAAAAGAGCAGTAAAAGTTAATATACTCATATGGGTCTAACAACTATGCGACTATTTCTAGAAGTATAATTTAATAGTAAAACTTTATATACTTTTGTGTTATATTTAATTCCTGTTTCAAATCTAGTTCCCTTTTAAAGAGGTGGGGCTGACAGGTATGGGGGCATGGTATGCTTTCTGTATGCTGGTTAAATGCTTAATAAATTCTCAGATTTACATATCTATTTAATATATTTGGATGAGCTTTTCAAATAATGTAATATTTTTTAAATAAAATATAAAAAATATTACAATATTTAATATATGAATATATGTATATTTTTAAAAATAGAAATATTAATATATTTTAACCAAAAATATTAAATAATTTGAAAGGCTTACCAAAAATATTAAATCAAGGCCCATGTATACTGAAATAAAAATCTCCAACCACAATAGATTGTGTTTCTACTAACTAATGTTTCTATGGAAAATGTGTGATAAGAAATCATACGTAGCATTGATACTACACTTTGGTTTTATTTAGCTTTATTCAGCTTTTATTTAGCTTTATTATTCTTTAACGTCACTATATTATTATTTTTACATCACTACAGTAGCAAGATTTCAAATGGCTTAAAATGGTTTATTTTGTGGAATATTTTGATCTGTAGTCCATGCACACTCAGTGTGCTACCTGCTATCCTTCAATGGATTTTGAGCTCATGGGTAGAGCACCACTGTCGCATATGCTTGCAACCCACTCACGTTCGTTGTAGGAGTTTGTGTTTGTATGTCAACACTGCTACACTTGTTAGCAGAACATTTTATATTGAAAACAACACGTATAAGGTTAGTCACTAAAATGAGAATAGCAGGGAATTCCAAAGATTTACGGCTCTAATAGTCAAACTGAACACAGCCTTTTTTTAATTTTGCTTTTTTAGCCTACATTTTAAAAAGAAATTTAATTCACTTTGATTTCTCTGCAATTTTCATGTTAGTTAAATGAACACTATAGTCACCTAAACAACTTTAGCTTAATGAACCAGTTTTTGTTAAATCACTTTATTTATGTTTATGAAGCCCTTGCCACATATCCCCTGGATATGACTGACACAGCCTGCATGAAAAAAATGGGTTTCACTTTCAATCAGATGTAATTTACCTTATTTATCTCTTGCTCTGTAAAGAACTTTAATCACATACAGGAGACTCTTGCAAGGTCAAGCAAGCTATAAATATGGCAGGGGATAAGAAAATCTAAATTAAATAGAGCTTGCAATAAAGGAAGGATAAACATTAGATGACTCTTTACAGGAAGTGTTTAGGAAGGCTGTACAAGTCACATGCAGGGAGGTGTGACTGTGGTTAGTAAACTATGTGATTTAACTCATAAATGGCAGATAATTGAGCATTGAGACTACAGGGGCTTGATCTATACACCAAAACTGTTTCATTAAGTTGTTTTAGTGACTATAGTGTCCCTTTAATAAGCTTGTTAATGTATGAATTATTTCAGGAAAATAATCTTTAAGGGCACTAAGCTTGAAAAGGTCTTTGTACACACTGACCTGGTATTTTACATGGAGAACATAATAAATGTGGTTACTGGTTTAGCCAGTATGAGAAAGAGTACATATTTGTTTACTGTGATCAGTAGATCACCTCTGACTTGCCACTTCAAATTATTTTTTTCTTCAGTGCACTTTGTTGTGAACAAAAACAGTTTTATTGTGTTGCTGTGATTCATGTCTATACATTGTGCTAACAAATGTACACATACAATACATTTCCTTATGGGCTTAGTCACTAAAAATAGAAACAAATCTAGAGTAGAATACCTAAGCTGTGACTATAACTGGGTTGGAATTTTTTTCCAAATCATTTGTTGCTGATTAAATTTCAGAATTCAGTTTTCAATTCACTGACTATGGTTATACATACTTTTCATGGAATATATATATATATATATATATATATATATATATATATATATATATATATATATATATATATTACACAATCCAGCGCACTTGCTTATTCACTAAACAATGATTTCAAATCTTAGAGATTGTAATAGTTTTACTTAAAAACACCTCACCTAGGCAAAAAAAATGGAGGGTTTAGTTGCATTATATGATCATATATTGCATAAGCTTGCCACAATGTCAATGTACCCCATTCTTGGCAGGTCCTACTCTAGCAGCCCAATAGGTAGATCCCCAGATGTTGTAAAAATACAACTCCCATGATGCTTTGCATGCCTTTAGAATGAGAAAGCATCATGGACGTTGTAATTGTACTATATCTGGGGATCTACCTATTCTATAGAGAAACATAAAAAAAATGTAAGTTGCAAGAATGGTCAGTTTCCTTTGTACCTGCAATATGAATGACCAAGGGTGAGAAATTGTGATCATCTCTGAGCAGGAATGAGGATGAGAATTGAGATTGCAATAAGAGATGATGTGTTAGAAATATATTTGACAGAAAATACTCTTAATAAAGTAACCCTAATTATGTATTTATGAATGAGAAATGAAATCGCTGGAATTTTGTTTTACATTCTATATTTGTTAGTTTTGTTCTGTTTTGGCTTTGTTAATAAAAAGTCAATATTTGTTCTGTTAGAATTCCAGTCGGACTGCTTATTACTTCAACACATTCCAGCACAGTCAAAATTAATGGTTGGCTTGTCGTCAAGAAAAATGCTGGAAACCATGTTTTTGCCATTCCTGAGATAATGAAAATAATCCATTTCATGTATTTTTCAATGGCCAAATAAACCTTCTCTGAATTGCTTGCTGGGGCTAATGTAATTGTGTGCTGTGGTCAAATCATATTCTTTATCCAAGATGATTTGTTTAGATTACAATCTCAAATTGTAATTGAGAACCCAGAATCTGATGTCATTACGTTGATACAAAAAGACATTTGTTACCATCCCAGTACTGAAAGAAGAGTTCCACAGAAAGCATGCTGTGTTTAGACAATGTGAAATCATGTTTTAAGCACGCAAGACAATCTTTTACTTTTTGTGATATATTTAAAAAGATATATTAAACAGAACAGTTGTGGTAAGATGTTATTTTATCTAAGACAGGGTTTTTTTTTTAAAGTTGGCCTTGATTTAATATTATTGGATAAGCTTTTGAAATGATTTCATATTTTTAATACAATTTTAAAATGATTTTTCTAAATATTAAAATATGTATAAATATATCATATACAAAAGATCAATATCGTAAAAATTATCAAAACATTACAAAATTAAAAAAATTTAATCTGAAAAATAAATATGTAAACTAGTCCTGAATAGAAAACTGCTACATGGATTATTATAAAAAAAAAAAAACTATATATATATATATACAGTATATATATATATATATATATATATATATATATTATAATTATCCATGTAGCAGTTTTCTATTCAGAACTAGTTTAATAAGGCCTTAATTTAATATTGTTACATATGTCATTTTTCAAATAAAAAAATATTTCATTTTGTAATGTTTTGATATTTTTTGCTGTTTGGCAAGGGTATGTATATATAAATATATTTACATTGCATATTAATGATTTTTTAACATGGCCCTTTTCTCTTACAGTCTGTCTAGGAACAAAAAACAAATTCACACTTCTTGGAACAGAGGAAGAACACTACATCAGCCTTAAACGGACATACAGTGGCTGTGAGATTGTGCATGACAATTTGGAAATTACCTACTTAGAAAGCCACCATGATGCCTCCTTCCTAAAGGTACAGTGATTTAGTTAGTTGTGTATAATTTAACTGTGTGTCTTAGTTGAAACATGCCTCCTTCCAAAATCCTTATGAAGAGCAAGAAAACACAATATCTAACATAAGCAAAAATATAGACTAGTGTTGTCCGGAAGTCACAAAAAATATAATTAGCTACTTTTTAATTTTGGAAACTTGGGTATGTGATACTGATTCATATATCTTATCAACCAGGTATTGTGTATTGTTCACTCTTCTAGCTAGGGTGAAATTACTTTTTATTTTGTTGGCACATATCTGTCAGTTTTTTTGAGACCCTTTTAAGGTATGTAACATTAATTAGTACTGTGCATTGGCATCTAGGGAACCAATCAAAATGTTTATCCTTGTAGGACCACCCTTGCATATTTTAACTTCATGGGACTGCCTAAACAACTCATGATATCGACATTTCAGTATTTAAGCTGGGAATTTCCGGTCACATTGACATTTCAAGTTACCATTTATTTAATTATTCCTTTTTAGCATTCGAAAGTTTGTTTGTAAACTTAAGGTTTATAGTTTCATAGGTGACCAAAGGGATGAAAGATTACTAAGGTAATATCATATTATACAATCAATGAGTATCCTTTGTCACGTTTTAAGAATTTAAACTGAGGATCACTCCAAGAACCGTAGTGCCAGGAGTACCTGGTGCGCCCACCTGTAAGTAATCAAACTACTGTAGCAGTTATGGTACTTATAATTGTCCTTTAGATAAATAATGTAGTGGCCTGATATTATCAGATTATATGTCCATAAGTAGCAATTGTAGTGTTACATTTCTATTCACCTACTCCTAATAAAATAATAATAGTATAGATATTGATAATAATACGCTCTGGCCAAAAATGTGTTACTTAATACTGGAAAAATGTATGTATGTTATGTATAGTACCATTGAAACATAGAATGTGACGGCAGATAAGAACCATTCGGCCCATCTAGTCTGCCCAATTTTCTAAATACTTTCATTAGTCCCTGGCCTTATCTTATAGTTAGGATAGCCTTATGCCTATCCCACGCATGCTTAAACTCCTTTACTGTGTTAACCTCTACCACTTCAGCTGGAAGGCTATTCCATGCACTACCCTCTCAGTAAAGTAATACTTCCGGATATTATTTTTAAACCTTTGCCCCTCTAATTTAAGACTATGTCCTCTTGTTGTGGTAGTTTTTCTTCTTTTAAATATAGTCTCCTCCTTTACTGTGTTGATTCCCTTTATGCATTTAAATGTTTCTATCATATCCCCCCTGTCTCATATCACCCCTAAATCCCTTTCCTCAGATGTTGGGGTTAGGACTCTATCAAATATTCTGTACTCTGCCCTTGGGTCTTTACGTCCAAGATGCATTATCTTGCACTTATCCACATTAAATGTCAGTTGCCACAACTCTGACCATTTTTCTAGTTTACCTAAATCATTAGCCATTTGGCTTATCCCTCCTGGAACATCAACCCTGTTACATATCTTAGTATCATCAGCAAAAAGACATACCTTACCATCAAGACCTTCTGCAATATCACTAATAAAAATATTAAAGAGAATGGATCCAAGTACAGATCCCTGAGGTACCCCACTGGTGACAAGCCCAAGCTTCGAATATACTCCATTGACTACAACCATCTGTCACTGTCACTCAGCCACTGCCTTACCCATTCAACAATATTGGAATCCAAACTTAATTATTGCAGTTTATTGATAAGTCTTCTATGTGCAACAGTGTCAAAAGCCTTACTGAAATCTAGGTAAGCAATGTCTACTGCACCACCCTGATCTATAATTTTAGTTACCCAATCAAAATGTATATTCTGACTTGTCTTTATTTATAATTTCAGAGCATAAGAGAAGTGGGGGGTTATGTGATCATCTCTGTCAACGGTGTAAAAAGCATTCCTCTAGAAAATCTCCAGATCATCAGAGGGAACTCTCTCTATAAAAATAAGTTTGCTTTGACCATCGTGTCTAATAGTGCAGGAAATTCCAGCTTGCAGCACCTACCACTGAAAAACTTAACAGGTAAGTCTACAAACAAAATGGCCTGTGTCTGTACTGCCATTTTAACCCCTTAAGTCATGTGTCCTTAAGGGGTTAAGATACATTTTTACACTCAGACTCTGAGATATCACATGGGAAAAAAGCAAGAGAGAATCTTGTCATACCTGGTTCTAGTTCAGCAAGATGTTGAGCACAGAGAGTGAAGAGAAAAAAAAATTACATTTGGTAAATTTTTTTCAATATATTATGGTTGTCCATAATTTATCTTTGCTATCTAAAAATTACCTGAATCCAACAGCCATAATGCATCATGGGTAAGTGAAAAAAACTCTGCAATAACCAGTTTCAGTGGCAATGTTTCCAAACAGCCTGGCAGAATGGCTTCACCAACATTTCCCAAGCTGTCTGCAGACATATAGAACACTCTTATTAGTGTAACTAGTATGGGATGTAATTAAACAAAGCACAAACATATACGCAGTCCTTGAATTCTAATAACTTTAAAAAAGCTGGACATAAGTAAATGTAAAATATTAGTGTTTATGGCCAAAGTACTATCTCAAACGAAAAATAAAATCTATGTACCGAGTCCGAAAATGGATTATTCCTGAGGTATAATTGTTTGCATTATATGTAGTTCAGCAACATTAAATTTCTTTACTAATTTATAGATATATCCCTTCTCAGCCGCTCCGATCTGCCAGTGATGTTCTCTTGTCTTCTGATCGTCCCCGTACTGCTAACTCACACTTACAGCACTTCTCTCTGGCTGGTCCTTTCCTATTGAAAGTTATTCACCACTGCATGCCTAGACGGTCTAAGGTTAAAATCTACTTGCCAGGGCTGCATTTTTACCAGCAGATGGCTAGTTGACAAGTGAAAATTTTGAGTGCTGCCATGAGATTTCTTTTATTATTACAGTTTTGTGATATCTTGATTGGGTCTCACTATGTTTCATCTTGATTCTCACTATTTATCTTCATGAATCCTGATAGAAAATCTATGATATACATCCTGGATTCTAGAGAATTTACATTGCTGTGTATCTGTTCAAATTTTAACAGTGTTATGTTATCATCCAGCCCTATTAAATATAAATATTAATGCTGCATGAATATTTGACTACAATGCATCCAACGTGTCTTTTTACATCTCTGTTATTTATTCATACAGAAATACTTAACGGTGGTGTTAAAGTATCAAAAAATCCAGGTCTCTGCAACCTAAATTCAATCAAATGGGAAGACATTGTGAATACAGAAGTCGCAAATAATGTAATTGCACTTGAAGATAACAACCCTCCCAATTGTAAGTATTCAGAGGAAGTCATTCCTGTATATAGAAAAATATACTAATTGGCTAGAGATTGGTGTATTTGTGGAAATCTTAAATCTCTACAGATACCCTTCCTTCGACTCTGCAATAACGTCTGATAACCTAATGGATGTAGTAAAGTAAAATGCAAAAAAGCAGCAATGTGTGACATGTTCTATGATTACATTTGTTAGTTGAGAAGTGAGTCATGTTGTAAAAGTGCCTTTTTTTTTGTTGTAATAATTCAAACTTGGGGATTTCCACCTTTTTTCATGCAGCTGTTGTTGGATTAAAATTTATAGAATTCTCAGCAAGCCAATAGGATTTATTTATCCACAAAAAGCTGTATGGTCAAAGCTGATCACTCTTACTCAAACTCCAGCTATTTTGACCGATTTTACAAAATACTTTTTGATATTCTAACCAGTTTATTGGTAAGAATATAAAAACCAACACAAACTATTTTATATTTCATCTTTAGGTTGGAAATGTAACCCAGAATGTAAAGGATCGTGCTGGGGGCCTGAACCCGGAGACTGTCAGAAGCGTAAGTTTGTTGTCCATGAATATAAATTGGAATCAACATTGATAGCCTTAACTGGACCGATTATGGTTAATTACAGTACTTAACAATTGTAGCCACTGCAAGCCATAGTTTACCCTCCAGGGGTGAATTTCTACTCACCAAGGCTGAATTTTCCCTTGCCACTGAGTCCTGGTTCACTATATTTCCTTATAAAAAAGTGACCCTAAACCTTACAACAACCCTTTTTAGCCCCTATATGTCCCTATCACTTTCACAATCCCCAACCCTTAACCCCTACACTACCCTGACACTAATAATAACTTAAACTTAAACCTTAACCATAAGTATAAACCTAACAAACAAACCCTAGCCTAAAAATATTGTGTAAGATAATAGATACATGATGGATAGGTTCATGACTGGTTGAGGCATTTTCTGGTTTGTAAATTTAGGAACTATAACTGTGAAATGGGTATCTTTTTTGTCTTTTCTTTTTTTTTTATTTGTTTGCTTTGTGTGTGTGTGTATATATATATATATATAAATAATTCCAGTTTATTCTATGCTGGTTTTCCTTTAATATTTTTTTATTTAATTGTTTTCTATCTAACTCAACCAATATTAGATGTTTTTTTCCATTTAAGGTGTTATGCATACCCAGTTTTGTGTGATTTAATAATTTAATTTTACGTTTCTGACAAATACCTTCTTTATTTCAGTTACAAAAACCATCTGTGCCCAGCAGTGTTCAGGTCGGTGCAGGGGGCCTGTGCCCAGTGACTGCTGTCATAGCCAGTGTGCATCTGGCTGTACAGGACCCAAGGAGAAAGATTGCATGGTAATGTAATGTACATTTTGCATAATCACCTTTAAGCATTACTATGTGAATTGCAAATTCTCACTTGTGTTCTAGATTAAAGATAATATAATTAAAATTACAATCACAGCTCATTCCCTTCTAATAAAAATCCTTTCAAGACCCAAAAGGTACTGGTAACCGATGGTATTAATCCAAATAATTCTATTGCTCCTGAACAGGCTTGCCGTAAATTTCGTGATGGCGAAACATGCAAGGAAAACTGCCCTCAGTTGCTGTTATATAATCCATTATCCTACCAAATGGAAATAAACCCAGATGGAAAATATAGCTTTGGAGCCACCTGTGTGAAAAAATGCCCACGTAAGTTGTTGAAAATACCCAGCTAAGACCTTGATTTAATATTTCTGGATAAACTTTTAAAATGATTTAATATTAGGAAACCTTTTTGTAATTTTTAAAAACTTTTTTCATATATTTATATATTTTTACGTATATTTTAAAAAAAATATTTCAATATTTTGAAAAGAAAATATTTTAAAAATTTGAAAAAATATATGAAATCTTTTGCAAAGCTTGTAAAAAAAAAATTAAATCAAGGCATAAGTTTACTGTTGCATTTAAGTCAACCTTAAATTTTGAGATTTTGATAACGTTGTAATGATGTAAATATTGCTTGGAGAGCTTTCTGATTAGTACACTCAAATCCAGTAATAAGAAAGACATTGACTAATTTGAAAAGAAGGGACGAATATGAGTATTGTACATGCTTCCTATATTTAACTCAATTGTTGAAGGGATTATTTTTCTTTATCCTAAAAAAAAAAATCTCATACTGATTTATTAGCATTTTCGGAATGTTTTGCTCTTTCCACTTTCAGAGTTTATAAATGTTTTATACTAGTACTAGCGGAATCAGCAGGACTACTCCACTGTATTCACTTTTGTTGCAAGCGGTTTAGACATTAATGGCTGTATGTTGAGTTATTGTGAGGGGACAGCAAATTTACACTGTTATACAGGCTGTACACTTACTACTTTTCATTATAGCAGAGTGTCATTTCCTCAGTGTTGTCACATAAAAAGATATAATAAAATATTTACAAAAATGTGACGGGTGCACTCACTTTTGTGAGATACTGTGTGTGTGTATATATATATACACACACACACATTCTGAACC
Source organism: Pelobates fuscus (assembly GCF_036172605.1). NCBI lineage: Eukaryota > Metazoa > Chordata > Amphibia > Anura > Pelobatidae > Pelobates > Pelobates fuscus. The sequence continues at coordinate 274,993,934 of NC_086320.1, read as the reverse complement.
CCAAACCAAGTTTGAGCCTTCTAACTATCTGGTCCTTTGTATTGCAAGGCACCTATCTCGTAAACACCCGTTACCACATGCTTAAATTTACACCTTTATCCATTTGTCAGATGGCTGGTTCAATTTGACTCATAAAGCAAAACAACCAAGCCTTCATACAAAGGACGCACAAGCTGCAATGCTATCAGTGTTTCGATGATGATTTTCCAAAAGCAAACATTATGCATTCGATTTCACAGTAGAAGTGTATACATAATGCAAGGGAACACCTATTACCCTGATGACTACAAGGGGTGATAGAATACACTGTTCCTTATATGAATTCATAGTTCCAATAAAGTTTTATGAATTTTTTCATATTAACAATTTATATTTATAAGTGAGAGCTATAATATTTACTTATAGAAAACCAGCTAGAATTTATTTTTAGGTTAACCACTTAAGGGCCTTGTGACGGTCAATGCAGTGCAGGGCTTTAACGGTACAGTAAAGGGCAGTAAAGGTACCAGGAGGAGTTCAATCCCTGCTGGTACCAAGGACTCCAGGTATATTTTTATACCTTGTGATCCCCTCTGTCAGATAACTCAGATAAGTTATGAGAAGAGCTCAAAGTGAGTGCTGCTCATAAGTATTTAAATATGCTCAGCCACAGAATTACTTTTACTGCCCCCAGCCGGCCATTTAAATAAAAGGGGACTCATTTGGGTTTAAATGTCGCAGTATTGTAATTGTGGAATTGGGATTAGTGGGTGTGGTCTACCCCGGTCTATGCAGGGCCTGCGCTATCCGAGCGCCGGCCCAGCTGTGTTCCATGACGGTCCGGTGGGGGAATCAAAGATCTCCCTCACTGGCCCACAAGTAGTTTATTGCGGCCGCCGGTGGGGGATAGAGGGATGGAGACAGGAGAGGAACCTGGAGGAGCTCTATCTTGCAGCTCCGCTGGGTTCCTCTCGTGATATTCAGAGCGTTGCCATGGCAATGCTCTGGGTCTGTTTTCCTGGCACCATAGGATCCCTTTAAATGAAAATCTGGCCCTGTTTAGACGCCGTGCTGGTGTGGGAGTCATGACTGTGTGGCAGCGCGCACGTAATATCTGTGTGAGAGCGCACAAAGACCTTGCAGCAGTAGGGGGGCATTTTTTTTATTATTTTAAAAGTTTAGCCAAAAATAATAATAATTCATTTGAAAAGCTTACTCCAAAAATATGAAACTGAGATCCTTTTGTGCTAACTCATGACTCTTCTAATCACTTAACTATTTGACACTCTTCAGATGAAGATTCTGGGTAAGACTGTAAACAAATTAAATATATACACGTTTCTTGAAGAAAGCAGTAGTAAACTTATGATCTTTTTACATTTTATGTGGCAAAATAACCCTGTTTTACGGAAACTGATCAGGAACATTTGTGGGATATTATTGCACTCAAACACTTCATATCGTTTTATATTACAGACAATTTTGTAGTGACTGATCATGGCTCATGTGTTCGAACATGTAATCCAGATTCTCATGAAGTAGAGGAAAATGGCGTGCGTATATGTAAAAAGTGTGATGGACCTTGTACTATAGGTAAGCAATTTACAGCATCTGAAAGTGATTTAAAATGTGTTTTGTTCATACATAACATGTATCAATACTACACAATCTGTATGGCTTTGTACTTTGTAAATAAAGCTAGTACAAAGACACAGATCTGCCATCTTGAATACTTGAATTATTTGTAAAAAGTTTCCTTTAAATTCCATACTTTGATAAAACTCATTATGTCACGGGATGTATTTTGCACATAATTTCAGAACAGATCAAGAATCTGGGAATCTGGGAATATATATGGTTAATATATATGTTTAGAGGAGGAGTTGGGGAGGGATCTAGGATGCTTTAGCCTCAAGTTGCATGCATTTTTTTGTAACCTATCAATTAGTAGCAGTTTAATGATTTATAGATGGTGCTAGCGGTGCCCCCTCTTGAGTTGTTGGCCTCTACCTTCTTCTGAATTGTCATGCCCGTTCAAAATTATATGCACCTCGAGTCATCAATAAAGAGGAGAAACTTCAGATATAATCATGACAGAGATGTTTTTTTCTACTATACACTTATTAGGAGTCCTTTCGGGGGCGTGGGTATTCCAGCACAAATGCCTCTGTGAACCAGTCTCCACTGGTAGCAGGGCCGCCATCAGGGGGTGACAACCATAAGCCACACACTTAGGGGCACCCGATGGGCCCTATATCTTCAGGGGCCCAGTCAGCGCTGTGGCCGTTGTATAGCGCGACCGGGCCCCTTTAAAAAAAAAAAAGCAGCCGCAAGTGCTGCTGGTAGGAAGTGGTCACTTCCTGCCAGCACACTCCGCACGGGAGGAGCGCGCGCGCGCCAGTGAAGAGGGAGAGCCAGGCAGTGAAGAGGCAGCCGCGCCGACTCCCATCATCCCCAGCCACCCTCCTGCAAAGAAAAGGTAAGAGACAGGAGGGTGGCTGGAAAATGAGCTCTGTCTGCCTGTATGCATGTATGTGTATGCATGTCTGTATGTCTGTATGCATGTTTGTATGTCTGCCTGTATGCATGTATGTCTATGTCTGTCTGTATGCATGTATGTCTGTCTGTATGCATGTATGTCTGTCTGTCTGTATGCGTGCATGTTTGTGTGTATGTATGTAGGTATGTCTGTCTGACTGTATGCATGCATGTATGTTGTATGTATGTCTATGGATGTATGTATGTATGTCTGTATGCAAGTATGTCTGTCTGTAGGTATGTCTATGCATGTATATATGTATGTCTGTATGTCATTATATATGTATATATGTATGTCTGTAAGTCAGTATGAATGTATGTCTGCATATTATTATGAGCGTATGTCTGTGTGTATATGTATATGGATGTCTGTATGCATGTATGTCTGTATATATGCATGTATGTCAGTCTGAATGTATGTATATATGTATGTCTGTATGCCATTATGAATGTATGTGTGTATGGATGTCAGTGTCTTTATGTCTGTCAGTATGTCTGCATGTATGAATGGATGTGTGTGTGTATGTATGTATGTCGGTGTCTGTATGTATGTGTCTTTATGTCCTCGTGCATGTCTGTCTGTATGTATGTTAGTATGTGTCTGTCTGTCACTATGTATGCCTGTGTGTATGTCCCAGTATGTGTGTGTCAGTATGTATGCCTGTATGCGTGTATGTCCAGGGGCGGACTGAGAACCCTCAGGGCCCCCGGGCAAAATAAATCAAGGGCCCCTTACAGGCCCCACCCATACTCCACAGCAAGCGCCACCCATGTCCCGCCTCCATGCACCGCCTCCAGCCACACCCTACACAATCTTTAGACACAAGGAACAAAAGTGCAATAATCCCTTCAAGGCCCCAGTAGGGACTACAATGGGCCATGGAGGGGGGTCTTTCTAGCAGAGGCTATCTCAGTGTCCTTTAGAGAGTGTGTTAGAAAGAATCCCCTCCAGGCCCTATTGGAGACTACAATGGAGTCTAATAGGCTTGGAAGGGGGTCTTTCTAACAGAGGCCATCTCAGTGTCCCTGCTGGAAACAGTCGCCTCCAGGCCCCAGTAGAGACTACAATTGAGGGCTAATGGGCCATGGAGAGGGGGAGCATTCTAGCAGAGGCTATCTCAGTGTCCTTTAGAGAGTGTGTTAGAAAGAATTTCCTCCAGGTCCCATTAGAGACTACAATGGAGTCTAATGGGGCCTGGAGGGGGGTCTCTCCAACACTCTGGTTCCTATTCACAATATAGCAACACAACATAGCTGATACCTAGGCCAAGTTGGCTCCTCTTACCTTAATTACTGTTGCTGACTGGCAGTCTGTGGGCTTGCTGGAAGGCTGTGGGCTTACTGGCTGCGGCTGGCAGGCTGTGGGCTTGCTGGCAGGCTGTGGGCTTGCTGGCTACTGCCGGCAGGCTGTGGGCTTGCTGGCTGCGGCTGGCAGGCTGTGGGCTTGCTGGCTGCGGCTGGCAGGCTGTGGCTTGCTGGCTGTGGCTTGCTGGCTGGCAGGCTGTGGCTTGCTGGCTGCGGTTGGCAGGCTGTGGGTTTGCTGGCTTTAAGCCTAACTGGTGGCCTGTAGGCTGGCTGGCTGTCTACTGGCCAGCCTGTGGGCTGGCTGGCCTGTGGATTGGCTGGCTTGCTGGCTACTGGGGCACTCGTAGATTATTTAAAGAAATAATCCATGCAAAATAACCACTACTACTCTGTGTAGTCGTTATGGTGCCAGGAGGGCCGGGCCCCCCTCCCAGAGTAAGTAGTCAAACCGTTTAAGAACAGTTTGACAACTTACCTGGGGTCTGCTGGGATATGAGGCTGTAGTAGGGTATAGGAGCAGTGGTGCAATGTGTAAGGGGTGCAGTGTGTGTGAAAGGTTCAGTGTGTGTGAGGGGGTGTAGTGTGTGAATGTGTAGGGTGTGTGGGGCAATGTGTGTACGAGGGGGCTGTGTATGTGTGTGGCAATGTTAGTATGGGGGGCTGTGTGTGTATGGGTGGGCAGTGTATGTGTGTGTGTGTGTGAGGCAATGTGAGTAAATGTGTATGGTGTGTGTGGGGGCAGTGTGTGTGTATGGGGGGCAGTGTGTGAATGTGTATGGTGTGTGGGGGCAGTGTGTTTATGGGGCTAAAGTTCACTCTCACCACTGCGACCACCAGGAATACCTGGTGGTCACAGTGTTGAGAGTGAACTCTAGCCCGTAGCTCCAGGGCTAGAGTTTACTCTCGCAAGAGCCGTAACGTTGCCGTGGTAACCGCGGCAACGATCTGTGCTCGCGCAAGAAGGACCCAGAGGAGCTGCAGGCTGAGCTCCTGGGTCCTCTCTTCCTCCCTCCCCTGCCGGCTGCCCGCACGGTGCCTGCGGACAGGGGAGGGGGCAATTGCCCTCCTCTTACTCCCCCCCCTCTTCTTACCCCCCTCCCCCTCTTCTTACCCCCTTCTTACTCCCACTCTCTTCTTACCCCCTTCTTACTCCCACTCTCCTTACTCTCCCCCTCTTCTTACTACCCCTCCCCCTCTTCTTACTCCCACCTCTTCTTACTCCCCCCTCTTCTTACCCCCTCCCCGCTCTTCTTACCCCCCCTCCCCCCTCTTCTTACTCCCCCTTCCTCTTTTTACTCCCCCCTCCCCTCTTTTTACCCCCTTTACTCCCCCCCTCTCTTCTTACTCCCCCCTCTTCTTACTCTCCCCTCCCCCTCTTCTTACCCCCTTCTTACTCCCCCCTCCCTTCTTACCCCCCTCCCTCTTCTTACCCCCCCTCTTCTTACCCCCCTCCCTTCTTACCCCCCTCCCTCTCTCTTCTTACCCCCTCTCTTCTTACCCCCTCCCTCTCTCTTTTTACCCCCCCTCCCTCTCTCTTTTTACCCCCCTCCCTCTCTCTTTTTACCCCCCTCCCTCTCTCTTTTAACCCCCCTCTCTCTTTTAACCTCCCCTCCCTCTCTCTTTTAACAACCCCCCTCCCTCTTTTAACCCCCCCTCCCTCTCTCTTTTAACCCCCCTCCCTCTCTCTTTTAACCCCCCTCCCTCTTTTAAACCCCCCTCCTCTCTCTTTTAACCCCCCTCCCTCTCTCTTTTAACCCATCTCTTTTAACAACCCCCCCTCTCTCTTTTAACCCCCCTCCCTCTCTCTTTTAACCCCCCCTCTCTCTTTTAACCCCTCCCTCCCTCTCTCTTTTAACCCCCCCTCTCTTTTTTACCCCCCCCTCTCTCTCTTTTACCCCCCCCTCTCTCTTTTACCCCCCCTCTCTCTCTTTTACCCCCCCCTCTCTTTTAACTCCCCCCCTCCCTCCCTCTCTCTTTTTACCCCCTCCCCGTAGCGTGGCCGAGCTGCTCTGCGTCCGCGGTGCCGGCCGGATTGATAGGAAGGTGCACACACACTGAGTGTGCACCTTCCTGTCAGTCCGGCCGGGTACAGGAAACAGAAACTCCTGTTCCACGCGGAACAGGAGTTTCTGTTTCCTGTACCCGGCCGGACTGACAGGAAGGTGCACACTCAGTGTGTGTGCACCTTCCTATCACTCCGGCCGGCACCGCGGACGCAGAGCAGCTCGGCCACGCTACGGGGAGGGGAGGTGAGAAGCTGCAGCCGCCTGAGCGCTCTTAAGAGAGCGCTCAGGCGGCTGCAGCATTTAAAGGGGTGGCCGGGCCCCCTGAGGGCGGGCCCCCCTCCCGGCCGGGCCCTCGGACCATGTCCGAAGTGCCCGACCGGTCAGTCCGCCCCTGTGTATGTCTGTTTCAGTATGTGTGTCTGTTAGTATGTATCTGTGTCCTTTTGTATCAGTGTGTGTGTTTGTGTCTGTGTGTGTATTCCTGTGGGCGGTATTTGGAGGCGGACCCAGTGCAGTGGCGGATTCAGGGGGGGTGAAGCGGGGCAGATCAGAGATCTCTCTCCCCGGTCTGCAGGCACTATGCTGGCAGCCGGCAGGGGGAGGGAGAGAGGACCCGGGAGCTCAGCCTGCAGCTCCTCCGGGTCCTCCTCTTGCGAGCTTGGAGCGTTGCCGGGGTTACCACGGCAACGCTTCAAATCTCGCGAGAGTGAACTCTAGCCCTGGAGCTACGGGCTAGAGTTCACTCTCCCCACTAGAACCACCAATGAATCCCACTGGGACCACCAGGGATCAAGAAATGTCCCCCCTCCTCCCAGTAAAGGTAAGAAGGGAGGGGGGACATAATTAATATTTATTTTAATTAAATAAATGTAAAAAAAAGCATATTATAAAAAAGCCCCCCGTGCCTTATAACACACTCTCACACCCTACACACACATTGCCCCTCCCACACATATACTGCCCCCCCATTCACACACACTGCCCCCCTATTCACACACTGCCCCCCATACACACACTGCCCCCTATACACACATACTGCCCCCCCTACACATACACTGCCCCCCATACACACACACACTGCCCCCCATAGACACACACTGCCCCTATACACATACTGCCCCCATACACACACACTGCTCCCCATACACACACACTGCCCCCCATACACACATACACTGCAACTGTCACACACACATACACTGCCCCCCTAACACACACACTGCACCCCTGACATACACTGCCGCCCTCACTCACACACTGCAACCTTCACACACTGTCCCCCTCACACACACACACACTGCACCCCTCACACATTGCACCACTCACACACACCACTGATCCTATGCCCTATAACAGCCCCATTTCACAGGAGACCTCAGGTAAGTTGTCAAACTGTTCTTAAACGGTTTGACTACTTACTCTGGGAGGGGGTCCCGGCACTGTTGGCACCATAACCACTACACTGAGCTGTAGTGGTTATTGTGTCTGGATTATTTAGTTAAATAATCTACAAGAGCCCCTCCCGAGATCAGGCTCTGGATCCGCCACTGACCCAGGGAGCATATTTGGAGGCGGGCCCCAGGGGCCCTGAGCTGAGTTAGGGGACCCAAAATTTCTGGTGGCGGCCCTGACTGGTAGTAATGCGTCTGAATGAACACCTCCACCATTATCTCATGCATTTTAGTGCTTGCTACTTAAACTCTTGGGTTATATCCATGTGAATATCAGATGTATAGTTTGATAATGTAATTATGTAATAAAAGAGACAATTGTCTCTCAGTTCAAAAAGAAACATTGATTTAAATTGTCCATAGTGACATGTGGGACATGTATTAGATATATATGAGACAACATTTCCAAAAGTGGTCTTGTATATATCAGGAAGGGGCATTGTTCATTTTGTTGTTTTGGCAACATATCATCTTCAGAGAGATCCATTTCAATAGAACATGAAAATAAATGCAACATATATATATATATATATATCTTTTTTCCCTTTTCAGACAAAATTTGTAATGGAACTGGTACTGGTAATTTAAAAAATGTCTTATCGATCAATGCCTCAAATATCGATTATTTTCAAAACTGTACCAAGGTTTATGGAGACCTGACCATTCTGGAATTGGCAGCTAAAGGGTAAGTGGAACAGTTTTCACTGTTTAGTTTGAAATAGTCATCTAATATCTTCTCTTTCAAATTCTTTAGAATTAGTGCAAATGTTCATATATGTATTACATTAACTTGTGTAAAATAGTGCTGTGTAATTTAAACCATAGAAATTTTACGGGGAGGGGGGAGAAAAGAGGCGATACACGGTTATTCATTAAAGTGAGAATTGTTAAGAATTCAAAGTGAATTTCAATTTTAAGGGAAAAATTGGTAGCATAGCTGACTTGAAGAATATATCCAGTTCGGCTATTTTGGTCTTAAAATTTGAATTTACTTTGAATGTACATTGAATTTTGGATAACTTTAATTGAAGTTAAAAACAAAGTTTATTTTTATTAAAATAATTTTGCTAAATATGACTCATAACGTAAGCAAAAATATTAAAACATCTCTAACTTGACTTATTTGAAGACTATGTCTAACATGCATACATTAGTCTTGATTCCGTCCACTATAACTCACTGTGAGTTAAAACCTCATTGTTTTAAAAATTTATATTTCCTTTCCAGTATTTTGTAGGAAATGGAAAACTGTATCTATATTATAGTTACCTATTTTTAAGGTTTTACACTTTAAAATTGGAGACAGGCCAACAACCAACATTCTTCTGGCATCTGATAATGTTTGTTTGTTAACAATTTCCAATTTAATTTTTACACAGCCTACAGTATTGCGAACATTTAATAAAAAAATGGGCTCATATCTAATATATACCCACATTCACGTAGGCAAATGTAACTTTCAAAAATGTCTGAAAATGTCAGCTGTGTTGTTAATTTGGTTATTTTTGTTTTAAATGTAAAATTTTATTTGGATTCACTACTTTTCACATTGTAGTAGCCTTTTGCACAGTGGAAATATACAGTTTTTCTTAATTCACTTGGTTCGGAATTCCAAAATATTTTGAAGAATTTTAGTTTAAAAAAGTCTTGTTTGGAACCAAATATTACAGAGGAAGCCCTATAATGAAGGAAAACAATATAGTGTCCCTTTAACAAAAAACAAACAAACAAACATTTCTCAAAATTACGTTATTTAGTTTATTATTTGGAAAAATTACAGTTTGCAATATAGTTCAGACCGATTCAAATCTCTATGTCCACATTTTAGTAAATAACTCCAGGTAACAAAGCTCTGATTCTTCTTGTGAGTGTTCTTCACTAGCTAGATTGGATATGACTCAATTCTCTTTCTCTTAGGACAACTATATGACAGGTACAAAATACAGCCTTGTAAAAATGTGCCTTTATTCTTTTCCTCCAAACTGCTTTTTTTTTAAATGTTAATTTTTTTTTAATAATGTTTCATATCACCTTTTTATATATTACACTTTATTTAATCGTTTGAATTTCAGTGACCCATTCACCAACACTTCAAGACTGAACCCAGAAAAACTTAGCATCTTTAAAACCATTCGTGAAATAACAGGTTAGTTAAAAAGGTTTATTTTAATGTTGTTTCTTCAGCTATGAACATAGTATGTTATGTGATGCACCAACAGTAAGCTGCCATAAGATGACATGGGGTTAGAAATGTGTGTGTTTGTAGTGATTCACACACTATTATTCATACTAATGAGATTCAATCAACATAAGGCATTGTTTTACTTTCGAAACTGGATATAAATTTTTGACCGGTTGTCTTTTATCTTTATTTTCACATACAGGAGGCTTATAATGCTTTATTATTAATATGTCAAACCCCAGCGGTATATTTTATGCAGTGTGCATTCCGATCATACAGCTATCTCAGAGAGGTCATCATTATATGATAATATTTAATAACATGCTATTTCTGCTTTCTGTCACACACTCTTCATCATCATTGTCTCACTTATGTTATTTTATTTTCATAAAAATGAGAATGCAATGCCAGTGTTACTATGTTTGAGTGTATGTGCTTGACAATGATGTCGTGGCACTGTCAGCATGCCTGTTATCTTTTTTTTACAAAAATGCTTTAACAAGTTGTCTGAAGGTGATTTGTTTGTACTCATCCTACTTAAGCAGTGCATTATTAACCCATTTTTTCACTTAAAAAGTGTTTAAAAAAAAAATATATGGGGGCGGAGCCTGGCTGTGGAGCTGCACAGACGTGCACAGCCCGAGCTCCCGTATATAATCCAGTTTTGCCTGAAAAACCCTGGCTCCTGGGCTACAAAACCGATCGAAAACGCAACACCCAAGCAGGGGATGCAGGGGAGAACAGGATAAGACCACTCTTGCACCGTTACCCCGCTGGGAACTTGGGCAGCACGGATGGGGCCTACCGCAACGACCACAAGCCTGATCAGGAGAAAGGGCGCGGGTGAGGCGGCCGATCACCCACCCCGGAGCTCCTCAAAAGCAAACCTCCAACCTGCGGAGGTCCACCCACGAGCCTTCCTCCCCCTCCCCCCGCCGGTGGGGGTCATCCCGGCACCAGCAGCAGGGCCACCACTGACACCCATGTCCCAGAGACCGCATGCATCGGGGGTCACCAATTTTAAAATGGCGGCCTCCTCAAACCAGCCAGCAAGCATGGGAACAGGAGGAGTGTGGATAAGGGACACCATGGCTAAGCTGGACGAGATCTTTAACGCCTTCTGGGCCAGGATATTGGAAAGAGCACTGACCGAATCTACAGCCAAACGGACTATCCCAGCTTTCACACTCTTGGCACCCTCGATCCCCGGGGGCGAACGCGGAATGAATGCCGCCAGAGGCTCCTCAAAGCGGAACCAACAAAGGAACCGGCAGCGCAAGCACCGACGCAGGGCCTGTCCCACGACAAACACCCGTAACAAAGCCAAGCCGCAACAACCCTGTAGCAGAACAGAAGCTCCCTACCCAGCAGGTCAGCACAAAGTGACCGTCAAACTACAGCTGCACCATCACACCTCAGACACCGAGTACCTCACCACGACTATGCCTCTGCCGCCTCAGGAGACAGTGGCTCTCGGAGACTGCATATCGCAACCAAGAGGGATCGGATGAACAGGCTGGAGATGGAGGACTAGCAGACATGTCTCATTTCTGCCGGACTTTCACCTCACACCATGCCTAGTACCATTAATACTGCTTACTGAATGTTTTCTTATTTTTTTATCTTTTATTATTATTTAATCAGCAATAGTCGCTCTCAATACATTGGTACATCCCCTCTCGAGGAGTTTCCTGTCATAGTGCTTCGCTGTTAATCTCTGTAACCACCCATGCATTCTCTAACTAGTCAATCATAGACAGAGGGACATGTAAATGTAAAAATCAGCGGTGGACCTGATAACCTATCCCTGCAGTTAACAACATGTAACCAATACTTTAAACGTAATACATGTCTAAACTTCAGTGCTTTATTATTCACTCGTTTACCCTAACATGCTAAACTATTGATCACTAATGTTTATTGACCTGTTAACCTCATGTTAATTTAAAAAATATGTGCTGTCTTGACAACTACTACGACTTGAAATTCTATGCAAATTGCCTGCAGATGCTGTCGTAGCTATACACGCTTGATGTGAAATTTTTGCACATGAAAAATAAAGAATTTAAAAAAAAAAAAAATATATATATATATCTTAGTAATGTAAGGGTTTACTTTGCTCATTAAATACCAATACAGACTTCGATAGAGCAAACCCTTAGACATTGACTATGGAGCACCTGTAATATTTGTTTTTTTAAGAAATCTCCAATTTTATTTGGTTTAAATTGATGCACCACTGCTGCTTGTTCATGGTTGTCATTGAGTGTCCCCAGTCTTTTGTTATGTATTTCAATCCACCGATTACAGGACATATTGAACAAGTGAAGCACTGTAAAAAAAAAAATAGTACAATAATAAATAGGCATTTTTCATTGTGTAATTTTGAGGTTCTATGAAATGGCATTAAGGTTTAATTGCAAAGTGTTCTACTACTATATATTAATTATCTGTATTATGTTATTTATTCTTTTACTAGGGTTTTTACACATTCAGTGGTGGCCAACTAATTACACTGATCTGAATTATTTTGAAAACCTTGAAATAATTAGAGGCAGAACTAAGCAACAGTAAGTTTTTTTTACACACACATGCACATGCGCACACGCACAAACGCACACACACACACATATAATATAATAGTATACTAACTTTGTTGTGTTTCAGTGGTAGATATGCCCTTGCGGTGGTCGGACTATCTATAAACTCATTGGGTTTACGGTCTTTAAAAGAAATAAGTGATGGAGATGTTATAATCAAGAACAACAAGAACCTTTGCCATGTTGACACCATCAAGTGGGACAACCTGTTCAGAACAAATCAACAAACAAAAATTATAGATAATAAAGATCCAAAGATATGTGGTATGTTTCCAAATGCATTGTGTCTATTGTAAACAGACATTCTATGTATGGAGAAATCTTCACACCGCATGCATTTAGCATGTCCTTAAACTACATATTAATTCTCAAAATAAGGTTTGTGTGTCAGCTAGACAATTCTAATTGTATTGTGTTTTTACTTGATTTTTGTTGTCATTATATAAATGGAAGAAATGTAAGGATATATGAGATTAAAAGAGAAGAGCACAGGGTATGATGGTGTAAAAATGAAAAGTATAGAAAGGTCTTGTGGAGTAAAAAGTAGGCAGAGGAGAATTGAACAAGTGGAGTGTAATGGACTAGATATTCTAATAAGGTAAACCTAACGTTTGTAAGAAGTAGATTGAAATAAACAAGGAACGATTGGGTTTAGAATTAAATTGAGTTTAGGTAAGGGCTAGAACAAAATGCTTTGCAGGGAATATATATAATAGAGTATAGAAAGAAGAACAGGGATTAGATTATATTAAATACAGTGCAGGTTTGGTTAGAATGGAGAAAATAATGTTGCGATCAAAGCAAGGATAGAGCAGAATAAAATACAGTGCATGGGGAGGCCACAACCGAGTGTATAAATATAGACTTGTAGGATGCAAAGATAAAAGTTAAATATATTACAAAGTGAAGTTAAAGTAGGTGATAAAGAACAGCAGAATAATAAGCAAAAAACAATATGAAACAGTTGCAGGCAGGGATAGTGCGTAGCATGATGGAAAAAAATGGCGAAAAATTAGGTATAAACGTTTTCTTACACTTTTTTTTTATCAAAAGATCCAAACTTTTGAATTAGATATATATTTTTTAGAATATTAATGTTCACTTCTCTTGACTGAAATCCTCTGTTGGCAAACACTGATATGATATCTTATCACTTGTAAATCACTGGGAAAAGATTTTTCATTCTTCTGAAAAAAAAATTCACGATTGAAAATTTTGTTCAGGACCTCGGATGTTTGTCAATGTGCTGGCTCGGTTTTGCAAAAATTCAGTTGTGAAACCAAAAGTCTGCTGAACTAGACACCTTCATGACCCAAGGATTATTCTTGTGGCACAAAGTTATAGTGACCCCTACAGGCAGTTTTTAATTATTTTCCAATTTGCTGCTAGTGCCACCCGCGGGCAAATAGTTAACCCGTAATCCTGAACATAACCGGCCATTGGCTGTTTCAGTTGCTTTGGGATTAGCCTCTATGGTGGGTAGGATTTCATTTTTTTTTATGTCAGAATTGCAGATTGGCCCAAATTCAGCCTATTGTATTTCTGACTAAAACAATTCTCCAAGTCTAATGACTTGCAAAACATATTAATGTCAGTCACTGAGCACATTGAAAAGTGTCCTTTTGGAATATTAGTATGTATTTACAAGGTTTTTATTTTCATTTTGTTTTTTTTTCCCAGCAAATTCAGGAGATATTTGTGACCCTTTATGTTCTGGTGAAGGATGCTGGGGACAAGGGCCTTTTCAGTGTTTCTCCTGTGGCAATTTTACGCGTGAATATGAATGTGTTCCATTCTGTAATCTTTTAACAAGGTAACCATGGTAATTTTTCAAACATATGCCTCGATTTAATATTTTTGTATAAGCTTTTAAAATGTGTAATATTTCATGGGTAAACGTTTTACATTTTTTAATATTTATGAATAGACGTTTCAAAATTATTTAATATTATGAAAAATATTTTAATATTTAAATATTTTTTATATATTGATGTTTTTCTATTTGCCATTTTTTACATATGATATTTTTAATTTTTTCACATTTCTAAAATAACATTTGAAAGGTTTATCCAAAATTATTAAACCACTTGAAAAGCTTATCCAAGAATAATAAACTGAGGCCACATTGAGTAAAAAAAACATATGCCTATAGAATTTAAGTAATTATATATACTGTTTCTGCTTTCTCTAGTTTTGAGCAAGTGTGTAGTTGCAAACATTTAGTTTTCTTTGTAGCCTACTCATTTGGGTGCTCTTGTATCCTCCCAAAGTAATTTTGCTTGGAGTGTTTCATTAATGTTTTTATAATGGCTTTAGGTAACATAGGATATAAACTGTAATAAATATACATTACATTAAAGAAAAGAATACATCACATGCAAAACTAGATGCTTCACTCAACTAGCATAGGTCCATAAATATTTATGGACCTATTATGCACCTATATGACAAATATTTGTTATTTCGGCTTGTACCAGTATAAAAAACAAGTTACAGTTAAATAATGAATATGGGCTTAAAGTGCAGTCTCTCTGCTTTAATTTGATTATAGTGGTATTCACCCAGAATTGCCCACCTATAATCCCTTGCAGTAGTAACATCACTGCAAATTTGAGATTTCTAAGCAAATAGGTAAGAGAAACTAAGCAAATAGGTAAGAGCTTGCTATTGGATAGTTACTGCATGGGCGGTTATCTTTCAGCTGGCAACAAGTTATTTAACCCCAACTGATGCAATGAGTAGCTTCTCATTTCTTAAACAACCATGTCGAAAGACACATCCCGTGGTCGTGGAAAAGATGTTAGCCTGTTTGAGAAGGGTCAAGTCATTGGCATGCATCAGGCAGAGAAAACATCTAAGTAAATTGCAGAAACTACTAAAATTGGGTTAAGAACTGTCCAACGCATTATTTAAAACTGGAAGGATAGTGGGTAACCATCGTCTTTGAGGAAGAAATGTGGTCGGGAAAAATCTGACTGATAGTGATTGGCGATCACTTAAACGTTTGGTGAAATCAAATCGTAGAAAAACAACAGTAGAACTCAGGGCTATGTTTTATAGTGAAAGCAAAAGCATTTCCACACGCACAATGCGAAGGGAACTCAAGGGATTGGGACTGAATAGCTGTGTAACCTTAAGAAAACCACTAATCAGTGAGGCTAAAGGGAAAAAAAGGCTTCAATTTGCTAGGGATAAAGATTGGACTCTGGAGCAATGGAAGAAGGTCATGTGGCATGATGAGTCCAGATTTACCCTGTTGCAGAGTGAGAGAGGCAGATGAAGTGATGCACCCATCATGCCTAGTGCCTATTGTACAAGCCTGAGGGGGGCAGTGCTATGATTTGGGGTATATATGGAATGACCAGGTTATTCCATCAATGGATTTTTTGTTCACTGATGGCATGGGCGTATTCTAAGATGAGCATGCCAGGATTCATCGGGCTCAAATTGTGAAAGAGTGGTTCAGGGAGCATGAGACATAATTTTCACACATAGATTGGGCACCACAGAGTCCAGACCTTAACCCCATTGATAATCTCTGGAATGTGCTAGAGAAGGCTTTGCACAGTGGTCCGACTCTCCCATCATCAATACAAGATCACAAAAAATCATTAAAAAAATCTAAAATAGATACTCAACTTTAAAGGTTTCTGCGTTTGCTGCAAACTGATCTTTCTGAAATGCTCATAAAGGCTGTGTTGGAATATCATTAAAATTTCAATGCAGTCAAAATATATCATTAAACAATGTAGGGACTACTTTGTTTTATGGTAAATCCTCAAATTGTTAAAACAGGACAAAAGAAAAAGCTACCACCGCCAGGTTTTGTCACTTCCCCCAACCATTGCCAATGATGGATGTGTGAATAAGGCATTATTTCACTCATCTCATAATAATATTTATAGAGGCTCTTGTGAACTTGAGGGATCCTCCAGGGACATCAGTGATGTACTCTCTCGGGTTCTTGGCGGATGTACTCTCTCGGGTTCTTGGCACAAGGATCTGAAGATGGCAGCGTCTGTGGGGGACATCACCGGAAAAGTATAACTCACCTCCACTACACCAAGCTGCAATGCCACCAATTTCAAAATACGCAAGGATATCAGAGACTCTTATTTGCTCCCTTAATTTTCAGCGGGAAATGAGCATATCCCATATACTCCTACCATGTGATGGTTTATGAGTCAATGTTTAGTACTTGCCAGCAAGCTAATGCCATACAAGTACTAGACAGTCATAGACCCTACCATGTGGTGGTTTATGAGAGAAAGTTTAGTACTTGCCAGCGAGCTAATGCCATACCTTGGATAATCAGAGGAGGAAGCATATGTGCAGTGAATTGCAAAAAAGCAACAGGAACAGGCAACTTCACTAGTTGTTATCTTAAGGAAAGAAACCAATTACTATTTTGCCTATTAAACCATTAAGCAAATTGAAGTCTCAAATTTATGCGTAAATATGTTTTTTTATTTTTTATTATGATGTTCTATATTAGTCTTAAGGTAATTTTTATCATTTAGGTATTTTTTTCTGCCTTAAAAAAAATCGCAACAAAATCTGCTGAGCTCTATTAAGCCATAAACAAAGTCATTGTGTACAGAATCATGGTGATTTGTCTGATAAGCCCTGACAAAGCTCAAGGTGCCTGCCCCCGAGTCCACCCACTTGCCCACCCCTGAGGGATTGTACTGATTGTGGTGTGTTTATAGCGGATGTAGAATGTGTACTCCCCGCTCCCTGCTTCTTATCTGGCCAGGGAAGGGGGAGATCGCGTGGCATGGACTCTGCAGAGGGGGCCCGCAGCACACTCTCCAGCATTGTCATGGTAACCCATGGCAACGCTCTAATGGCCGCGGGACTCGCAAGATTTAGACAGAGATGTTGCTGGGAAGGTTAGTGAGAGTGTGCTGCGGCCCCCCCACTACAACAAACAGGTAGCCGGGGGCCCGCAAGTACATATATATATATATATATATATATATATAGAGAGAGAGAGAGAGAGAGAGAGAGAGAGAAAACCGCTATATATATATATATATGTGTACTTAGGCAATGTGGGGCCCGGAACTCCCAGAGCAGTCACGGTTGTCATGCCCTGAAAGCGGCCCTGAGCATAATTAATACATAAATATCATAAGCCAATGTGCATTAGTTCTGATAAAAACAAAACACCATAATGTATGGCATGAAGTCATGGATTTGCTGCTTCCTTTGTTCTGTATTATTTTTTTCCAGGTGACTGAAACCTGAAATGTAAAAACAACATTTCTAGTTTTAGCTTCTGGGTTTCTATTGCTAATTAAGAGAAATTGAACAGCTGCATTGCCGTCCTGCGTATGTAACTTGAGAAGAAACAAACATCTCCAAATGATCCACAATATTTCCAGTGACGTTTTCTGAGCTCCTGAAAATGCCCTGTGATATTCATTGGATTACTACTCTGCCCGTTGATATGAGATGTCTATGTGATTGCTCACAAGGCCTCTAAAAGCAATCATTAGGACACTGCAAAAGGAAGATCAAGCCATGATAGAAAACACCCATAAAATTCATTTTGTTAATTGCTTTGAGCCTGACAACATTGTTCAAATATGTAAATTTATCAAAATTGTAGAAACAATTGTAATTTCTGCACAGCATTCTGGGAACATTGTTAATACATGATTTTTCAGAGCTAACTGAGGATTTTTCTAATGATTGTCTCGAGATATGTAGGTGATGTGCCAGAGTAGATTTTAGTTTTAATAAGTTTAGACCAACATAAAGTAGAAGCATTGCTGACTAGGAGGACTTCTCAAGTTTGGCAATTATGGAATCAAATTTTTAATTAAAGGGATACTATAAGTGCCAGGAATACAAAGCTGTATTCCTGGCACTATAGCTCCCTCTGCCTTCCCCCTCCCTCCGCTCCCCCACACCACCAACCAATATGTCTGATAGACAGCCAATGGAGGCATGTTTAGTGCTGCAATGTAAACACAGCAGTTTCTTTGGAATTTCAATTTTTAACATTGCTGCACTAAGTGCAATAGGGACGCTGCACCCAGACCACTTCAATTAGCTGAAGTGGTCTGGGTGGCTATAGTGTCCCTTTAAGTTTGAATTCACTTTGAATTCCTGACAATTCTCACTTTAGCGAATCACTCTGTAAACAATGACTTGTATATGTGAATGTGAAATTATTTCACATTGTTCATTGGGGAGATTTAATAAACTGTGTATGTTGTTTGTAGGGAACCACGAGAATATGAAAGCAAAGGTGTTTGCTATGCTTGTCACTCTGAGTGTATGCCACAGAACAATACCGTCACCTGCACAGGACCAGTAAGTAATCCATTCTTATTCTATAGATTCGGAAATGAATGATTCATATACATATCTGTCAATATTAGGCATCTTTCAAACCTAAAGTTTCCGTGGAAAAGTTCTCGTGGGTATGTTTATAACTACTAAGATATTGTTCCGTTGGTAGAGAATGTTGTATATGTGAATTGATAGACAAAAAAAAAAAAAACACCCTGAATGGCAACTCTACAAAACACTTTCTGGGAATCTCAATGGATAAAGAATTGTACATTGAGATTTACTACATTTTCACATTTCAACATGTTTGTTCTAGCATCAGATACATTTAAATAAGCCACATTAAATTAAAGGCTACAAAGCACATTAATATATAAATGGCCATGTGAAGAGTATTACACATTTTGTATCTTCCTTTCCTCTTTTTTATTTTTATTATATAATAGATTACAAACCTTAATAAATAAAGATTGGCCAAAATCAGCACCACGAGCATTTTCCAATCATGTGTACACAATTGTTTTCAGAATTAAGCCACTCACCTTCGACCACACCACTTGCTTGTGCACTACAAATTTCGGTGCAATTTGATGGCTTTGAATGCAACATGTTAGCAAGTTAAAGAGCAGTACTCATACAGGTGGATATTACACGGATGTAATATGAACTCTTGTGCTCAGCAGCAACCTTATTTAATCCTAGGAAAATATTGATTCAGGTTGCTTATCTAAAATTACAAAGATGCTTCACCTTTAGAGGGCAATGATAAAAATAACCCAGTGGATAGAGAATAATGGATTTTGAGTATTATAAATCATAATCATGATGTGTGAGCAATGGAAAACCACATACAGATATTATGGAAATCCATTAAGTGCTACCACCCCCAGGATTTAAGAGAGATCATAATGAATTCTCGATTGTTTGCAAGCTGTTCCCTTGACTCCCTAATTTAAGTCGTAACTTTACTTTTCTTCACAATACATATTTAAATAATTTAGTAAATCACTTGAAACGGGAAAAAAAACGAAAAGAGAGAAGAAATATAAAAAGCAGTATGACTCTAGGAAAAAAATCTTTTCTTTGAGGGATTGATTTGAAGATGACTAAGATTAACACACTGCAAAGCTGTTTTCCGTTACTCTTATTTTAATTTCAAATATTGTTGCACATCTGGTCCAAATAGCATCACAGACATGCTACAAGGAATATTCTGTGGTAGATCCCATCTTTTTGCCCTTTGTTTGTTTTTAAAGACACTACTGCTATTATAAAAACAGCCATAACAAAATCTGGCCCTTGAGGCCTTTTTCGTTCAGATTCACTTAAATCGTTTTAATCTGTTTTTTATTTGTTTTATTTTGATGTAAAACAAAGAGCGAGAGAGAGAGATTCACTTATCGAGGGTGAAAAATATCTGCTTCCCCAGAGAGTTCTGGGAAAGCAGGCAAAGTAGGTTGATCAATATGTATGAGAATACTACAACTTTGATTCAGTCACGTCCCAGATAAAACATATAATTCAGCTTTTATAAAAAAAAAATTAAAAACATGGATTTCTTTTAGAAAATAAATGTATTATAATTAATGTAAAATGTCTTGGTGTGACAACTTTTTCCCACCATGTTTTTTTTCCTACTGTACCAAATATATTTAATTTTAGTCCGCATGATATGAGTTTTGACAAAATTCTACTCTTTCTATATTTGACTTCTCTTTGCAAAAAAAAAAAAAGAACACAACATTTAACGAATCAATGGTGGGCATGCAGTAATCTGTAAGATTGTTTTTTTCTTTTTTATCCTTTTTTAGCTGTTCATTTAAACTGTTATAATTGGAAATCATACGATTAGAGTCCATCTTGAGACAGAATAACCCATGGAAGCTACGTGGGTTGCCATGGCTGCCATGTTATTTGCCAAGACCAAAAACTTGCACTACTGTCATCAAGTGTGACAAATGAGTTTCAAAACAAAATGATTAGCATAAGATATCCACAAAAATGGCATACCATTTGCCTTTCATATCACATCGAAAGAGTATATTTAAGTTATGGTGTAGATCCACACTGCTTATCATATATATATATATATCTTCCAGTAAATTGATAAGGCACTGACACCCTAACTGGGAAGTATTAAATCAGACCAGTGACTGGAAAGGATTACTTATTGCAACAGATACAACACACAAGTACAGGGCTAGAACGTAATTCTGAAGACAAACATCTGGATATATTTTAAACACCAGATGTCCCAAGTATTATCTACACCACAGCCTGTTGGACCACAGTCAACAAAATTAACCTGTGCTGTGCTGACAAATAGAAGAAGCTACAATCTTAATACCATGATTACATTTTACATTCACAAAGTGATTTTTAGCATCCATTGGTACATGTTGTTACTCCATAACCGATAATATTGGTACAATAAATATTCTTATAGACTGGTATAGTCTACAAGAATATTGATTTGACCACTTTTAACATCTGCTCACTTTAAAAATGAACCGTAATGTCTTCATGTTGACACAGTGCATATGTGATTTGTTGTATGTAATGACTGGTAATATTGCATAAATATGACTTCTTAATGATCATGGTTTACCACAATATGGTTAAATGACACAAACGGGACTCAGATCTCTAGCATGTATACGTCCCTTCTACAACCCCAATGTCAATCTTAATAAAGGTACAGTTGCTAAAGCATAGGTCTGCATGCTCCAGCAGCACAGCTGAGTTCACAATGAGTTCAGCTGATGTTACTTTTTTTGTCATTTACATCTAATTAAAATTATGTACACACACATATGCCTATGATGGATGATGGATGGATGGATATATGGATGGATGCAGGCAGGGGCGTATTAGCCGCGAGGCAAACAAGGCATTTGCCTTGGGCGGCATTTTCCAGGGGGCGGCAAAAAACGCCGCCCCCAAATGCCCAAGGCAAATGTCTTGTTAGCCTTGCGGCTAACAGACATGCTGGGCTGGTTGCTGGTTGCTGGGCGGCCGGCGAAGGAGCTCTTCCCCTGAGCTCTCTGCTCAGCTCCCTCGCGCGCCGCCCGCAGAGTGAGACTGGGAGCTGAGCAGAGAGCTCAGGGGAAGAGCTCCCTCGCCGGCCGCCCAGCCTGCCCGCCAGTGCCGCCCTGCAGCCACTGGACCACCAGGGAATGGGAGAACCCCCCCACCCCCAGCATTCCCAAAGGTAAGGGGGGGGGAGTAAATTAAAAAAAAAATGTTAATGTGAGTGTGTGTGTGTCTCTGACTGTGTGTGTCTGTTAGTGTGTGTGTGTGTGTGTGTGTGTGTCTCTGACTGTGTGTGTCTCTGACTGTGTGTGTCTGTTAGTGTGTGTGTGTGTGTCTGTTAGTGTGTGTGTGTGTCAGTGTGTGTGTCTGTTAGTGTGTGTTAGTGTGTGTGTGTGTGTGTCAGTGTGTGTGTGTCTTTTAGTGTGTGTGTGTCTGTCTGACTGTGTGTGTCTGTTAGTGTGTGTGTGTCTGTCTGACTGTGTGTGTCTGACTGTGTGTGTCCGACTGTGTGTGTCCGACAGTGTGTGTCTGTTAGTGTGTGTGTCTTAGTGTGTGTGTGTCCGACTGTGTGTGTTTGTTAGTGTGTGTGTCTCACTGTGTGTGTTTGTTAGTGTGTGTGTCTCACTGTGTGTGTCTGTTAGTGTGTGTGTGTCCGACTGTGTGTGTTTGTTAGTGTGTGTCCGACAGTGTGTGTCTGTTAGTGTGTGTGTGTGTGTGTGTGTCCGACTGTGTGTGTTTGTTAGTGTGTGTGTGTCCGACTGTGTGTGTTTGTTAGTGTGTGTGTGTCCGACTGTGTGTGTTTGTTAGTGTGTGTGTGTACGACTGTGTGTGTTTGTTAGTGTGTGTGTGTCTGACTGTGTGTGTCTGTTAGCTAGTGTATGCGTATCTGTCAGTGAATGTGTGTGTATTTAGAAGGTGGGGCAGGGGGGAAGGGTTGGGTGGGGGTGGCGCGCGCGCGCGGGGGGGGGTCTGAGTTTTGTCCTGCCTAGGGCAGCACAAAACCAAGATACACCACTGGATGCAGGGCCGATGCAAGGATTTTTAGCTACACAGGAGAAGAGGCATATTTACTCCCTCTTCAAAGTTCACACTCTTCACCCCTTCCTCTCCACTCTCCACTATGGGATTTATAAGGAATTAGCTTTTGTTAACTTCTTTGCACTAGACTATAGGCCAGAGGTAGGCAACCTTCGTCCCCACAAATGTTTGGACTACATCTCTCATGATGTTCTGCCAGTATTATGGCTCTAAGAGCATTATGGCAGATGTAGTCCACAATACCTAGTGTGCCGAAGGTTGCCTACCCTTGCAGTAGGCTATTTTTCAGTTTCATAGGTTAACGGCAGCTGGTAATGAGGAGCGACAGGACTGGAGGCCACTCAGTATAGGAAGCAGCTCCCAAAGAGAATAATGGGAGCCATTAGCCACTACTTAGTATCTGTCTCGTAACTCCTTGTCGCTAATTGGCAGCTGGCAGGTACTCGGTACAAATACAGACAGATATACTTAAAGGACCACTCTAGGCACCCAGACCACTTCAGCTTAATGAAGTGGTCTGGGTGCCAGGTCCAGCTAGGGTTAACTAATTGTTTTATAAACATAGCAGTTTCAGAGAAACTGCTATGTTTATCAATTCGTTAAGCCTTCCCCCTAATCCTCTAGTGGCTGTCTCACTGACAGCCGCTAGAGGCGCTTGCGTGATTCTCACTGTGAAAATCACAGTGAGAGCACGCAAGCGTCCATAGGAAAGCATTATGAATGCTTTCCTATGTGACCGGCTGAATGCGCTCGCAGCTCTTGCCGCGCGTGCGCATTCAGCCGACGGGGAGGAACGGAGGCGGAGAGGAGGAGGAGAGCTCCCCGCCCAGCGCTGGAAAAAGGTAAGTTTTACCCCTTTTCCCCTTTCCAGAGCCGGGCGGGAGGGGGTCCCTGAGGGTGGGGGCACCCTCAGGGCACTCTAGTGTCAGGAAAACGAGTATGCTTTCCTGGCACTAGAGTGGTCCTTTAAGGAGTAGCAGCTGCTGGTAGAAATTAGAGACAAGATTGCAAATGAGTGTTTTGAGTCTCATGATGTTGCACCCTCCCACTACTGCGGGCTATGTTGCATTATGGTAGAGCCAAGCATAGAGAGATGGATGGATAGTATCTAGTAATATTTTTATGGAGGAGAAGTAGATTGCAGGATTATCAGCAGGGTTTCAGATAGCATACAAACCACGAACAAAGTTTTGTTACTACCCTTCCCTAAACATATGAACCTTTGCAGAATTTGTTGACAGCCTAGAAATAAATAACAATAAAAATTATACTAAATAATATTTCGAAACAGCTAGCTTTTAGGACTTACTCCCTTTGCCAAGATCAACTCACTTTGTGAAATTGTTAGGATTAATAAAACAAGAAACTCCCGAAAGCTTTTCATTCCAATATACTGTTAGTTAAATATAAACATTCATTATATTCCAATACTGTATTCTTTTAAAACTTTGCATAATCAGCCAGGAACTCTCAGTACTAGTGCACACAATAGAATAATATCTATATAATTTAAAGATAAAATAGGAATAAAATGCAGTGCAGTATTCTCAGCACATTATTCAAACAGTATTTCATATGTAAACATGAATTTGTTCTGAAACTCCGTGCATAACTTTAACTAAGAGAAAGGTCATTTACAAAGCGTCTGGGCTTACAATTTATTTCGGCAACAGCTGGAGAACTGGAAGTTGCATAGACACAGCTCCCATAATATTGTATCAGGAAACAGTGTATTGCTAAACAAAATGCAGTTACAGTTGTTTGTTTGTTTTTTTTTTTTTAAAGGGGAGCTGTTGCTTTACAAACATTTTCACATTAGATTTACTTATCCCAATATTTAACCCCTTAAGGACCAAACTTCTGGAATAAAAGGGAATCATGACGTGTCAGACATGTCCTGTGTCCTTAAGGGGTTAAAGGGACACTATAGTCACCTGAACAACTTTAGCGTAATGAAGCAGTTTTCGTGTATAGAACATGCCCCTGCAGCCTCACTGCTCAATCCTCTGCCATTTAGGAGTTAAATCCCTTTGTTTATGAACCCTAGTCACACCTCTCTTCATGTGACTTGAACAGCCTTCCATAAACACTTCCTGTAAAGAGAGCCCTATTTAGGCTTTCTTTATTGCAAGTTCTGTTTAATTAAGATTTTCTTATCCCCTGCTATGTTAATAGCTTGCTAGACCCTGCAAGAGCCTCCTGTATGTGATTAAAGTTCAATTTAGAGATTGAGATACAATTATTTAAGGTAAATTACATCTGTTTGAAAGTGAAACCATTTTTTTCTTCATGCAGGCTCTGTCAATCATAGCCAGGGGAGGTGTGGCTAGGGCTGCATAAACAGAAACAAAGTGATTGAACTCCTAAATGACAGTGAATTGAGCAGTGAAATTGCATGGGGAATGATCTATACACTAAAACTGCTTTATTTAGCTAAAGTAATTTAGGTGACTATAGTGTTCCTTTAAGGGATAGGTTATTGTGAATGAAAATTAAAAATGAAACGTTTTTTATTCACACCTCTTTATTTTGCCAATAGGTGGCAGAAAGTAATGCGTTTACTTTTTTATATACATTTAAATAAAAAGGGAACATCCCATGAAAAAGGTATTTGTAAGTGATTTTTGATGTTTTATTCAGGGCTATAAAGTCTAGAGAAGTGAGAGTTACTCTTTAACATTCAGTACAACATAAGGCCACTGGTATTGTTTCATTGGTTACATTTGTTTAATGCGGTTATGTGTGTAATGTAAAGCACCTTTTTATTAGTACTAGATATCTTTCTTTATTGAATTAGTTAGACTATATTGGGATAGTCTGAGTATGTATAAATATTATTAGTGAAAGTCGTGGCCCATTTTTTCCACTCTCCCTACCTAGTCCTAATCTTGCCAACGTGTCTCTTTTTTCCCCCAGTGGAAAGGTCATAAAAAACTAATGAGTTTACCCTTTAAATGCTTGCTACTGCAAGTGTTATTAGGAAATATGCTTGGAAATTCAAAGGAACACTCCAGGCAACATAACAACGTCATCTAAATGAAGATATTATGGTGCCGGAGGCCCCCAGACGCACATTTACCACAAGTGGTTAAACCGTTCTCAAATGGTTTAACCG
The DNA here is from genome assembly GCF_036172605.1 of Pelobates fuscus. Classification (NCBI taxonomy): domain Eukaryota; kingdom Metazoa; phylum Chordata; class Amphibia; order Anura; family Pelobatidae; genus Pelobates; species Pelobates fuscus. The sequence goes on along the minus strand of NC_086320.1, from coordinate 274,968,384 downwards.
CAAAGTGAACATCTAGGACCGATCTCAACTCCTCCCAGGCGACAGTTTTCAGGGATGCCGCTGATTGGCTGAAAGCGGTCAGCTGATGCTCTCAGCCAATTAGTGACTCCCAATTCGTAAAACTAACTTGGAAACGTACTGTGTTGCGATAGGGGGTCCCAAACAAATTCTTGCACCTGGGCTCCCTCTACATTAGTTCTGCCACCGGTCTCAAAAACTACATTGGTACATTGTGCAAATACATTATATTTTAAAAATAAATTCCATCTTCCTAATGTTATTAGAAATGTAACCAACATTCATCTTAACAAACAGAGGCAGAACTGTGCCCTCACCTGACACATTCCTAAATTGATTTTTTTTTTTTGCAGGGTCCAGATACCTGTACGAAATGTGCCCATTATAATGATGGTCCATACTGTGTGCGAACCTGTCCAGCTGGTATCCCTGGAGAAAATGATACATTGATCTGGAAATATGCTGATGAAGCAGGTGTATGCCAGCTGTGCCACTCTGAATGCAAAATGGGGTAAGTGCTATTAGCATCACACTTGTGTATTATTTATTCATTGTAAAGTAGGTTTAATTCAGTAAAGTACCTTAACCAACTGATTTTGGTTTATGGTGACTTTTACCATAGCAAAGCATGGGAAAAAATGATGGTTGATTTTTGGAGCCAAACTCTACCTAGAAGACATGACCATAGCAAACCTAATGTGGCTTATTCAAGTTGTCATTCAGTTAGGGCAGGATCTTTATAAAGAGTTAATTAGTAAACTTGAGTTAACGATTTATTGGCATGTCAAATTGTGTTACACTTGGAATTTGACCCAGTCTCAGTACCTACTCTGGATAATGATTGGACACAACCACTGGCCAATCATCTCTTATCCTGGAGTCTAGACCACATGACCTCTGTGTGTGTCTAAGCACATTTTCTACTACATTCTGGTAAATGTGTCCCAGTATATAGCTGCAATAACCACACTATATTGAGTAAGTATCATCTCCGGTGTAACATGTAATAACTCAGGATTAAGGTGAGCAGATTGCCTTAATATCCTTGCCACTGCTATATTTCTCTTGTGTTCCTCTATCCAGGACATCCCCTGCTAGTTTTCTCTTGGCAGTATTGATGTGGGCGAATATGATGACAGTTACCAAGAAATGACATTTATAGAGAAAAATAATACTCTCAATCAAAGGCTTACAAATCAAGATTATCAATGAAACAATAAATCTGTAACTTTACCATGCTGAGCAAAACAGATTAAAAGCTCAAAACAGAACTGACGTTCTTTGGTTTTATTTGCAATTTGGCATTCGCACTTCCTCAAATTTACTGATAGCGGTTTGTCATATCAGTACTTGGCATTACCTATTCATTAATCAGGAAGTGAAAGAATACTTGGAATAGATTTTTTTGGGTCATGACATTTTTATTCAGAATTGCAGTCCTGGAAAAGTGATGCGGCTGTATTAGTTGATAGCATGACCATGACCTACACTGATTTTCAGTGGTAAAATGGTATGAGAAAGCAGATGTTGATTATGTCTAACATGTGTTATCTTGCACAGGATGTTTTCAAGAATTGATATTAGATCCACCAAACACAGTATCTAGGAATGTAAAGGGTCATTAACGTCTATGTTTAATTCCTGGAAGCTAAGGACACATCTCTCATCAGGCGGTTGCTATTTGAGATTGCTAGTGTCAAGTCAGACAAGTCAACCTCTGTCCTAGTAGTTATTGTTCTGTTGTTTCCACAGTTTAGACAACCAGATTGCCTTTTAGATTTCTGCGTTGTTTTTTTCCCTATAGTGTCCTATTTTTGAGAAGATAAGTACATAAATATATTATTCAAACGCATAATTGTACTTTTGCACTTGTTCCACAGCACTTTACAAATAGGCAGCCTTCATTAACTGATTTGCTTTTTGGTTCGACATGTACACCATTAAAGTGGCACTGTCGTGCCGTACTTACCTTTATCCTATTGCTTCCTCCTCTCTTCCTCTGTCAGAATCTGTTCTTATTTTCTTTACTCTTGATCTAGTTTTCTATAAACATAAGAAAAAGTAGAGACTACTTTGTCTTATGTATTTTTCCTACACTTGACTTTCTTTGACAAAAGGAGGAGCTTACGTCAGCTCCATTTCCCATGTCAGAGACACAGGAACTTTATATACAGTATCTCACAAAAGTGAGTACACCCCTCACATTTTTGTAAATATTTTATTATATCTTTTCATGTGACAACACTGAAGAAATGTCACTCCATGTAAAGTAGTAAGTGTACAGCCTGTGTAACAGTGTAAATGTGCTGCCCCCTCAAAATAACAACACACAGCCATTAATGTGTAAACCGTTGGCAACAAGTGAGTACACCCCTAAGTGGAAATGTCCAAATTGGGCCCAATTAGCCATTTTTTCCTCCCCGGTGTCATGTGACTCGTTAGTGTTACAAGGTCTTAGGTGTGAATGGGGAGCAGGTGTGTTAAATTTGGTGTTATCGCTCTCGCACTCTCTCATACTGGTCACTGGAAGTTTAACATGGCACCTTATGGCAAAGAACTCTCTGGAGTTCTCTGGAGGATATGAAAAAAAAAATCGTTGCTCCACATAAAGATGGCGTAGGCTATAATAAGAATGCAAAGACCCTAAAACTGAGTTCAGCATGGTGGGCAAGACCATACAGCGGTTTCACAGGACAGGTTCCACTCAGAACAGGCCTCGCCATGGTCGACCAAAGAAGTTGAGTGCACGTGCACGTTATACAGGCTGTACACTTACTACTTTACATTGTAGCAGAGTGTAATTTCTTCAGTGTTGTCACATGAAAAGATATGATAAAATATTTACAAAAATGTGAGGGGTGTACTCACTTTTGTGAGATATTGTAACTGTTCTTGCAGCATTCTGTGTTTGACATACACGTCAGTTCCCCATAAAAAGTATCATTTTACTGTACATTATATTTAATTAACTTTTGTTACTACGTTTACATAGTCAATCCAACAGTTTATCTCTGTCTTATCAGTGAAATACACCAAATTAGCTAGTCGTTAGGGATTTGCATAATTATACCTCCTCGTTTAAGTTATCCCTCCTCTTCTGAGCAAGTTGACAGCTCTGGTAGCGATGAGAAAGGAACTCTGTTCAGAATAGGGAAGTACGTTATTTATGCTGAACTAAGCTCATCTAATATAAGATAGATCCTATAATTTAAATCCCAGAGCGCAAAAACATGTGCAGTGTCTGAAAAACAAAAAAGCAGAAGTTTGGGGTAAATTTGATCATGCATTTAACTATATCAGAATTGTGTTAAAAAGCACATATGAAGTTATTTATAAAAGTCGGTATTTGTCATAACAAATTCAGAGAAAATGTTTCTGGATGGCATGCGGCACTTGCTCTTAATTTATGTCTTTATTAATATTAAAAATGACCACACTTTGTAATGGTGAATGCAGTCAATGATACATCTTTGAGGCAATATAGAATAGTAATGATTCCTTCTGGTAATGTGTGGAGTCTGGGAACATTAACTATGTCATGTGGCTCAACAAACATAATAATAATAAGAACAAGAATTTGGCAATAACTATAAATCTGATAAACCAAAGAAGACCATATTATAATTTGTTCCATTGTCCTAAGTGGTATGTTTTCTTAAAAAAGAAAATTATATTTGATCACTATATTTCTGTTAGTGTTCATAACAAATATGTTTGTCGTAGTAGAAACCTAACTTACTTTAATAAATATTATACATTTTCAGTCCCTATAGTGTACCTTGTACTTTAATAAATAGAGCTTATATATTTTCACATACTGGTATATCAGTATGCATTTTAATTATTATAGTGTTATCTCAGCTATAAATCCTAAATTAGTAAAAGGATTATTGTACCTTTCACTGGAATTTACAAAGTAATATGAAGTACGATATTAGCTTTTCTGATGCGGGACAACACTGCCACCTGCTGGCTACTTGCCTAACTAGTGCTTTATCAGAGTAAATGCTTTCTGTGTCATCAAATCACTTATCGCATAGTATGTCATTCTCATTTTAAATAGCTGAGTATAGCTTATTAAACTAACCAACTGCACTCCGGGCCATCGTGTACCTTTTCTGTATGCTTAAGATTTGTGTTCTGGTATACTCAATGCTTGTTTCAGGACAACGCCTGGATTGAGATGCCCAACTTTTGTTCACCATGATATTGTGGACGCTATTCAACACGTTTTTCCTATTGGTTATTATTAGATATGATGACTGGATGTTGATTTATTAATTTTTAAAAAAAAGCAAACACATCTAATTGCTGTTTACTTTTGTTTCAACAGATGCAAAGGGCCAGGAATTGCAGGTTGTCCAGCTCCTGGGTAAGTAATCCTAACATTTGAGGTCTAGTCATTGTAAAGAAAAAAAATAAATAAAACACTTTAAAGTGGTTCTGTCACCTTAAAATTACCTTGTTAACACGTTTTTGTTTCCTCTTCCAATTTCAGAAGCTGTTCTTCTTTTCTTCATTTCTGATCTATTTTCTTTAAAACACTCATTTATCCTTTTTTTCCCATTTCACAATCTTGACAAGCTCCAATTCTTTTGTTAAGTTTGTCAAGCTAACAAAGCAAATGAAGCTTGCCTTAAACTCCCTCCTTGTCAAGATCGTCATGTGTAGGAAAAGCACAAAAAAGCAAGAAAAAGTAGTCCCTATTTTGTCTTATGTTTTAAAGAGAGAAAGAGAAATCAGAAACTTTTCTGAAAGAGGAAAGAATAGAAGTAAGGAAAGTCTGAGGTTACAGAGCCACTTTAAATACCAAACTAATTTCAGTATATGAAAAACTAAAAAGGACATTACGTGATCTTAAATGTAACTTAATGAGTAATGTTAATGAGTTGTGGTATATGTTAATGACTTGTGGTATATGCAGCAAATAAAAATAAAAATGTGTTTTAGTTACCAGGTTGTATTACAAGCTTGATCATTGTCCTTGTGAAGCTTTTTGAGGGAAGCTCAACATTATTTATTGCATGTTATACAGTTGGATCTTTATTGGTTTCTTCAAGCTAATAAACTTTCTAGAACTTTTTAATGTGTTCTTTATAAGCTGAACAGCATTAATTATGAATCATTGCAATGCTTCACAAAACACATATCAAGCAACAATAACGAACCTGGTTTTAGGTATAAGCCAATTCTGTTCAAGTGATGATATGTATAAAGCCTAAAAAACTACTAGTGGTTCTATTGTGTCTGGGTTAAGAAATATCAGGATGTATTTCCCAAATAATTCATAATAAATTCATTACGTAATAGTTTAGGACATTTCACAGAGTACATTTAAGCATGCTTATTTTGTATTTAAAGGAAGATCGAAACATGTACCATTATTATAACAATCATGAAATTAAGCCATGAAAAGGCTTAACAGTTATTAATAAATAATAATTTCCAGTATGGTTAATACATTTTGTGCGTTTCTCTCAACAATGCCATGCTGTACATTACTTGAGAAACACAAGTGTAGTGTTTCGAAAGCTTAGTAAAAAGCACTATGTAGATTTGTAAATTGTTTTGGACCCATAAACATTGGGATCTATCTTCATTTGGTTTGTTGTTCTTTGTTAAAGGTTTATAATTTAAGTTTGATCCTTTTCAAGATTCAATATTTCCAATGTTTCCATTTCTTTCTAGATTATATTGGTGGATATGTGCTATATTAAGAGGGACGTGTTTAAAGTTTTAAACTGAATGTGTTCTCAGGTTACACGTTACTTTTTTCAAGGTTATTTACTACAGTAGGAATTGTTGAATTCGAAGTAAATTTAAAATTTAGAGACAAAACATCCTGAATAACAAAAATTCTCCAAGTAAACTATGTCTTTAGTTTGGCTATATTGGCCTAAATGTTTAAATTCATATTTGTATTCATTACAGCTGACACTTTAGTGAATAACCACTTCAATCTAGTACTCCAAGGGACAATGTAAGAAGGACAATATAACAGATCATAGCACTGTCAGCATATTATGCACAGGTGTTGGAATATTGAATGTTTTCTAGAATTTGAAAATTCAAGTTCCACATCTAAAGATATCGAATTAACCCTTAATATAGATATATGAATAGATCTTACAATGTATCTAATAGATCAATATCAGATACATTTAAAACATCTTGTTTTGTTATCTTTAGCACTATTACTATGAAGATGCTTTCTATTATGAATGCTATGGTTTCCTACTCAGTTTATCAAAAATCTGTGGCTCGGGATATTTTAGTTCTTAAAGCACCAAGTTGAAAAAAAAAAAAGCAAAATAAAACATCTAAACCATATTTTTCCTGCAGTGAGTGGAAGACATTTATTATAGCAATCATATTATTGTTATTATTATATAGGTCGAGAGTTGCATCCATTGCCGCTGGTGTTGTTGGAGGGATCCTTGGAGTACTTGTCGTTGGACTAGTTGCCTTCTTCTTCATTCGGAGAAATCGTATCCATAGAAAACGCACCCTACGCAGGTTACTTCAGGAGAGAGAGGTAATTTTTTTTAGATATTTGTATTTCTATTTTTTACAAATTCTTTATTTTTGTCATGCTTAGAGATCCTTGCAATTCCACAACAGCATGTACAAGTGCAATCGAAAACAAGTATACAAACAGCATGCCGTACATGGATACTACACATAAAAATTTAGAAGTGTAAAGTTGTGTGGCACATCAGTGGTACAGCACCATTTTATGATAAAATAGTAAGATCAGGCTAGGCAACATGTCTGAAAATATGACAATGACAGTGTCAGAACATCAAACATGAGACATGGTGAGTGCTAAGTACTTAGTAATGCTTGAGGACATGCTAGGTCAAGGTACAGGTAAGTAGAGCACTGGCACCAGAGATAGCACTATACTTAGTTAAAGTAAAAGGAATAAAGAAAGCAAGGAGATAATAAGAATAAGTCAAAGACCATAAAAGTGTGAGCAAACGGTTTCAGCCAACATCTAATGATGGTAAGCCAGGTTCGTCTCCCATATGCGGCAAGCCAGTTGTGCGAGCAGGTAATTCCACGTCAGCCTATTCTCAGCAGTGGAAAGCATGAAATGTGACTGCGTGTGTCATGGAAGGGGACAACGGCGCAGTTCTGGTTTTATTACTTTATGCATACTTCATGCTTGCATTCTTTACAGTTTACACTATAGTTTATTTGAAAGTGTGTGTCCCTACTTCCTCACACAAATGTTGGTAAAGGGTCACTAGTTGAAGCAGAAAAGCAGCATATATTTACATGAAATGAAGTTTAAATAACAAGAGATTTGATCAGTCCAAATTACCTTCTAAACCTGGCCAATAACTTTGCAGTCGTTCCCTCTTACCTTCTACCTCGGGTGAGGCAGATGAGAAGTTCATAGACCTAAATCTAGGGATATCTTACAAAATATCTCACACAGACTCTGAAGAGTTAGAAGAGAGACAAGAAAAAAATATTTCACTGTTTAATTACATATTTGTTATTTTCTATTCATAGCTTGTTGAACCTGTAACGCCCAGTGGTGAAGCTCCTAACCAGGCACTTCTTAGAATCCTGAAAGAGACTGAGTTTAAGAAGATAAAGGTTCTTGGGTCTGGAGCATTTGGCACAGTTTATCAGGTAAGAGTCAAAATAAAGCATTGCCATTTAGTACAATCAAAGACTGTGTATTCTTGAATTAATTCTAAATGTATTCAAAAAGTGGTTTTCAAAAGTCACCTGTGCTAAATATGGTAGTTTAGGTATTTCAACACCAAATTATTAGACTTCATGTTATACACACAAACACCACAATCTACTGAAACAATAAACTATACACTAAAATGTTTGTTGTACTTATGTTCACATAAATATTGTAATTACAGAGAAATATAGTCTAATAATAAAGAGTGGAAATGCGTCTATGCAGAAAACCTCCAGTGGACTGCTCAAAATTATGTTAAAGGGACACTATAGTCACCTGAACAACTTTAGCTTAATGAAGCAGTTTTGGTGTATAGAACATGCCCCTGTAGCCTCACTGCTCAATCCTCTGCCATTTAGGAGTTAAATCCCTTTGTTTATGAACCCTAGTCACACCTCCCTGCATGTGACTTGCACAGCCTTCCAGAAACACTTCCTGTAAAGAGAGCCCTATTCAGGCTTTCTTTATTGCAAGTTCTGTTTAATTAAGATTTTCTTATCCCCTGCTATGTTAATAGCTTGCTAGACTCTGCAAGAGCCTCATGTATGTGATTAAAGTTCAATTTAGAGATTGAGATACAATTATTTAAGGTAAATTACATCTGTTTAAAAGTGAAACCAGTTTTTTTTCATGCAGGCTCTGTCAATCATAGCCAGGGGAGGTGTGGCTAGGGCTGCATAAACAGAAACAAAGTGATTTAACTCCTAAATGACAGTGAATTGAGCAGTGAAATTGCAGGGGGATGATCTCTACACTAAAACTGCTTTATTTAGCTAAAGTAATTTAGGTGACTATAGTGTTCCTTTAACTGTATGATTTATTGTTATATATAAAGAATATGCAACAAAGGAGTATACATTTTAAATACATTTTCATTAAGAATGTCAGGTGTTTCCAGATAAATTTGGCAGTTATAGAACAAGGTACATATAAACAGTAATCAAGGACACTGAGGAGTAAACATTTAAAAATAAAAATTTATGACTTAATTGTGCATAACATTATATACAAATGCATAAGTGTACATAGAAAAATATATTGTACAATTCAAGTAAATTAAAAAAATATTGACCTTGCTATTTATTTAGTTCATTGTAGTTAGTCACAATTTAAAAATAGCATGTTTATGAGTGGTTCACACTTATTCAATTTTTATAATTCTTCAGAGATTACGTGTAAGGTGGTGTATATGCAAGAGCATCAGATAACCTAGAAGAATTAAGACAAACAAAGTGATCTTTGTTCTTCTGACAAGCTCATCAAGCTTTTGCTTTGTTGTAGGCTGTCAGTTACCAATAGGTTATGAATAAGAGTTCTATAATAAGATCATCGTGGATTTAGAAGAACCAATACCTTAATTAGAACGCAAAAACAAGATTATGGGGATTGTCGGGGATAGAACCATACTGTAGCTGAGACCGCAAGTTTATAAAATTTATTGTATTGTGTGACTAATTAAACTGATGTTCTTTTGTACTCAGGGACTATGGATACCTGAAGGAGAAGGGGTAAAGATTCCTGTTGCCATTAAAGAATTAAGAGAAGCCACATCTCCTAAAGCCAACAAGGAAATTCTTGATGTGAGTATATACAGTTTGCTTATAATTGTAGTATCTATTATCAAAACATTATAATAATTCATATTTCATTGATATATTTGGTTCTATTCTTTGCTATCTGTAGTTTGTAACAAGACTAACCGCATTTTCAAATACCTGTTATTACCAAGGTTACATGTTTTCGGAGATTTAAGGGTATTATATTGGTATGTGTGCATGTATTTGTATGTGTGTCTGTGTGTAATAGTGTTGATCTGCCACATTAGTGATACGATCTATCAAATCAAAGTAAGAAAGGGTGCATTAACTATATATGTATAGTTAATGATATATAATATATATATATATATATATATATATATAGAAAATATACATATTGCAGACAATAATATTGTCTTTGTCTGTGTTAAAACTCTTCAATAAAATTTTTTTAAAAAAGCAAAAACAGAACAAAGCAGACAAAATAAAGCCAGGTAACCTGGTTATTGAGAACAATAACATTGTGGCATGGCAAGGAGTTAGGGAAAAACACATTTCACAATATATATTTATTTGAATACTTCTTTCAAAAATCGTTTGGAGCGATGACAAATAAAATATATTTCTGTTCCCAGCTCTGCATAACCACAATTCCCATAAGTTGTTCTAGGGAAGGTCATTTTCAGTAGATTGTTAAAAAATACCAGGCATACCTTTGTTAGCTCACAATGTAACGCTACTATCTCCAAGATAAACAACCCTAAACAAGACCCAGTTTTGTTCTCGTGCCTGAAAATCTATGTAGAGACATTAAGGTGTAAGGTATGTTTTAAGCTGGAAGCCTTATGGCACTGATCCAGATAAGTATAGAAACATCTTTTTGTTCTCTTTCACATCGTTATATGGGACTAGGTGTTAATTGTATGTAATAATTGATGATGTGTAAGAGAAAAATATAAATTTAAATTTTTTTAGTTTTTATAATTATTGTTATTAGTTGAGCAGGTTAGTAAACATTCTAAGGTAGTAGAATGTAGTAGAGTGTTCTCCCCAGCACTCATGTTCTCTGCTCCCTTTTTCTTGCCTCAACAAGTGACTGAGAATAGAATTGAACTTTCTCCCTTCCAAGCATTCTGTTACAATCCATAGTACAATGTAGGCTGGACAGGGGAACATTAACAGAACAGATTTTATACCCTGGTAGCACAGATCTCCACTCAACGAGCTAGATCAATGGTAAATAGATAAGTTTACTTGGAAGGGGGTTCAAAACATTTTATTATGACTGTACAGAACAAAACAAAATTATGTTTTGCCATAAGGAATGGCAAGCATTTTTTCATGTGCAGAGGTAAGTTGAAAAAAAAAAAAAGAATGACACCTAGATGTATATATAAACACCAAGTTTTTTTTTAAGACGACCTTGGAGTGTCATTCTCTTTGGCTTATATATATAGAACATGTAGAAGCAGTTAATGCTGTAAGTCTTCAAAAAGTTGACATTAATCACTTGTACTGTCCAGCATGAAAGTATCCCAAACAGTCTGGGTTTAATCACAATTTCCATTAGAACACACTGGGGATTCTTTAATTCTATAACTGTTGGGGTGCATGAAGACTTATTTGGAAATTAATCCTCACTGTGTAATAAGCTGTAAAAGTGCTGGAAGGTTTTGCTAAGGAATGTATCCTGGTGCCAGGCCAGCTTAGAGCTGCACAGATGTCTTTGTGCTATGCAAATAATTCATAGAGGTAGGATAATTGCCAAAAATCCAGTGACACAACATCCAAATATTAGCAATACCATTATAGCAGTCAGATTGCATTGGGGAAATTGGCCATATATTCAGTTTAACTCCTTAATCATATCACTCCTGTTTAACCTATTTTGTACTACACTATTGCATAGAAACGTAAGCATAAAACGACTAGAGAGTCACAACTGAAATAAAAATCACAAAAAATTAACCAAAATTAACTAAAAAAGCGGTTTAACGAATTAAAAGTGGGGAAATCACAATGGAAACCAGTAGAACCAGTCTGCACATTCCATTGGTGACTGCTCCCCTCTCATATTTTTGCACCATTTTTTCCAAAAGAAAACTAAACAAAGTCTCAATCCAATCGCTTTCTAATCATTTTATTTGGGCTTTAACCACAAAAAAATAAATAAAAAATAGTAACTATATATGCTCTTACCATGAAAAAAAAGTTGAATAAAAAGGCACATTGAACATATCACTCCCAAGAACGAGGTGTACAAATATTATAAAGTAGCTTCTGCTTGATTAAAACATACATTTTAGAATTATTGTTTGCACTGAGCCCTTTTTGTTATTTCTTAAGAAAGGTTCTTGCTAAGTACCCAGTGCAAATTGAAGAAATAACAATAGTTTGTTAAAGTCAATTTTGTACTGATATTTTAGTATGTTAGCACGTGTCTCCCTTAGTTTACAAATGTGGTAGTTCATATCAACATAGCTTACATTATGCAGATTTTAATTATAAATATAATAATTTAACCTCTGAGGTTTCATTAGCAATATGAAACTACTATTCCTCTGACCTTGTAGACTAAAAATCCCAAAGCCATAGCTAGCCAAAAAACTGACAGTGTCACTAATGGAGGTTACTTTTTAAATCAGGAAAGCATTTAAGGAGGTAACTGAATGAGTATATGAGCCAGTCAATTGACTGTCCCCATTATTCATTATGTACAAATACAAATTATATGTCTGTTTATAATTGTCAAGCTATATCAAGTTTTTCAAAATGTTTTTCTTGGGTTGAAACACTATCAATATCACTATCAATATATCAATTAGTTATAGTCTCTATTTTCCTCTTTATTTCTCTAAAGTATCAAAAACACAGTATAAAAATGAGCAACCATTGATGTTTCATGAGCCTTTCATAGCTCCAAGTAAATACGGAAATAAAGACAACAGCCCAGATATATCATCCTAAGCAAAGGAATTGTTGGAGATGGCCTTGGGGGCTGAAGTCTCTGATGTGGGTATTTTTAGCCACAGATCTCCACAGTTAGTGAAGGGGAAATGAGAAATATTAGTTGGTTTTATCAATAATTTAGAATGTTACATCAGGATTCTTAGGGGAAGAAAGTGACTGCTGGGGGGTGGTGCTGAGGGTGAGGAAGTAGGCTTTGAGGGGCTAGTGAACAATACCACTTTTTTATTTGGTTATTGTGGAGGCATTGCATAAGGTACTTGACTATGCAGCATGATCTTCTGTTTATGCTGTCATTAAGTTCCCAGAGAGCATAGGTGGCATGCTATATGTGGGTACATAACATAGAAAAGGCATGACATATCCCAACCTCTCTCTTAGTGTAGGGGTTATCAGATTTCCTTATGAGCTTTATTCCCAGGTGTTTCTGGAACTTAGCAAGGTCCCTGATCCTAAATCGAGTGCTACACAGAGTAGGAGACAAAAGAAATCTATCTAAGGAGTGTGAGAGTGTCCAAAATGAGTGTTCCTAGTCATCAAGGAAATTCACATGTGTAAACTAATAAAACATCAACGGAGTCTTTATCATGCATAATTAAATAGCTATTTTAGAAATAGAAACACCATGTCTACCACAAAAGGAAAATAACTTATAAGTCATGAGATTATGATGGAATTGTATGTATCGTGTCCCCCATTAACAAATTGTTAAAAAGCTGGAACTTATCTAGGCAAATTTGCATGAGTAGGACTGATATAGCTAGAGCCATTGTGTTAAAGTTCATTGCATTATTTGGACAACAGATACACATTTGCCAGTAACATAACTGTGTAACGTAATTTAGCAGTTGTTCCACATGCAAAATGAAACATATTTATAAAACTCAACATGTTGTATGTTTATATCTTGTTATATTATGCATTTTAGGAAGCTTATGTTATGGCCAGCGTAGAAAATCCTCATGTTTGTCGTTTACTGGGAATATGTCTGACCTCTACAGTCCAGTTGATTACACAACTCATGCCTTGTGGGTGCTTATTGGACTATGTTAGAGAGCACAAAGACAACATTGGCTCACGCCATCTTCTCAACTGGTGTGTGCAGATTGCCAAGGTAAGCATATTTAACCTTAATTTTAAATAAAGGACAGTGACATGATACAGCTTATCATTGGCACATATATATATATACCATGAAAAATGTGTTAAATAACTTAAATGGTAACATTAAACTATTGGTTCAGCTATTGACTTTCTCAGTCCTTTATACATTTTCAATATCTTAGTGAAGTCCACTTGTAAAGTCCACATCTGGCACTATACAGATGTATAAATGGTCCAGCATAACACAATGGTATTTTCTCTCTTATCTTAACATCTCAAAATGTTGATAGTATGGCAAACCCTGAAATTAATTTCTTAAGAGATTGAAACAAAATATGGTTAACTATTTACCAGTACTAAATATGATGCATATCTTTATAAAATACTTATTTTCTGGTACCTTTCCTTTGGGGGGATGGCTTTACAACCCATTTAAAGCTCTTTTTCATTATTACTGTTATAATGTGATTGTAGAGAAAACAATTACAGCAAATGATTTCTGGTAATTACCTTGTTGAACATACCTGGATATTTTTATCATGTCTATTTTGCTTAAAATGTTTGATATTTTGCTCCAAATGCAATATTTAGTTCAAACAAAAGTCTGGAACAAAATATAATTACATACATAAATGAACATGAATATAATAAGTTCAAACATAAGTCTACAACATTTAAATATATTGTAAAACAACATATGAAAGGACTCTTCTCTATAAGCAAAGATAACTTAAAAGGTTAGAAAGCAATATAACAACACAACATAGTATCTATTAAAAACATTCAAGAATTCTGTATTTATTGTGTTCAGCTCTCCGTAGAAAAGCTGGTGTGATCATATCAAAGCAATCAGGGATATTTTAGTATACTGTAAAGACTATAATATGCTGAAAAAAATCACATTATAAAAATAGATGAGGACCTAAACATTTCCATTATTGTTATAATATCTGCTTTAATAAAACTGTGTTTTATGAAATGTTTTGATATTATAGGATGCACAATTAATTCAATACAAAAACGAGAAAGAATGAGTATTTAGCAAGCCAAGGGGGAGGGGGAAGAGGCGTCAATGTAAGTGCCTCCTTCTCAACTTCCTGCTTGGAGCCAATACAATAGAAGCAACCCATGAACACTGAAGTCTAGTGAATTACTAAATTAAAACGTAACTTTTAATAACAAAAAGCTTAAAACATGTCCAAAACGTAAAAGAAAAAGTATCAATAAATGAAAAAGCCCGATACAGCTGTAATCAACAGCCCATCGAATCCTAACAGGAGTGGCAATATAGCCTAGAATCAAAAGCCACTTGGGGGTAGATTCAACTAGGAGTGGAGTAGTGGTAAAACGTTTAGTTGAATTAAATTAGTGTTGAGAGACAAAAATGTCTTAACCTCCCAAATACTAGCATGAGTATCAAATGTCAAACCACCCCAGAGTAAAACTTCCCCCAGTGCTGGTACGAAGACTCCCTGTCTCTTGTAAGAAAAAGAACGTCTGCTATTTGTCTCCTGGAGCTGATAATGCGGCTAAAAGCTAGGTAGAGAGATCTGTGCAAAACGATCAATATGCACCGATGTCTAGACCCTAACTGCCCTGTGAATACACATAACTCCTAATAGCTGAACGTTCTGGCGATGTCACGCTAACTAAATAGCAAAACAAGCTAAGTGTGTCTGAACTTGAGCTAGTGATAAAGCTGGAGCAATAGATAGAAATTCTGTCTGTCCCTTAGATTTAACTCCATAACTAGCTAGTTATGTGTATGTGTCTGTCTGTCCCTTAGATTTAACTCCATAACTAGCTAGTTATGGAGTTAAATCTAAGGGACAGACAGAATTTCTATCTATTGCTCCAGCTTTATCACTAGCTCAAGTTCAGACATACTTAGCTTGTTTTGCTATTTAGTTAGCGTGACATCGCCAGAACGTTCAGCTATTAGGAGTTATGTGTATTCACAGGGCAGTTAGGGTCTAGACATCGGTGCATATTGATCGTTTTGCACAGATCTCTCTACCTAGCTTTTAGCCGCATTATCAGCTCCAGGAGACAAATAGCAGACGTTCTTTTTCTTACAAGAGACAGGGAGTCTTCGTACCAGCACTGGGGGAAGTTTTACTCTGGGGCGGTTTGACATTTTATACTCATGCTAGTATTTGGGAGGTTAAGACATTTTTGTCTCTCAACACTAATTTAATTCAACTAAACGTTTTACCACTACTCCACTCTCAGTTGAATCTACCCCCAAGTGGCTTTTGATTCTAGGCTATATTGCCACTCCTGTTAGGATTCGATGGGCTGTTGATTACAGCTGTATCTGGCTTTTTCATTTATTGATACTTTTTCTTTTACGTTTTGGACATGTTTTAAGCTTTTTGTTATTAAAAGTTACGTTTTAATTTAGTAATTCACTAGACTTCAGTGTTCATGGGTTGCTTCTATTGTATTGGCTCCAAGCAGGAAGTTGAGAAGGAGGCACTTACTTTGACGCCTCTTCCCCTCCCCCTTGGCTTGCTATATACTCATTCTTTCTCGTTTTTGTATTCATTTCTTATAGGGGTTACCCCCCACAATTATAACAGAAGCAACTTGACATACTCTCTCTACTCTTTGTTCTCTCTTTTTACAATTAATTCATGCTCCTCTTCTATAAATTCTGTAATTACAGGCCTGAATATATCATGTCTTAGGAATTGAATTTATCACTGTATTATTTTTAGGGTATGAGTTACCTTGAAGATCGGCGCCTGGTCCATAGAGATTTGGCTGCTCGGAATGTTCTTGTTAAAGGTCCCCAACATGTGAAGATCACAGATTTTGGATTGGCAAAACTTTTGGGAGCTGATGAGAAAGAATATCATGCAGAAGGAGGAAAGGTAAGATGTTCATGATATGAAAGGGTTGAATTTGGTAATCTGTTCTTGTACTCATTAAAAAGTCAGTAGGAATTGGACTTCAGTTTTCCTATTTCCTAATATATCATGTGTTCTTTTCTGACCTGATGGCATGTGTAACTATCTAGAAATGTGGCAGCCTTATGACGTTCAGCTTCTAGTGAGTTCTTTACTTAACACTGATAGCTAAGAGCTATAGCTGACCCAAGAATGTTACTGCAATGGAGAAAAGTCCTAAGGGGTCATACGATTCCTATACTTCTAGAGGACATAGAAACTCAGTGGCGTAGCATGGGTTGTCAGCACCCGGGGCAAGGCAAGTAATTTGCGCCCCCTAACCCGTGGATTTTTAGACACACACACACTAACAGACACACACACACACACACTAACAGACACATACACACACTAACAGACATACATACACACACTAACAGACACGCACACTAACAGACACACACACACTAACAGACATACATACACACACTAACAGACATACATACATACACACACACACTAACAGACACACACACACACTAACAGACACACATACACACACTAACAGACATACATACACACACACACACACTAACAGACATACATACACACACACACTAACAGACTCACATTTTTAACACATATTTTCAAACTCACATTTTTAACACATTTTTTTTTTAAATGTAACCCCCCCAGCATCCTTACCTTTGGAAATGCTGGGGGGGGAGGGGGTTCTCTTCCTCCCTGGTGGTCCAGTGGCTGCTGAGCGGGCGGCATTGGCGGGCAGCAGGCTGGCGAGGGAGCACTTCCCCTGAGCTGTCTGCTCAGCTCCCTCGCGTGTCGCAGAGTGAGGCTGGGAGCAGGAATATGACGTCATATTCCGGCTCCCAGCCTCACTCTGACGCGCGCGAGGGAGCTGAGCAGACAGCTCAGGGGAAGTGCTCCTTTGCCGGCCGCCCAGCCTAGCAGCCCGCCGGCATCTCTGTTAGCCGCAAGGCTAACAAGACATTTGCCTTGGGCATTTGGGGGCGGCTTTTTTTGCCGCCCCCTGGAAAATGCCGCCCAAGGCAAATGCCTTGTTTGCCTTGCGGCTAATATGCCCCTGGCGCCCCCCCAGATGTTGCGCCCGGTGCGGCCGGCCCCCCCTGCACCCCCCACGCTACGCCTCTGTAGAAACTATACAACATTTTAGTAATGTTGCTAGGTATTTAGTTTCAGGGCCTATGATGGCCTCCTTGTGCAGTGTGCAACAATTATTTCAACAACCCTACTTTCTTTTGGTGCTTAGAATGTTCCATTAAGGAGGTGGATGTGGATAAAACCATGGTTGTCAATTTAAAAATGGGAAGTGCCTGTCAAAATAGAACACATAATGCTAATATACAGATGAAGCTAAGCAGGAAACATTAGAGATACATGACACCTTTCTCCAGAGACTCATGCTGTGGCCCAGAACCCTTGTAATGAAATGTGGAATCTAGAGTCTCCCAGGGATGACAATAAAGATTTTACCACCATTTCTTCCTCTTCTCCCACTCAACTATTTCTAGGCATGATTTATATTATAGCAGTACAAAACAATTAAATGCATTTCTCCAGCACAAATCTAACTTCATATACCCCTCCCATAGCTCCACAAAGATATTAAGAAGTTACGAAGAATCCCCTCAAGTCAATAAGCAGTCAAGAAAACTAATTCTACTGACTATAGAATACAAGTTGGATACTCACTGTATACCAATATATTTAAAGGAACTCTCAAAACTTCCCAACAATCCCATTTTAAGTAGTCAAATAATTTTAGAACATTTAGTCTTCCTATGTGTGGTCCACCAGGTGCTTCTCCGCAACGCAGGGCTTCTCATTGGTCACCTGGATACTCTCAGCCAGTGAGCTGAGAACTCAGACAAAGTTTCCATCTCTCCTGCAGCTGTAGTGGAGGGGGCAGTGTCCAGTGGTTACCATGTAAAAAATCAAATGGCATCACTACTTACACTGGGAGTACCAACAAAACTACTACAGTGTGCCCTCTCGTTAAAGGGATTATTTTTTTACCATAAATGATAAGCTGTGATTTATCTCAATATCACTTAGTAAGCATTAACTCATTGTTATGTTATGTAATTATGTAATTAGGTATAACCTGCGAGCTGCTTACATATTAATAAGATGTTACATATTAAAATATTAATTGTCAATGTAGGTGCCAATTAAATGGATGGCATTAGAGTCAATTCTGCATCGAATTTACACCCATCAGAGTGACGTATGGAGTTATGGTAAGTTCTTCTTTCTTTTTATCACACAATGACCATATTGCATGGATTTGTTTTTAGTTTTCTGCTTAAACATACGGATTGTACTATTTACCATTATTTATTCAAAATATATATCATCAGGAGTCACTGTGTGGGAATTAATGACATTTGGACTGAAACCATATGATGGAATCCCTGCAAGCGAAATTTCAACAATTTTAGAAAAAGGAGAACGCCTTCCTCAACCGCCAATCTGCACCATTGACGTCTATATGATTATGGTGAAATGTAAGTCAATATAAATGTCATGTGTACAAATTATTTTATTTAAAATGTTATTTAATACAATCTAAAGACTTATCATTTCATATTATGTTAACAGATTAGACTAGACCACAGCAGCTACTTTATATCTCTGTATCACTCCTTATGCTAAGTGGCTGTGTATCATAAAAGCAGGAGTATACAACAAGAGCTGTGGCAAAGACTGAATCACCCGGATTGCATTGTGGTTTTTGCTTGAAATAATTATCCAGTTCTACTAGACCACGACCAGACTAGTCAGCGACTGGAGAACCCACATTCATTCTAGTAATACGTCATGTATGCTGAAAAAACATATGCTTTCACACATTCTTCTTTCTACTGAATCTCAAAAGGGATATATTTCTCCCTGGATCTCAAAATTCTCCCTGGATCAAAAGTTATAATTAATACTATTTATAACTGTGTTCAGTAAATCTGATAAAAAGTCTCTAGTCCATTTTAATAGCATCTACCGAATTTGACATCAGACCCTTTATATAGAAATAATTCAATATCTTTATTATTCTCACTGTAAAGAATCCTTACTACTCCTGTACATTCAATTTCTATCCTTCAAGTTTCAAAGAATTAAGTTATCAACCAATGTTGTTAATCAACATGCCATCAATGGGATTTTTGTATAAGCCATGTATGCGCCTCTATAATTGTATCATGACCCTTCTAAGTTGCTTTTCTTCTCAACCAAGTACCTTCGTTCCCCTTATCCATTATCAGAAAGTCCTTTTTGTGAAATAATTTTATGTGAATTTATGTAGCATGTAAATAGTATCTATTAGAAGATGTTAATTTCTTTTATTTGATATTCAATATTATATAAAGTTACATTATTTAAATAATAAAATACATGTGCCAGGCTTAGCTTGAGCTGGTATAAGCATGAGATGGGGCTGCTAAAAAGAGGATAAAATGTCATCCTTGAATATTAATCACTCTATCCCTAATGTTCCTGTACTTTCTCAGTCCTGAACACTAAATTAAATGTCCCACACCGGTGCTGGTAGTATCTGAATTCAGTTGTAGAGTTATTAAGAAATGGACCTTTCTCCTCTGACTTGTAAAATATGCAGTAGGGAAGAAGTTATAGATTTATATTATGGACTGAAGTTTTGAAATTTAGTTCATATAGAAATTCCAAAAATAAGTCACTTTTCGATAAGTATCTATATCTGTCTATTTAGCTGTCTATTTATATGAAACATATAAGCAAATTCACTGAGCACAGTATCTATAAAACTTATTTTGTAATGAGCTTTGCATTTTAGGTATTTTCACTGTTTAAGCTATTTAGAGTTAGAGCATAATTTACAACATAAAAAAGATTAAAAAAAAATGTTTTACAGATTATTTTAAGGGTCTTAACGCAAACAGACAAAACCAGTTACTTAGGTAAAAGACTGGATTGCAAGATTATTTATACTATCTTATGTATTGTACTGTGTAAGCAACCAGTGTAAGCATTCCATTAGTCAACAGAAATATATAACAGCTATATAAAAAGAGATCGCATTCAGACATGCCTTGTCTAAACATTCTTAAACACAGAACAAAATAACATCGCTTTAGGTAGTTGTCTTCTTGACTCTGCTGTGAATATGTCAGGATATTTAAAGAGAAACACTGACCCCTATTTAATACATTACATAGATAATACATTATAAAATCATGCAAAAAAAAAAAAGAATACTTTTGAACACTGTTAAAGTTTCATTACATGTAATAAAAAAAATAAGAAATGATCCCAAGGCACACCATGGTTTTGCACATAAAAAGAGTATTTATTCATGCATAGAAAATACAACAAGATATCATTATAGCAGAGAGATAGTGCATAGTATAGTGCTAAACCAGTATATAGTACCCAAACCACAATGTAAGCAAAGTGCTAAATGCAAAAACCCATTAAAAAAGGTATACTGACCAAGAGCAGGAGAAATGAAACCCCAACGTTTCGACTGTGAAGCCTTCCCCTGTTTTGCTAGTTTACCTACAGTTACAGGCCGATGGATCAATCATCAAAGAGAGACTGTTCTTCCACACACTCAGATCAAGTGTTCCACTATAGTAACCTTTGAGAAGGAAGACTGCATTGACTGGTTTCTTGCATCATAACCACTTCAGCCAGATGCAGTATGTTTGGTGCAAGGGTTACCCTTTCATCAAAGGAATATGTTGCTAATAAGATTTGTGTTTCATTTTATCACTTCAGGCTGGATGATAGATGCGGAGAGTCGTCCTAAATTCCGTGAGCTGAGTGCTGAATTTACCAAAATGGCTCGAGACCCAAAACGATACCTCGTCATACAGGTACATTTGCAAAATAACTGTACATAATCCATGTGACTGCCTGAATTGTAAACCACAAAGGATTTTGGATTGTGCTGCGCACCCTTTTGACATCTAAAATATTCTCAGTTTTTTACACAGTACCTGTGATATAATTACGTTATATATATTGAATTTAAGGCTTAACGGGTCAGCAATGGGCAAAATGGCCCCTTAGCTTAGTTTAGAATGTTGTTCATCTGTCACTGGCTAGCGATATGAAAGTTGTAGTACAACAGAAGCTAGAGAAATCTAGAACAAAATAAAATTTTAGCCAAGAACAAAATATGTATAAAACATTCACTTCACATCATGCGATTCTACTACTAATATTTCATGTCAATGAAGATTTAAAAAAAAAAAAAAAAAAAAGTAAATATTTATTTTCTGAAAACTTTAATAGCCTACTCTATAACTCTGCTTTATAAAAATAGATGTGAGAAGTAGCTATATCCCAGTTCACTAGTGTGGTAATTTGCATTAAGAAAATAATCTTACCAGCCTTCTGAAATTCCATAATATTCTCGGCTCTTTGGCAGGGTGATGAGAGGATGAATTTACCTAGCCCTGTTGAACCCAAATTCCATCGTGCATTGGTAGAGGAGGATATGGGAGACCTTGTCGATGCAGAGGAATACCTGATACCACATCATCAAGGGTTCTTCAGCAGTCCTTCAACTTCACGGACACCTCTGTTGAGTACGCTGGTAAGTTTTATATTATTTCGCTATTTGTAGAATATTTACTGACAGTCACTGTGATTATTCAACTTGATTTATTGATTATTTTATTTAAGCTAAATATTATCTTTCTATATTGTTTTAGAGTGTACTAAGCAACAATTCGCCGATTGTGTGCAACAATCGAAATGGGGTATGTATTGCTCTATTAAATATATTGAAAAATTATTTTGATTTATTTGGTCTATTTTTGGAAACCATTGCCTACATTTATAAAATTAATATTTCCTTTGTAATGTTAGCAGGGACCACCAGGTAGAGAAGATAGCTTTATCCAGAGATACAGCACAGATCCTACAGTTATTTTGAATGACAGCATGGATGAGGAGTTCTTGCCTGCCCCAGGTAAATTGCTGTAAAGTAAACATTGTGAATAATCAAAACATATCATATACATTTTTTTAAAGCTGTATTATATTTTGGATATGCATAGTATTAAAATATTTAAATTCTGTGTTCATATGATGTATTTTGTTGTAATATTTACTTTCAATATTAATCATCCACTGCATATATACATCTATAAATATACCTGTTCTTTAACCCCTAAGGACACATGACATGTGTGACATGTCATGATTCCCTTTTATTCCAGAAGTTTGGTCCTTAAGGTGTTAAGGTTCATATTCTAAAGTGGAATTTCCCTCTCATTTAATAAAGATAGATCTATATAGAGATACTTATTGGTAATCGTTAGGGTTCTGATTGCAAAGCTGGGGAAAATTATTAATCTGAAGGATGAATTCATGTACTGTAATCTAAAAATGATTCTATTTATTTAAAAAAAAAATATCTATTTATTCTTTTAATTGTTTTTTAGTTACATGTTATGATTAGTCAAACACAGATCTTCCGGTATTACCTAGGCAAATGAATAGTGGAGGGTTAAAGCGGAACTGTCATCATCTGGGGATTTATGCATAATTTGCAAAGGCCACTGATTGTGACATCACCGCTCAGGGTCAATGGCCCGGGTGGAGGGGGCAGTCAAAGGCGAGTTTAACTTATCTGAACCTGTCCCTCGTGAGCTCTGCCATCCTCTTCGAGCTTGTCCTCTTCTGCTCCTGGCACTTTAGTGCCTCAGTATATCATTTGACTGGGTTGGAATTCAGTGAGATTCCAACACAATCAATATAAGTATTTCATAAAAATGTCATATTTATGAAATATTCATTTTGCAAGGGGAGGGAGAGGACAGTGCCACTTTCTGAGAGTTGGTTAGTTTATCTCAAGTACATTGGTTCCATTTCACCAACCTCATAAATTAATATTTATATTGAAATTCTTAAAGGAACACTATATGATCAGGAACACACATGTATTCATGGCCTTATAGTGTTAAAACCACAATGTATCCCACCCTGCCCCTAAAATATAGTAAAATCTTACTATTATTCCAGTCTGCTGCTGGCTATGCCCCTGATCTGTCTGCTTGACTGACATCAGAAGTGTTGATCAAAAGCCAATCACAATGCTTTAACATAGGACAACACTGGATTGGCTGAGACAGTCAAGGAGGCAGATTAGGGGCAAAGCCAGCACAAACCAAACACAGCCCTGGCCAATCAGCCTCTCCTCATAGAGCTGCATTAAATCAATGCATCTCTGAGGAAAGTTCAATGTCTCCATGCAGAGGGTGGAGACACTGAATGGCAGCACTGCACCAGGAAGCACCTCTAGTAGCCATCTGAGGAGTGGCCAGTGGAGATATCCCTAGGCTGTAATGTAAACACTGCATTTTCTCTGAAAATACAGTGTTTACTGCAAAACGCCTGAAGGGAATGATTATACTCACCAGAGCAAATACAACAAGCCTTAGTTGTTCCGGTGACTATAGTGTCCCTTTAAATTAAAAGTTGTCTCATTTTTTCCAAAATGTAACTGTAACACAAAGTAAATTTTGTAGTATGAGAAATAGAAGAAATGTTTCTTAAGTGCAGCTACAGTCATTTTCTTCATTATTAGGAATAACAACATTCAAGATCATTTGTAGTCAGTGGTCCACAAACAACTTGAAAGAGGTATGATAATATATGGATGGTGTCTAGAATGGCAACTAGTGCCAGTTGCCATTCTTCTAAATCCTTCAGGAAAATGTCAAAATATTGTTTGCTCCTTTTTAAACAGGCAATTTAAATCCTCTTTAAAAACTGTTTTGATTTTAGATATTTACAAACTGATATCTTTTATATTACAGAATATGTCAACCAAATCATTCCAAAACCAGTGGCATCAACATTAGAAAATCCAGCATATGTCAACTTGGCTCAATCAAACAATACAAAGCCTGCTCTCGAAAATCATTACCAGAATTCCAACAGCAATGGAATTAACAACCCAGAGTACCTGAATTCTGATCATGCTCTTACCACTAAACCAGAGTTGGACTATCCTTCCATCTGGGACCAAAAAGTTAACCATCAAATAAATTTGGACAATCCTGATTACCAACAGGACTTCTTTCCCAAAGAAACAAAGACCAATGGACATTTTAAGATTCCTGCAGCTGAAAATCCTGAATATTTGGGATTGGCACCCAAAAGTGACTATATTGAGGCTTCTGCATGACTAAAATGAAAAGATAACATTCTGGACTCTCGTCTTCTTAAGACTCTGCCAGGTTTTTACAGACCTGTGAGGAGATATGAATAACAATGGCAACCAGTACATTGCCATACAAGACTTGTACACTTCAACCTGGACCCTTGAAGTATATTTTGGATTTATCCTATTGTGGCACTGGTTGGCTATCGACACAAAAAGAAGGCCATGGCAATTAGATGTCTACTTCTCCTCTCCCTCTGCATTTTATATAAATATCTATATATGTACATGTATATATATGTACATGTATATATAATGATTTGTAAAAAAAAATAAAAAAAAATGCCATTTTAATTCCTCAATTCCTCTAGGGATTTTTTTTTATAGTTTATAATAATTATTGCACCTTTTCTGTTGCATTTGTGTTGGATTTTTTTACCCAAGAGACTTGACTATTAAATGCTTAGTTTTGAACATGGAACAAGATCTTTTTTCAATTTCATAACCTAATGCTTAACTTGGGATCATGGTGGCAGTGCTAGCTACATTAATTATTGTAAAGAACTTTGTCCAACTCGTCTCTTTCCTTATACTTGTAAGGGAACATGCACTTATTGTCTTAATTTCGTAACTTCATAAACAGCCAGAAAGCAGAAGTATATTTTCCATTGGCATTTCAATAATGTTCTCCCAAAAATATCTTCAGATTGACTTCTGTGTGCCATTGATTAAATATGTTAAAAAATATACTTTGAATTATTAATATTCTTATAGTGTAATTTTGTATGCTGACTATGCATATTTAGCTATCCCTATCTACCCATATCCTGCAGTGTTGAGCATTGCATACCTTCCAACACTGGAAGGTAAGGAATCGGTACTGATGGGCAAATCTTAAAGGTGGCAAAGCCAGTGATGCAACTTGGCTTCACATAATTGGTAGGCCATCAGGTAATTAGCAGGCCAAACATTGGGGCATGTCAGACTGGTGTTACACACACCAGGCTGAAAGACACACTTCCAGCCAGCCCCCAACCTACAGGACCAAGAGGAGAGGGCTGCTGAAGTGCTCCATGCATGGTCCTACTTCCCAGGAGTGACACATTTGGGAGCCCTGCATTGGGTTTATGTCTACTACTTAGTAATGTTCAGACGCTACAGAAAATGAAATGTTTTTAAACATTAAGCAGGGCTAAATCAGTCCAGCTCTGTCAGTCCAGTTCAGTTACTCGGTACAGTTATGTGCTTATTTTAAAGCACAGGCCTATTAAAAGTGCCCTTGGTTCTTTGAAGGGTAGGATTTTGGGTGTCAGAAAACATATTCTAGAAATGTCAGTCATAAGCTGAAACAAAATGGAAAATATTTGCATTATTTTGTAAAGGTTTTTATTTGTCGTGTTTGTATTTTTAATGGATATGGCAGTATAATATATGGAAAAATACACATTTTGCATCACATTGAAATAAAAGCTAAACCCATTTGTGGATTATAAAGTCTGAGTATCTGCCCATCCGGTACACAGTAAACTATATATTGTGATCAGTAAGCATTGTTAGGTTCAGCAGACACCATATCGTGTATAAATATAAATAAAAGCATGTATTATTTTTTATATTGGTATGTAAGTCTCAGCTTCTTGTTGGTTGCTAGCACATATTTAGGTATGCTGATGGGATTTTTATGACTGTTCGTGCAAGACCTTGCTCACTCAAAATGTTACTAGATAGTAAAGCCTCACAAATTAATCAATCTTATGACCAGTTTAGGAATATTAAATTAATTTACAGGTTATGGGAAATGCAATTAAGCTAAATAACCGACTAACCTAAGTCTAACACACTAAAAATTATTGTGTCATTGTTTTAAAGGAACATTCAAAGCACCACAGCTTGTTGTAGTAATTATGGTGTCGGGAATGCCCTGGCACATCTCCATATTGTATGCAGTTAAACCATTTGAGAATGGTTTGACTTTTTACCTGTGGCCTTTGGCTTCCGCTCAATTCTTCCACTAGTACAGAGTAAGAAGGAAGCAATTTGTCTGAGTTTAGCTTATTTGTTGAGAGCAATCAGCTGATATTCTCAGCCAATGAGCTAGTTCTGCACTACAGGGCTTTGCCAGCAGAGCTAAAGGCTCTCCATTGGCAGTAGTGTAGGTGGTAGCGGGAGATAAGAAGCCAAAACATTATAAAAAAGTTTGACATCTTACAATGGACCAAGCCCTTTTATAACACTAGTATTCTCTATTATCTTAAGTTTGCTGTCATTCTAATGATAACAGAGAATACCTAGCTGGCTGTGTCCAGTCCTCTTGCATCTGTGTAAATATAATGTGGATTTGTCTCAACATTTCTTTTCAGAAACATAAATTCAATACCTTTAAGCCACATAATCAGTATTATATGTGTCTGTAATCTTGGGTTTCTATATGACTTGTGAGAGGAAAAGGTATTATTCGTGGTTATGTGGGAAGATTTACTTGTCCCATCCTAAATTGAAGCAGCAGAATAAATCAAAGCATTCTGGGTAGAACCAAAAATAGCAAAAGAACCAACCAGACTCAAGTCATCTATTTTGTCATTAATTTACATTTATAGGAAAAGATCTCTGTCTATAAGGTGAACTTCAAACTATGTTTTTCTGAGCGAAATGTGTCAGCTAGAAATTGCAATTTTGTTCTCATCCTTTCCTATTAGAAACGTTAGCAACCTTTGTTGATGTAAGCAGTTGTTTCTCAATTGAAACAGCTGTGATTTGTTTTTTCGAAGTAGTCACATGAGTAGCATCTGGTACTGGGGAAATAAAAAACCTAACCCCTAGAAGTCTGTCCTGACACATTGATAAATAAAAATAAAACAAAAAAAAAGCAAAACAAACCTGTAGGGTAGAATGAAGACAACCATATTAGTAGACCAAAACCCGTATTACAAAACAATATATAAAGTAGTTTTCAGTACTGATCTTGTTTAGTCATGCTAACTATATGTGGGTGGCTGAAATTGTGATGTATATATTGAATAACAACCGATAGAATCAACGGATTGCTATCAACGACACAAAATATTTCCAATAATTAATGTCTACATGCTAGTTTCTTTAAAGGAAAATGCATTAATTTGGGTGACTTGTGTGCCCACTTTTATTTGTTTCGGTATGGGATGCTTAAAGGGCCATTAAGAAACCCAAATGGTTTATTTCTTTAAGCATTGTTCCACGGCATTTAAAGATTACATGAAGTGTAATATTATGGTCTCTTAACTGAAAAGGGATTTTTGTAAAACAACTTTAGCTAAAATTTAGGTCAAAACAGCCATGTTTGGAAAATTCTCTAATTCAGTATATATAATTATTATAATTTATTTTTTTAAATTGATTTTTGGCTAAATTTTGCAATTTAAATACTAAATAATACTATTTAGTTAACAGAGTTTTTTTTTATTAAATAATTGAACAGTCTGTTATTTTATCATAGAACAGTATAGCTGTCATTGATCAATTTCAGAGTACATTAGGGACTTTATAGATTAAAGTAAAAAATTGGATGGGGCTCTCTTGAATAAGCTGCATGTTGTTAAATAATAGTTCAGTGAGTCATAGATGAAGGAGGTATGAAGGTGACAGTTTCTCTACTAGAATATCTCGGAGCGTAGAGGTTGATGAAATATAAATCTAGATCTATTGATTGATTATTAAGATCTGTAAGAGCTGTATTAATAAATACATAATTATTAAATGTGTTAAATGTAGGAGGTGGTTCTGCACCAATTATTCTTATAACAGATTGCTGTGTTTAAAATAAAATTAGATAAGCTGGAAAAATATATTATCTTCCCACATTCACATTTATTTAGTAAGGGTATGTTTTACTTGCTTAATTAAAAATGCAGATTACCTACCAAACTGCTCACCTTCACACTGGATTTCAGGAAAGTTAAAAGATACTATTTAATATACAGTGGAACCTCAAAACTCAAACTTAATCCATTCCAGAACGCTGTTCGAGTTCAGATTTGTTCGAGAACCGAATCAACATTTCCCATGAGAATTAATGTAAATTTGATTAATCCGTTCCAGACCCCCAAAATTACAGAATTTTAACACAAATTTTACATTTTAATAATACCTTACATGCATAAAATCATAAAGAAAAAAAAAATGAATAAACACAATGTACTGGACATGAAATGAAAATGTAACTTCACTTTACCTGTAATCATGAGAGTTGATGGAAAGGAGTTATGGAAAGGAAAATAAATATTATTGTTTAGATGGGGATAGGTAACTGTTCTTCTGGCATTTAAAATGTGACTAAAGTATGACATATGACATGATATAATTGAACATCTTAGTGGCATGATTTGTTCGGGTATCGAGCATCGTTCATGTACCAAGACATTTTTTTTCTCCAAATGTTTGTTCGACTACTGAATTGTTCGGGTAAGGGACGCGAGTTCTGAGGTTCCACTGTATTTAACTTCTAAGACAAAAGTCCCATCTCCTCTTACCTGTAGATCAATACATTTGTTGTTGACATTATACAAAATGCTGAGGTTTAAATTGGCTAAAATTACTAATTTCTCAATAGAAAATTCGACTGTAATTGTTCATCTAATCCATAATTTCAAAATCTGTAGTATAAATAGAACTTGAAATCTTGATGCAATAGATTGAAAACTGCCATAAAAGTGGTGTGTTTGTGTATTAAATACACAGAAATCGATTGGTTTTATTGGTGCATAGGGACAAGTCATAATTTTCAAGAAAGGACTTGTCCCAATGCACCAATAAAAGCAATCGATTTCTGTATATTTTATACACAAATATGCCACTTTTATGGCAGTTTTCAATCTATTACATCATGATTTCAAGTTCTATTTCAAGTTTATTTACATATATGCCAGCTGTGCTATATTTCTCAAAAAATATTTAGAGAGTTTTGTTTATGAAAAATTAGACATTTATAGTTATGATATATCGACTGTCACAATATACCGTATGTGATGACAGTAACTCTACACATAAAATTTCAAATTTGAGAAATGTGTTTTGAATTTCAATATATCATACAAATTCATACCTTAATTTTACAGTGGTTCCCAAATGAGTCCTCAAGACACCCCAACCAGTCCAGGATTTAGGAATTACCCAGTTGTGTCTAAGGTGGTTTTGGTTTTCTACAAACACCTTAGACACAATTATGTAATCCCTAAATCCTAGACTGGTTGGGGTGTCGTGAGGACTGGATTGGGAAACCACTGCACTAGCCTGGGAATTTAAAGTGAACTTTAAATTTTACTCCAAAATATCTGAATTTGAAAAAGTCTCCACGTCAATTGCATTCCACACCTTAGTAAATACCCCTATGTGTATCAACAGGTTTATACTAATAAGCAATATACACAAATATCACATACATAAATAAATATTTAGTATTGTATATTTATACAAAATCAGATGTACAAAATCAAATACAAATGCATCATTTGTATCCTTTATTTAAGAGCCTTTATTATTGTAAAAAAAAATCTTGTACTTTAAAAAATTCATATTTTATCCTTCAAAATGAAAGAAATTTTTAGAAATAATGCTATTTTTAAAATATGTTTCAGTGTTTGCAGTTTTGGGGAATTGTTCTTTTTTTAATTTATCCAAAAGCACTAACTTGTAGGGGAAAAGCCAGATACATAGCACTGTTAAATGTTTCACTGTAAACTTAAGGCTAGGTTTTATTTGCATTAATAATACATACCTCCCAATACTCTCATCCTTGCATGGGACGGTGGGGCAAAAGGGAAGTTCCAGAAAGGGGGTGAAGACTGCAAAAAATAAAGTCCATGCAAGATCAGAGATTCACAACCTTAACATAACACCTTAACATAACACTATATCATTCTTAAACTTTGGGGCTGTGACCTTTGACAAATATATTACACTAAAAGCAAAAGATATGACCTTCAACTCATTGATACTATAATGTTATCTACCAATCAAAATTCTTATATTCCAATTTATGATAACAGGCTATTGTAAAAAATTGAAAAAACTCAAAATATGGTTTTATTTTCCGCTCCCATTAGTGCAGCTAAATGTAACTATCTTTGGAGCGTATGCATGAAACAGTAAGTTAAAATTAGTTGAGAACTTCCAGACAAAAAATAACCAACTTGGATCTGTTTTGGCTTACATATTGGTTGCTCAAGTTCGCTTTCTCTAAGCCAACTGGATTAAGGTTTTAGACATGTTATTCTTGTCTTTATACCACTAATACATGTTAGCTAATGCATGTTTAATAATGTGAAGAGGTAGATGCAGAATATAAGATTTGAAACCAGAACATTTGTTGTGATGATGCCCTAACTATGGCACGTTGTAAGTGTTATCATGAAGATATGACGTAGCACTGTACATTATACTCTATGGATCTTATTATTTTTATTGGTTATAACATGACTATTTTGTAATTCAAGGGAAGTCAATTAATTATCAGATACGGTAATGTAGCATTGATTCTCAGGGGTTTCACTGCATCGGTGCACAATTTCCATGCATATGTGTATAATTATTTGAATTTTATTGATTCAATATTTGAATATGTTGATACTCTTCATTGTAGGCCTTTGTAGTTGTCCTGGAAAATCAACTTTAATAATTTTGTCTTTGAACACATTCCTGTACATATAAGGCCCAAAGCTAAACAATGCATTATTATTGGTTTGTTGTATACACAATGGGTTTGTCCTTCTTTTCTTTGGACAACGCCAGTGCGCATGGGTACAATTAGAAAATAATGGGATTTAGAGCAATTCATTTTGATGAATCAGCCACCTCCTCTATTTATCTCTCCATGGTAAAATGAGATATTTAAATTGTGTTCTATAGATGTTAACCTTGGCGCCCCAGGTGTTATATTTGCCAGCCTGATGCAGACCTATTTAGCTATCAGCACAATGACAGCATGGGAAGAACAAAAGTCATAATCTGGTATCCACTTTTTACTGGAGTTATCTGTAAATATAACTTGTCAATGTATTTCTACATTCATTATATATAATGTATTTGCTGTATTGTAAATAGATGTGTTGTACATACTGTAAACTGTTGTTAAATTGGTGCAATGATGATTTATCATTACGAACGGACTGCATGTTGAGTCAACCACTGCATTACCAAATGGAATAAGCTTGTCCACTATCCTCAGATATTTGTAATGCACACAATCTTTTATCTTTAATAAAATGTCAATATGATAACTCTTGGTGTCAATAATGACTGATTTCTATGATAAACTCAACAGTGATTTAATTTTGTCACCTGCAAGATTTAGGGCAGGTTGAATAAAATGCCTTCATTGTACCTTTGTCTAAGTTACTTGGAAATATTTTTACCCCTTCAAGTTTTGGGCTTGACAAAGAACAAAAGGAGTTTAAACATTGCTATGATCTCCTTTATGGTGCTTGCTGAAATAATTAGAAAGGATCGGGATTTTTTAAAGAAATAAAGATAAGGAAAAATCAGGCAGATGGAGGTAGTGCATTCTATAAGAATGTCATAGCACCTAGCGAAGTCCTGCATTCTAAGGTTGGAGATGCGGATTTCAATAGAGGACAGGTAGAAGTGATTGACAAAGTGCAATGAGGAATAGGCTACAGTGTTACAGAAAGTAGAGCATCAGTGCATAGCATGAACTAGTGCTATGATAACAGCTTGATGATGGAAATGTCAAGATTTGGCCATTGGCACAATGTGCGGGGTGAAAGAAAGCACAATTATGCCAAGGTAACAAAATTGTGATTGATGGAAGCACGTTTGACATAACAGGGAGCAGGAGAGGAGAAAATTTAAAGAAAAAAAAAAGAGAAGCTTGTTTTTTTAGAACCTGAATTTCAAGAAAAACGTGACAATACCAAAAGAGAGAAAATGGGGAATATAGCATGATGCAATGGAAATCAATATTGCCAAGAGAAGCACTAGAAAGTGGAAACAGGAGTGAACAGGGACTAATAGAAAATTCCATAATGAAAAGATGTCGTGAAAGTGGTCCCCAATGTCAAAAGTGACAGAAAAGTCCAAATGCAGTGAAATTATTAATAGTGGAACCCTATGGATTCAGCAAAGGAACACAATAGGGTCAGGAATAAAAACCCCATGTATTCCTGACCTGTAGTATTAAAACAACCCTTTAGATAGCTTAAAGGGGATACAACTTTTTTCATTGACCCGATCCACCTCTTTGGTGACATCATCACAATTTAAAATTTTTAGCCAATCCAATTTGCTGAAATCGGCAAGGAGGTGGGATGGGGCGGGGCCAAATTCAGTTTTGCCCAATCAGCACCTCCTCATAGAGATGAATTAAATAATCTCTATGAGGAAAATTCTGCGTCTCCATGCAGAGTGTGGAGACACTGAGACACTGAACAGCTGTACTGCCTTTACTATAACTCTGTCAGGATCGGGACAGGGATCCAACACGCAGAGTACAAACAGTAGCCAGATACGTATACCGGACCTTAGAATGGCCGGACTAACGTAAGTAGTACAGTATAGAATGGTCAAAGACAAGCCGAGGTCGAGGGTAACAGAAGACAGGTAAGCGAGAGACAAGCCAAATCAAGGGTAACAGAGATAAGCAGAGTAAGGTAAACAAGCCGGGTCAAAACCAAAAGGGATAATAGAATACACAAGCACTGAGTGACTAGAACAAGCTAGAACCACGACAGGGCAATGAGCTAATGAAAGAAGCTCTGTTAAATACCCTGTTCAGAGCAGTAACCACGCCTCCGAGGCGTCCTGATTGGTCCTGCAGCAATTGACTGACAGGTCGTTCCGGGGGAGTGTCCTGATGACTACTTCCTGCCTAGATGCTGTAAAAGGCAGTCACTCCCTCGCGGCCGGCCTAGCATGACCGGATAGACCGCGGGGAAGGGAGCCATCAGACCGTCTGGATGGAGGAACAGCTAAGTCTCTACCTCTTTCGGAGGTAGAGACCACAGGTACCCTGACAGTACCCCCCCTCTCAGATACGCCCACCGGGCGGAATGAACTGGGACGAGATGGGAAGCGAGAGTGATACGCCCTGCGGAGACGGGGAGCATGAACATCCTCCTGAGGTACCCAACTCCTCTCCTCAGGACCATATCCCTTCCAATCAACCAGATATTGTACTCTCCCCCGGGAGATTCGAGAATCAATAATAGAGTTAACCTCATACTCCTCCTGACCCTCCACCTGAACGGAGCGAGGAGGGGCTATTGTGGAGGAAAATCTGTTACATATGAGTGGTTTCAGCAATGAAACGTGAAACGAGTTCGGGATGCGCAAGGTATTAGGAAGAGCTAAACGATACGCAACTGGATTGATACGGGTCAGCACCCTGTAGGGTCCAATATAACGAGGAGCGAACTTCATGGAGGGCACTTTTAAACGGATGTTCCTCGTGCTCAGCCATACCCTATCACCTGGAACAAAGACCGGAGCCGCCCTTCTACGTTTATCAGCGTGTTTCTTGACCAACATAGAGTTGTGCACAAGGATTTGTCGAGGGAAGGAGAATCCGAAGGAAGAATAGACGGATGAAAACCATAATTCATGAAGAAGGGGCTTGAATGAGTAGAATCGCAAACGAGATTGTTGTGTGCAAACTCCGCCCAAGGAATCAAACCGACCCAATCATCCTGGTGTTCAGAAACAAAGCATCGTAAATATTGTTCAATTTTCTGGTTGGTACGTTCAGCAGCTCCGTTAGACTGAGGATGATAGGCAGAAGAAAAGTTTAATTTAATACCAAGTTGAGAGCAGAAGGACCTCCAAAAGCGGGAAACAAATTGGGAGCCTCTGTCCGATACAATTTGAGAGGGTATCCCATGTAGGCGAAAAATCTCCTTAGCGAATATCTCTGCCAATTCGGGAGAAGACGGGAGTTTAGGCAGGGGAATGAAGTGTGCCATCTTAGTAAACCTGTCAACCACGGTGAGGATAACCGTTTTAGAGATAGGTAGATCGACAATAAAGTCCATGGCCAAACAGGACCATGGTTTTTCTGGAACCTCCAAGGGGTGCAGGAATCCACATGGAAGCGTATGGGGTTGTTTGGTTTTAGTACAAACTTCACATGCAGCGATGAACTCCTCAATATCCCTCCGTAAAGCAGGCCACCAGAAGTCCTTAGAGATCAACGCGTAAGTTTTGCGAATACCAGGATGTCCCGCCATCTTGCTATTATGTAAACACTGTAAAAGTTCCAGTTGAAGAGCAGGAGGAACGAAATGACGGCCCGCAGGGGTCTGTTTAGGTGCTAGATGTTGCAACTTAATGATCTCGGCCAGTAATGGAGAATGAATCCTGAGATTCGTATTAGCAATGATATTGCATTTCGGAACTATAGAAGAAAGAACTGGTTCAGGTACAGTAGAAGGTTCATATTGGCGAGATAATGCATCG
Organism: Pelobates fuscus; assembly: GCF_036172605.1. Taxonomy (NCBI): domain Eukaryota; kingdom Metazoa; phylum Chordata; class Amphibia; order Anura; family Pelobatidae; genus Pelobates; species Pelobates fuscus. The sequence continues at coordinate 274,933,527 of NC_086320.1, read as the reverse complement.
GCTTTAGAGTTTTTAGAACCAGGTCTGTAAGTCAGTACATAATTGAAGTGAGTCAGGAATAAGGACCAACGAGCTTGTCTAGAGGATAAGCGCTTAGCCTCCCCAATATAGGACAAGTTTTTGTGGTCCGTCAAAATCGTAATAGGGTGTAGGGTCCCCTCCAACAAATGTCTCCACTCCTTTAAGGCTTTAATGACTGCTAACAGTTCCCTTTCCCCGATGTCATATCTGCTCTCAGGCCCAGAAAATTTCTTAGAGAAGAAACCACAAGGGTGTAACGGTTTATCCACCCCTAACCTTTGAGACAGAACAGCCCCAACTGCTGTCTCAGAGGCATCGACCTCAAGCAAGAAAGGCAGAGTCGTATCAGGATGGACTAGAATGGGAGCCGAGGCAAAAAGTTCCTTGAGAGTCTTGAAAGCACCAAGAGCTTCCTTAGACCAGAACTTAGTATCAGCCCCTTGTTTGGTCATATTGGTAATAGGCGCAATGATAGAGGAGTATCCTTTAATGAAGCGCCTATAGTAGTTGGAAAAACCAATAAACCTTTGGATAGCCTTGAGTCCTTTGGGCAAGGGCCAGTCTAAAATGGATTGGAGTTTTACAGGATCCATTTTAAAACCTTCCCCAGAAATCACGTATCCAAGAAAGTCTACCTGAGACTGATCAAAACTGCACTTCTCCAATTTGCAATATAGACCATGTTGCAGCAGCTTGTGTAATACCTTTCTGACCTGTCTATGGTGAGTCTCAATCTCCTTAGAGTGTATTAGTATGTCGTCCAGGTAAACAATAACACAATCATGCTGAAACTCCCTAAGTACCTCATTAATCAAATCTTGAAATACTGCAGGAGCATTGCATAGTCCAAATGGCATAACAGTGTATTCGTAATGGCCATACCGGGTATTGAATGCCGTCCTCCACTCGTGACCTTGCTGGATTCTCACCAAATTGTAAGCCCCTCTGAGATCTAACTTGGTGAAGATTTTGGAGCCCTTAAGACGATCAAATAACTCGGTAATTAATGGGATAGGATAGGCATTTCTGACAGTTATTTTATTCAAGCCTCGGTAATCGATACAAGGTCTCAGCGTGCCATCCTTCTTCTTAATGAAAAAGAACCCAGCCCCGGCCGGAGAAGAAGACCTCCTGATGAATCCCTTTTCTAAATTATCCCGAATATACTCCTCTAGAACCGAGTTTTCCTGAACAGACAAAGGATATACATGGCCCCTCGGAGGCATAGTGCCGGGTAGAAGCTTAATCTTACAGTCAAATGACCTGTGTGGAGGCAGAGAATCGGCATTCTTCTTGTCAAACACTGCCCTTAAGTCTAGGTAAAGGTCTGGTATTTGTCTTTCTGTGGACTGAGTAGGATTCTCCGGTATGTTAATATTAGCTAATGGAGAAACCTTGCACAAACACCGATCCTGGCAGCCCTGGCCCCACGAGAGTATCTCTCCTAACTCCCAATCGATAATAGGGTTATGTCTTTTCAACCATGGGTACCCCAGAACTATGGGAACGGAAGGAGACGAAATGAGCATAAGAGATAATTTCTCCACGTGTAGGATACCAACATTGAAATCAATGGGTATGGTCTCACGAAAGATAACAGGGTCTAGTAGTGGTCTACCATCTATGGCCTCAACGGCCAAAGGTGTCTCCGTTAGCTGGGATGGGAAATTATTCTTACTAGCAAAGGCTTGGTCGATAAAATTCTCAGCAGCACCGGAATCTATCAATGCCATAGCCCTTACTACTTCCTTCCCCCAAGTTAAGGAAACTGGTAGCAGAAGCCTGTGATCTTTATACTTAGGAGTAGAGGACAAAATAGAAACACCCAAGGCCTGCCCTCTAGAGAGACTTAGGTGCGAGCGTTTCCCGGGCGGTTAGAACAGTTCGAGAGTAAATGACCCTTGGCTCCACAATACATACACAAACCCTCTCTTCTCCTGTGCTGTCTTTCCTCCTCAGAGAGGCGGGTATACCCTATCTGCATAGGTTCAGTAAACAAAGATATCGTGGAGTCAGGACTTGGAAAAGCGGGAGCTAACCTAAAAGAAGGTCTCTGGTTCCTCTCTCGAGTGTTCTGTCTCTCTCTTAGACGTTCATCTATACGAGAGATGAACGAAATTAAATCCTCTAAATTCTCAGGGAGTTCTCTGGTAGCAACCTCATCAAGGATTACATCAGATAGGCCATTCAAAAATACATCCATATACGCCTGCTCATTCCACTTGATTTCTGCCGCCAGAGACCTGAACTCTAGTGCATAATCCACCAGTGTTCGGTTCTCCTGTCTCAGGCGCAACAGTAATCTGGCTGCATTAACCTTTCTACCTGGAGGGTCAAATGTTCTTCTAAAAGCAGCTACAAATGCGTTATAGTTATAAACTAATGGGTTATTGTTCTCCCATAGTGGGTTGGCCCATCTCAGAGCTTTCTCAATGAGTAGGGTGATAATAAATCCTACTTTTGCCCTATCTGTAGGATAAGAGCGAGGTTGCAATTCAAAGTGGATACTAATTTGGTTTAAAAAACCACGACACTTCTCAGGAGCCCCCCCATAGCGTACCGGGGGGGTAATGTGAGAAGAAGCACCCACTGTGACTACCTCTAGACCTGAACCGACAGGAGAAACAGGGGTATTACGTATCTCCTCTGCTGGGTTATTGGCACAAGCTAATAGAGCCTGTAGCGCAAGCGCCATCTGATCCATTCTGTGATCCATGGCTTCAAACCTAGGATCAGGAGCAGCCAGCTTACTGTTTGTACTTGCAGGATCCATTGGCCCTGTCGTAATTTCAGGATCGGTACAGGGATCCAACACGCAGAGTACAAACAGTAGCCAGATACGTATACCGGATCTTAGAATGGCCGGACTAACGTAAGTAGTACAGTAAAGAATGGTCAAAGACAAGCCGAAGTCGAGGGTAACAGAAGACAGGTAAGTGAGAGACAAGCCAAATCAAGGGTAACAGAGATAAGCAGAGTAAGGTAAACAAGCCGGGTCAAAACCAAAAGGGATAATAGAATACACAAGCACTGAGTGACTAGAACAAGCTAGAACCACGACAGGGCAATGAGCTAATGAAAGAAGCTCTGTTAAATACCCTGTTCAGAGCAGTAACCACGCCTCCGAGGTGTCCTGATTGGTCCTGCAGCAATTGACTGACAGGTCGTTCCGGGGGAGTGTCCTGATGACTACTTCCTGCCTAGATGCTGTAAAAGGCAGTCACTCCCTCGCGGCCGGCCTAGCATGACCGGATAGACCGCGGGGAAGGGAGCCATCAGACTGTCTGGATGGAGGAACAGCTAAGTCTCTACCTCTTTCGGAGGTAGAGACCACAGGTACCCTGACAAACTCGTACCTGTTCCATTCCTCTAGCAGGGTAACCAAGTGACTTTTGTAAATTTATCTCGCTTTTTTGAGATGGTCCAGTCCTAACTAGTGACCCAGTGCCATTGGAAGCTATGTATGCCATCACACTACCTCCACTGTGTTGTACAGATGATGTGGTATGCTTCGGATCATGAACTGGTGCAAGCCTCCTCCATACTTTTTTCCCCCCCATCATTATTGTACAGGTTGATCTGACCTTTCTATTCTCGAGGCTTATACTTGGTTTGCACCTTGTTGTGAACCCTCTTCATTTGCTCTTGTGAAGTCTTTTCTTATGGTGGACTTGGATAATAATATGCCTACCTCCTGGAGAATGTTCTTCACTTTGGTGGATGTTGTGAATGGGGTTTTATTTACCATGGAAAGGATCTTGTGATCATTCATCACTGTTGTTTTCCATGGACATCCAGGCCTTTTTGCAAAGCTCACCAGTACGTTTTTTTTTATCAGAATGTATCTGTTCATTTGGCCACTCCTATGTTCCTGCTATCTCTCTGAAGTTTTTTTTATTTTTCTTTTCTACCTAAAGATGGCCTGTTTCACTTTCATTGAGAGCTCCTTTGACCGCATGTTATGTGTTCACAGCAACAGCTTCCAAATGCAAATTTCACACTTTTTTAGAGTAAAAAAGTGTGTTGCTCACTGGCTAAGAAGGTTGTGTTATCAGATTATGTGCAAATCTGGATGCTCTTTTGATAAAACATAATATTTAAGGATTTTAGGGTTACATCTGTTAATCTAAGAAAACTCTTGTATGTGCAGAGTCAGAATGGGTTTTCCCCCATCTTGTGGCAAAATTGAAAATTGCTTCACAGCTTCACATTTTAGTCTTCTTTTGGATCAATGGCAAAAACAGTGCTTCGTGAAAGACTGAGCCTTTTTTTTTTTTAGCATAAATTACTAAGTGACTATATAAAATTCACCTTAACAAACAAAGTGATGGATCTGGCAATAAATGTGGGCACCTGCTTCATAGAACTCTCCATCATGTCACAAGTCTTCAGTCAGCTATAAATCTGGTGACCTCTTCTTCCATCATGACATTGCATGACAAGACAGAGCTAGAGAAGAATCTACCCTGTGACAGAATCTGATGCCTTTATTATCTGCATCTATGGTCCTTCCAGTCTTATAAAGTTGACGGTCATATGTCTGCATTTTCATACCATCTCATACTAGATTTAAACAGTATTCATTGGCTGAGAGCAGACAGCTGACACTCTTAGCAAATGAACATAATTTAACCCCTTAAGGACCAAACTTCTGGAATAAAAGGGAGTCATGACATGTCCCACATGTCATGTGTCCTTAAGGGGTTAAACCTAGTATGCCTTGGGATGGTAACTGCTACTTTAGCAGACCAACTAAGACTGGACTGGCAGAAGTGTCAAATGGTTTGACAGATTACTTGCATACAGCACCTGTCCTCATAACTACTACAGTGTGGTGTAGTGGCTATGGTGCCCAGTGTATTCCTTTAAATAAACTTATTTTGATGAACTGTTGTCATGGACAGCTGTATTTGAATTGACATTCCAGTAGATGGCAAAGTTTAGTGTGGGGTATTTATATGTTGAAGTAGTTGCCGAATGCTGTAAACCAATAGTGTTATGGTTAAGCTGATCGAACTGTGCTTAAAATGGTACTTGGGAATGTGTTGGACCCACTTAAGTTAAATAACCAGGGATAGCCATACATTCTCTTTAAAGCATTATACCTTACTCATAAGGTATTAGCAAAGTAAATTTTGACTTTCAGTACTCAATGGCTCAAAGTTAAAGATCAGTGTAAGCTTAAAATACACAGTTGTGCTCAAAAGTTTGCATACCCATGGAGAATTGGTAATATATGTACCATTTAAAAAAAAAAAACATGAGTGAGCAAGCAAAGCACATTTCTTTTATTTCTTATGGGATTCATTTTCATGAATGAAATGACCCGTGTACAAAAGTCTGCATATTCTTAGTTTTTAATACTGTGGTATGCCCCCTTTAGCATCAATAACAGTGTGCAGTCTTTTGTAATAATTGTCTATGAGGACCCTAATTCTTGCATGTGGTATAGCGGTCCATTCAGCTTTGCAAAATGACTCCAGGTCATGCAAAGTCTTTGGTCGTCTTGCATGAGATCTCCCCAGAGAGTCTCGATGGTGTTAAGGTCAGGAGACTGATGGCCACTTCAGAACATTCACCTTTTTTTGTTGGAGGGTCAACTTGCCCTCGTGCTTAGGGTTATTGTCATGCTGAAAAGTCCAAGTGCGTCCCATGTGTCTGCCAGTGTTTTCTGATAACATGCTGCATTCATCTTGCCATCAGTTGTCACCAGATTCCCCATGCTTTTTGAGATCACACACCATCAAAACATCAGTGAGCAACCAACATGCTTCACAGTGGGGGTGGTATTCTTCTCAATATAGGCCCTCTCCAAAAATATACTAATGGTTGTGACCATAAAGCTCTATTTTGGTCTCGTCACTCCAAATTACAGTGTGCCAGAAGCGTGTCAAGGTGTTGCCGGGCATATTGTAACCGGGCTTTTTTGTAGCATTGGGACAGCAAAGACTTATTTCTGGCAACTCGACCATGCAGCTCAATTTTGTTCAAGTATCGTCGTATTTAAACAACCACACCTTTTTCCAGAGCAGCCTGTTTTCCTCATGAGGTTATCTGTGGGTTTTTTTTGTATCCCAAACAATTCTTCTGGCAGTTGTGGCTGAAATATTTCTTGGTTTACCTTACCTTGGCTTGATATCAAGAGATTCCCGAATTTTCCACTTCTTAATAGGTGATTGAACAGTACTGACTGGCATTTCCAAGGCTTTGGATATCTTTTTTTTTTTTTTTTTTTTTTTAATTCTTTATTTTTGTTTGTGCATGTGAAAACAGATTACATGAATTCTTGCAGTGCCACAACAGCGACTGCAGGCGGATTTTGAACATCAAGGTGCCATGGCATGCAGTTAAAACAGCACAATTTTTTTTGTTATTGTTCATGCTAAAGTAACCCGTTATATAAGACAAGTATGTTAATGCATAGAGAGATGACAGTGCTAGACGAAGAATTACAGACACTCTAATGCCCTGCCAAGACATCATCAACACGAACTATTGCAAAATACGTGTTTGAACTAAAAGCTGGCCCATCAATCGAGTTATAGGGCAATTATAGCGTAATCGCTTCAGGTTACATGCTCTATGCACTCCTACAGAGACTAACGTAGTGCAGGTTACAGATACGTAGACAGGCGAGTTATTATATCTAATGCAATGAGACGATGGGATCAGCAAGCTTATAACAGTGAATATAAATTTTAGCTTAAATAAGTAAGTGTGGGCTTTCAAGATTATTACACGATTGAACTTCAATATTACCACTGCAGAACAGGTAGGCGGGCGGCCACCGGGGCTGGACGCATTCTTGTATTATAAGGTATGAACATTAGATATAGTAATATAATAGCATGGCTACAGTGAATGTTAGAGCGCCTTTTGAGTGGCAAGAGGTAAATAGGAAGCTACTGTCTCTTAGGTAGCGGATGTTGTAACGTAGCTTCTCTCATTTAATCAGTGTCCTGTGGTGTTGTGAGAGTCTCTATGCTGGCATATGTGACTCCTTCCCCTCGGACACTGATCTATCGCCATGGCTGTTCAGCTTCACAGGTGCTCGTCTGTGCGTGGTAGGTCTCCCCTTGTCAGGCTTGATGGTCCTGGGGGTGCAGCTCTTGTAGTTGTGTAGGTCCGTTTGGCTGGTACTTGCTGCAGCACATTTTCATTTCGCGCCTTCTGCACTCTGCCCCACCTAGGGAAAACCATTGCGTGCTGGGTGTTTCTCACTCACCCAGACCGCGGTGATTATTCTTGTCTTTTACTTGAAGCCCTCCGGCTGGGCAGATGATGTAACCGCGGTTCAAAGGGGCTACATGGTGCAGGAGCAGATGCTGTTGAGCTATCAGCCGCCGCCATTTTGTGAGGCAATTCGGGTGTTCCATGCGCCTCAGCCCCCGCCCGTCTCAGGCACTCCCCAGTGGGGACCGGGATGACCCCCCCGGTCCAAAGGGGGGGGAAACAGGGCCGGCAAGCAATTCTCGCTGTCAGTCTGTGGCAGCAGGAGAGGGAGACGCATCAGCGGCCGTCCACCACGCTCCCCTCCCGGGTAGGCCGCAGCCCTCGAAGCTCCGTGCCCCCTTCAGATGACCAGAACTCCCGATCTCGGGGTCTGCCGCCGCTCCCACAGCCATGGGTGTCTTGGAGACTCGATTTGTGTGTGAAATTCCCTAGTAAGTAGCTTAAAAGGCCCGGCTACTCCGGAGCCTCTCCTGCATGCGACCGGTTAGCATGGCGGTCCGGCCCCGCCCCCTGGATATCTTTTTATATCCTTTCCCATCTTTATAAAGTTCCATTACCTTGTAACGCAGGTCTTTTGACAGTCCTTTTCTGCCCCCATGGCTTAGTGTCTAGCCCGCTCAGTGCATTCACATGAGAGATACCAAACTCATTGCCGATTTAAACATTTGGTGTAATTTAAAAAGCCACAGGTGGTGAAAATGAACCTTTAATTGCCATCTTAACCTGTGTGTGTCACCTTGTGTGACTGTAACAAGGCCAAACATTCAAGGATATGTAAACTTTTGATTATTGCCATTTGGGTGATTTCTCTCATGATTATGATTTAAAACGGAGCCAAACAACTTTGTGTTAATAAATGGTTTCATATGATCAATATGAAGGCGCTGGCTCTTTCTCGGGCAGACTGAGGCCCCCAGTAAGTACGAGGTCTTAGGCAGCCATCTAAGTTACCTAATTAAAGAGCCGCCTCTGTGGGCAAGTTAGAAGTGGACTCCATGCCAGTATCTCATTGGTGATACTCTGGCAGTCCGAGACCCACATTTCTTATGTGCACATATACATAGCGATTTTCGCTATATATATGTGCACTGAGGGCCCCCAGCTACCTGTACATTGCAGAGGGGGGCCCAGCAGCACACTCTGTCCTCCTCTCCAGCTGCTCTCTGTCTAACTTTCCTGCTCCCTGCGGCCGCCAGAGCGCTGCTATGGGTTACTATGGCAACGCTCCGCACAGCACGCAGGCCGGTCTCGCGAGAGTTTGTCAGAGAGGAGCTGGAAAGGAAGACAGTGTGTGCTGCTGGGCCCCCCTCTGCCATATACCGCGGCGGGCTCCCTCCACCATGCGATATCCCTCCCCCTCCCTGGCATGGTAAGAAGCAGGGGGGGGGGGAATACAATTTAAATACACACAAATAATTTTTTTTAAAAAATACTCCCCTCCCCCCTATTTTACACACACACACACACACTGCATCCTTACAAGCACACACTCTGCACTACACACACACACACTACATTCACTAAATACACTCTGCACTACACACA